>NW_016107368.1:312423-326785 GCF_001604975.1 Cebus imitator | reverse complement strand
AAAAAAAAAAAAAAAAAAAAGTTACATCAAATTCATTATTGGATGGAGTTTTCCTAAGATGGAGCTCAAGAAGGGTTTCAAGAAGAAGATATTAGAATAAAAAGTCCTTGAGAACAGAAACCTTTATATGGAACAAAAGTTCAACACCCTTCATGTTGCATCTTCTGTGAACATTACACTACATCTGCGAAGGCTCATGAGGTGTTCTTATTGAGATGAAAATATAGTCTCAGTTATGTGAGATAGATGGAAGGAGTTTAGACACCAAAGTGGAGGAAAGCAAGAAAAATATAATAGAAAGTGTGTGTGTGCAATGCACATATTAAGTACTAATGATTCAGCCCAATAAGGTGAAATATGACAAAGTTTGGAGTAATTAATAACAAACACCTGTAGAAGTGTTGGGAGACTCATCATCTTACCATGACAACAATGTGAGATGACTGCCCTGAACGAACTGCCTGGTGGGGCTTACCTGCAGGTAAAGAGGAGGAAAGACGAAGGCAGAGCTTTGTGCTCCTCCAGCCCTGCTTTAACCGGAACAAATCTTTTTATCTGTTATACACTTTGGGTCCTATGTAACATTTCATTTGGAAAAATATGTTTACCTGCTAGGAAAAAAAATATTAGGGTGACTAATCTAGCCCCCTATTTACAGAGGCCCAGATGAGTGGCATGACCTGCCCAGGCAAACTCAACAAAGATGTGCTCCGGGTGTTCTTCCTCAGATGAAGAAGCCATATCGTGGCCCACAGGAGGCTTGTCAAGCCCACTTTTACCCTATGGCCCATGGGTTGCTAATAGATAATCTCACTTGACACTATCAGTGCACACATCCTATTGTGCCAGGCATTATTTTTAATTTTGTACTTAGATATCTTTCAGCTATTACTATATGTCATCAAATCATAGACACTATATTTATATATTAATATCTCTGAAATCAACTGCCTCTTACAATCAGTGGCAATGTAGATTCAGTGAAGTACCATAAACCTAATCCTCACATTTGTGAGGTAGCTACTGTTGTCATCCACTTTAGAGATGAAAAACCGGAGACACAGACAGATGAGGAAACCTGCCCAAGGTCACTCTTATAAATGGTGATTGGATAGCCACTGCTAGGACACCAAGATTCCTGCAGGGTGATACGGTGGCCTAGGATGATTTCTGTCAGTGTTAGAAACGGACGTGATTAATACAGGAACTGTGGTGAGGGTGGCAGTAAATCACTGGCATTGTATACAATGAAGTGCACCTTGTTGGGAATGGGAAACCTAAGACACATCTTTGTGTGTTTTCTATCAACTCTGCTCTCTCTAACTCACAGTAACAATGATCACAGTAAAAATTATCAGTCTTTAAAGGAAAAGCAAGAAACTTTGACTTTAAATGATATATGTAAGTTCATTAAACCTGTTTCTTGCAAATAGCAGGGATTAACTCATTAAATGTTAGTTCCTTCCTTTCTTCAGAAATTGAGAAAAAGCTTTCTTGTGGATCATACTTTACGAAAAAAAAGTGATAGTAGTGGCTGCTGTCGCTGATGTTAAACTTACTTGCAAAATAGAAAGTAAGCTTTGGGGAATGTGCTGGTTAGAGCTTTGACAATCCCAGCCGGTTTCTAAATAGATTTATAACATGTGAAACAATTTTCCTAACTACACAAAATATGAGAAAAACACTTTTGGCAAAAGTAGAGTATCTATAATTGTTTAAGCTCACTGGAATACCGTGGCGGAGGGGAGAGGTGAAGATAAGTTAAATTAATTGGTAAGGTCAGGTGCAGAGTGCCTTAATTGCAAGAAAGGTGAATAAGAACAAGACCAACAGGGGAGCTTAGTGTATTTCCGCTTTGTGTGTGTATGAGGTGGGGAAAATACATGGTTTCCCTGTCACCTAGTGAGAGCAAATAGGCAAATGACGTTCAGCATGCATCACCTAAGAGGTCTGCGGCTTAGGAACATGCTGAGTCAATTTGTTACTTGAGAATTTACATAACCTGGCTAATGGACTTCCCCAAAAATGGAATTCTAAGCAACCTCATATCCCTACCTGGGGAGGACTGAGATTTCCTTTTTCCTCTATCATAGACAGTCCAAATTATGAGGTGGATACAAACCAGACCTCATTCTCTCCACCCACATTTTCCTTTACCTAACAACAAAAAAGATTTTTCCTACAGCTTAGTCACTGGCAGATTAAATAGCATTCTGAAAATTAGGAGGTAAGGTGACAAAATTGCTTTCAAGGAATTTTTTAAACTCTAATTTGAGGATTCTTAAATTCATTATTCAGTGTTTACCATAAAAATGTGCCAATCTGAAAGATAAACTGACTTGCCATTAAAACAATAAATAGGAAGCATTACATCATTAGAAAACATTTACTGAGCGTGTGTGTGTTTGGTATTTCTCTAGATGCTATCAGGTCACTACTCTGTGAAGACACAAGCCAAACCATAATTACACACATGCTTGAGAAAATGAGACTGCTAGCCTTTATGTGTGAAGATGACAGAAATCATGATGAGACCAGTATGCATTTGAGGTGATTTTTCAGTTACATGGAGTTTTCTTTCCATAATTTCCGTAGCCTACTTACTGCTGGTAACCCATGTGAATATCATGAATTTTATATGATGAGCAAGAGGTAGAAGGGTAGCCTTTGCTCATAAAATGATTTTTGTCCTTGAGATCTCCATAGTAATTAAAACCATGAGCAAGCACTTAGCATCATACTATGACTGAAGCTTCAGTAAAAATAACCTAGACTTATATAAATTTGGAGAAAGGCTTGTAAAATATGCATTAGTGTAAAACACTAGTAAGATACGGAAGTCACTACTTTAGTTACTTTTGAATTCATTTATCAGAGAAAATTAATTGGAGACATTATTATGGAACAAGAGCTCGGCTACTTCACATTCTGTTGGCACTCCTTTGTTAGGTTTTGCACTAGAATTCATCTTGACAGTATTGGGTTACATTATTTGGTCATTTTTTTTTTTTCACTTTATTTTAGGCAGGAGAACCTCAGATAACTGCCTCCTGTCATGGTGTAATGCAAGGATCTCTTCTGACGTCTTGATCACTGCTGTCTTTCCATGGCCTGGCACGATGCCTGCCATGGAAAGCTTCTTACTAAATATTTGGTGCATAAACAATTGTTTGGATTAATTGATTAATTGATTATTGGCATGTACAAGAAATATAATTAGATATAACAGGAAACAAATCACCAGCTCAATCCCAATTTCTGCAGATAGAATAAGTTTTGGTGAGCCTCAGAATAGGAGGAGACCGCCCACAGCCTATTAACCCAGGCATCATGAAAATAGGTGACCCTGGTTCTAGAAAATGATGATGGTGACTTCCCTACAGTTACATCCACCCAAAAAAGCCTGCAAGCGTACCCTAGATAAGACGAACTGTTTTCATTCGTGAAGCAGATGCACTTGTTAATTAACAAAGAAGCGGTCACTTAAGCAAGGGTAGGCAAACACCTTGAGCAGTTAAAAAAATTTCCTGCAGAAAAGCATTTCTTTTGATGATAACTTTAAAAAATAATTTGTGTAGTTTCTTTTTCAGTAGCTGGGCTTGATCAGTATCGTGCAGTATTATTAGCATTTGTTAACAACAGAAGTGGTAAGGAAATTACTCACCACAATTGTTATACCAGGTTATTAGAGGCAGAGAGAGCAGAGTGGCCTTTATGAGTACTCAGTTCAGATCACTGCAGTCAGCAGAGGTGTGGGCCACAGTGGGGAAAGATGTGAGAATGGGGGAAGCAATCGGCTTGCCTAGGCTTCTTGTGAAGCATTAAAATAGGTAATTGCAAGCCGCCAAGATTGGCAAGGGCAATCGGTTTTATTTGTTCTAGAAGAGAAAAAACGTCACTGGGAAGTAAGTTCAGATGGGGAATAATGCAGTTCTAAAGTTTCTTGGAGTTTGAAATAAAAAATAGGAGAAATATCTATGTAAATATAGAAATTATAGAAATAAGGTGATGTCTCAGGGAAACAGTGTACATACTATTTTTTATTTTTTTTAAGTGTGCACAAATTAGATGATGTCAGCTATTTCCTGTGGATGATTTGGTGCCATGGATTTGGGTTCTGGCTATGAATTTGTGAGTCCCATGTGCTTTGGTCCCTGTGTGTCTGTGCATAACGAGGGCATCTTTGAGCATTTAAAATTCACTCATTCAACAAATATTTACTGAACACCAACTAGTCACACTTCTTTTATATTTTTTTTGTGTGTGAAAAATTGGGACACTTTTTAGCTGTGTTTTATTGGGCACAATTTGCAAGTGTTTTGGCAGGAACTTCCTAGCACATGTAGTGCTTTTGTGGAAATGCAAAACGAAACAGCTCCTTCTCTGTGCAAAAGAATTATCTTCAAAAGTACCTCTTCCTTTGTGAGGAGGAAGACCTATCTCAGGACACAGGGTGTGGTGAGGGGAGTGCACTGTAGATTTCCCCCCTACCCAACCCTCACCGGGGCACCATTCTACAGTACACAAAAGGCATACCTCTATGTATAAACTGGACTTAGATGAAGCCCAGCTTTTGGTGGTTTGGACCGAGAGTGGAGAGAATTCCTTTAATCCTTGTTAGACAAAGAATCTCTACACCAAACACTTCTGGTTCTCAATTGTCCATCTGCCAGATGTGAGGGAATTATACTAGATTCCTTTTTCTCTTTTCTGAAAAAATAAGTATTTGGTTACAATAGTAGAGAGGTGGAGAGCATGACTTCAAAAAGTCAAACTGCCAGAGTTTGATCCTGGCTCTATGACTTAAGCACAATTTGACCTTGAAGCAGTTATCTGAGACTCAGTTTCATTATTTGTAAAATGGAGCTAATGATATTACCTAATACCCAGTTCATAGAGTTATTACGAGAAATGAGAAAATGCATGTAAAGCATGTAGTATGACTGGAATTTAGTGAGTGCTCAATAATCGTTAGCTATCATCACCATCGTTATTATGTAGTCAGTGTGATTCTGTATCTCCAGAAAACCAGGGGCAGCCAACCACCATCTTCTACCTAAGAGTTCTAGCACCACTCATCTCACCACCCCACAGTCCGTTTGCATTTGCCACTCACCCAATTACCACACCCTCCGGTCACTCGTCTATAGTAAATAAGAGCACTCATGTTGCAAGCCTTGACAAGCTACTTCCTCTATCTCCTAACACTACTGTAATACCCTGCAGACATTTGCTGCATTTCTAGGGGAAAGTCCAGTGGCAGGCAGCTTTGCCTGAATTAAATGATTGCTATTTATACTAAGACTACAATATGCTCCCCGAAATGGCCTCTAGGGATTCTTAAAAAATATTCCCTCAAGCAGATAAAAGCCTAATGCATGTAAGAAGACAGTATATCAGCTAGGCACAATTGTGTAACCAACACCACCAAAACTTAGTGGTTAAAAACAACCACGATTTATTCTTTCTCATGAGTCTATGGGATGGCTTCATAGCTCTGCTGATCTAGGGTAGGCTTAACTGATCTTGGCTGGGCTTGCTCATTTATCTGGGGTCAAAGGGAGGTTGGCCTTGGCGAAGAGAACTCAGTTCTCCTCAACATGACTCTCACATCCTTCCAGCAGGCTAATCTGGTCATACTCTGAAAGGGGTCTAAGAAAGAAAGTAGAAACAAGCAAATCCCTTTCCAAGTCTTTGCTAGTGTTGAGCTTACTACTGTCTCATTAGCCAAAGCAAACCACATGGCCAAACCCAGAGTCAGCATGGAGGGCTAGCACCAAAGGGTAAGGATAGAGGAAGGCACAAATATTGGGGCCATTATTGCAATCTGGCACACATGATAAGTATTATTTCATTTTTTAAATAATTTCAACTTTTAGTTTAGATTCAGGAGATACACATTCAGGTTTGTTCCATGTGTATATTGCATGACACTGTGGTCTGGGATAAGAATGATCACTACCTAGGTAGTGAGCATAGTACCCAATAGGTAGTTTTTCAGCCCTTGCTCCCTTCCCCTTCTTCGCTCTCTAGTAGTACTCAGTGCTTCCCATGACTATGTCCGTATGTACCCAATGTTTAGCTCCCACTTGTAATCATAAGACGAACACAAATCAAAACCACAGTGAGATACCATTTCACACCAGTCAAATGGCTAATAATAAAAAGTTCAAAAATAACAGATGTTGGTGAGGCAATGGATAAAAAGGAATGTAAATTAATTCAGCTACTATGGGAAGCAGTTTGGATATTTCTCAGAGAACTAATAAAAGAACTACCATTTGACCCTGCAATCCCATACTTGCTGTATACCCAAAGGAATATGAATCATTCTACCATAAAGACACATGCACATGTATGTTCATGGTAGCACTATTCACAACAGCAAAGGCGTGGAATCAACCTAGGTGCCCATCAATAGTGAATTGGATAAAGAAAATGTGGTACATATACACCATGGAATACTACACAGTAAATATTACTTTAAAAATTTCTAGCCTATAATTTCATCTAGGAGTCAGTTTCATTGTTTCAAAATTTAGACACTATTATGGTTTGTACATATAAACATACTAGATTGTCTTGTTTTAGTCATAGAAGATGTAACTGAAAAGCAGTACAACACCCAGGAATAGGTGTTAGTTTCTAATTAAATGATAAAATCATGTCTGAAGAATTCTGTTTTGTTTTTTACTTTTCTGCACAGTTCAGCTGGGGTCTTAAGAGCGGTGATCTCACAAAGATGTGCCAGAGCAGCTAAACAATGTCCCTGTGCCCTATACCGTGCTTTGTGGAGGTTTCAGTCAGAGAGAGCCACAGGTTGCCCCAAGAGAGCCTATGTGCTCTGACGGTGAATGCTTTAGATGCAGAACAGAAAGCAAACAAGCAGGCATCTAAGGAGTGTTGAATATGAAGTGAAATCTCGATCAAATTATCTTCGTGACCTTTTAATTTGTACTTTTGGAAACCAGCTAGCAAAGTTCTTCTAAGGCTGATACAAATATAAATTTATCTCTACTGGTATAAGAATGAATGAAGCAATGAATTGTGAAGTTAAATATCCTGCTAGAAAATGCCACTTAAGACGGTATGGAAGATGAGCTCCTCTTTACACACAACTGGCTGCAAAATCCAACTAAGAAGGGGCAGGGGCAGAGGCGACCAATCAAAGAGTCGGCTCCAGCTGGTTTGCAAAACCACGGTTATTATGACCTACACATCTTTCAAGGTAGTTGTCTATTAGAATTCTCATTTGGACTTTAGCTCTAGGAGCTGCAAAAATATTCTCAAGATTAGTAAATATACCTTCTAATTAAGTTTATGTCACCACATTCTGCCCCACAGCACCACAATTGTTCACACCCTTAAATAAACCTCCACATGTTTATTTAAAGACACCATTTGGTCTGTTCTCTGAATATTTAACCAAATGGGCTTAACATTCTCTTATAGAACCTAGTTTCCAATAATACTATCATTTTTTCCCTAGTTTTACTCTAGACCTCACAATTTGCCACATCTGCTCTTAAATGTGGTGACAGTGCTGTCCCAGGTGTGATAAGTTGGGATAGTTCCCAGGACCCACATTTTGTCTGCCCCCTCCCCCCGCCGCCACCTCCCCTTCTCCCCACAATATAATGACAGGTGGCTAGGAAATGACTCAAGAGGTGGAGTGTGGAGGAACAAAAGGAGGCTTCCAGCAGCAAGTGTGGAAACAAAACTTGAGAGTTTCATATGTGTGTACTCATTTAATAAACTCCTCCTTCCTCACCAAAGGCAAAGATAGTAGCAGAGTCCTTTCCTCATTCTACAAGCTTTCAGAATGGACATGTCTAATTAACATTCATATCTCCTTCCAAGTTTATCCTTAATAATCACTGTAACAAGAGATTGCTTATAAACTGAAAGCACCAAATGATGTGATTTGCCCCCACCTGTCTCACTGCACTAACTACAATGACACCAGGTGACAACCAATACCTGTTAGACTCTCCTAATTACAAAAACAAGCAAACATAAAAAACTTCAGCTTTTCCAAGTCACTTTTCCAACACTGCAGCCTAACAGCTGTTTCTCTTTGATCAGTGCTCCAGTGCCCACTATATTCAGTTTTGGTCTACCCCAACCTTCATGTCTTTTTCTCCTTGTTTTCCTTTTTCCTTATTTATTTCCTTAAGTACTCAAGTCTGGGTGTTTTCTCACAAAAGTAGCTGAAGTGGGTTGGTTGTATACATGTACAGAAAGGATATCCCTACAGGTTCAGCTTTACATACTTGCCTGGGATGTTGCTTCCTTCTGTTCTGTCTAATTTGGAATTTCTAAAAGTGTTTTTCAAGTAAATGGTAAGGAGTTATGAATAAAAGTTCTCTACAATTGAATATGCATGAGAAAAGAATTAAAGCAGGCTCCTGTATTGCAGGACTTTTCTTACTGTCTAATACGCTGTCTCAGCTATGACTGTCCAAGAGTGCCAGTGTGATAGTGGAGGCTCCTCCTCATGGAGCATCACTGGGATAAGTCCTCTGGGATCCATTCTGGGAACTCTGGTCCTACTTGCCACAGGCACATCCCCAGCAAAAATGTGGAGTAGCCCTCCCAAGGGACGCTGCTAAGCAGAACAAGCTTCCTCTAGCCAGGTTTTCGTCAAGTCACTGGGCCTCAACAGGCTAATTTTCAACTGCCATCCCGCAGGCAAATGGGGAGATTCTATAAAATGTCTTTAAATTTGTCATTGTTAGTGATCTAGCATACAAGAAGAGACACTATGTTTTCTCCCATTGATTTTCAGAGTCTAGAGTTTCACATCATTCACTCATTCAAACAATATTCATTGAACACACACTTTGTGCCAGGCAAATGGACCAAGAATCCCAGCCCTCATGGAGCTTATAGTCTTCTGGGTAGAGGCAGATAATGAACAGATAATAACATAAAAAATAAAATATATTAGAGACGGATGATTTCCTAGAAGAAAAAAAAGGAGAGGAGGATGGGGAATGTGGGGGTTGGAAGTGCTATTTTCTATAATGTGCACAGGGAATGCCTGTGGATGACGAAGTGTGGAAGTAAGCCATGTGGATATCTGCCGGAAAATGTCATAAGCAGAGGGAATAGCCAACGGAGATGCCCAAAAAGGCAATTAGATGTACAAGTCTGGAGTTTGGGAGAGAATTCAGGGTAGAGACATAAATCTAGGAGCAATCAGCATGCTCAAAGTGCATGTTTGAAGCAGAGAAGCTGGTTGAGATCACTGAGGAAGCTAGTGTGGATTGTGAAAAGAGGAGGTATTAAAACTAAGTCTCCAGGTTTAAGCACTTCAAAGTTTAAAGTTTGGAGTGATGAGGAGTAATCAGGAAAGGTAACTGGAAAGAAACATAAACTGACAAGGGAGGAAAACGAAGAGTGGAAGCCAAGTGAAGAAAGAGTGACTGACCCAGTGAAATACTGAGAGATGAAGTAAGATGTAGTCTGCTAATTGACTGGGATGTAGCCATGTGGAAGTCATTAGTGAACTTGAAAATGGCTATTTTGATTAATTAGTGAGAACAAAACTTCAGTTAAAATTGGGAATAGAAGGAAAGAAGAGACAGCAGGAAGAAATAATTATTTCAAAGATTTTTGCTGTAAACAGGAACAGAGAAATGAAATAATAGAAAATGTCAAGGAGTCAAAACTATTTTTCAGATGGGAAAAACAATAGCCTGTTTTTATGCTAACAGAATGACCATTAGAAATGGGGAAAACTGAAGATAACAGAGGAATGGGCGGACAGTTTCTGCAGTGATGACTTCGAGTGATAAAGTAAAGATGGGATCTAGTTGTGCAGCTGGAGGGCTGGCCCTTAGGAGCCCAAAGCGTTCCTCCAGTGTAACAGGAGAAAAGGCTGAATATATGGACACAGATCCAGCTAGGTGAGTAGATATGACGGTGGGAGCACGAACAAGGTCTCTTTTGGTTTCTTCTGTTTTCTCATAGAAAATGGAAACTAGATCATTAGCTGAAAGTGGGGACAGAGAAGGGAGTATTGGAAAAGAGGATAAGATATGAAAGAATATGGGAGTTGGAGAGACTGAATGGACAAGAGAATTTAGTGAGATTATCAGGCAGCCCTAGGACCCATTTGAGGTTGATGGTCGTGTATGGATGCATGTTTTTCTCCAGCCAAGTGCAGCTGTGTACATAGGAGCACAGGGTAGGTGCAGACATGGATTTAAATAGGGCTGTAGTTTTGTCAAGAAAAGGCAATGACATGAGAGAGGAAATGATAATGATAGATAAGGAGAGAAGTGATGACATGATGATGGAGTAAGGGACAGTCCATAGCTAGTAGGATTAGTAAGTTGTAAGCGGTGAAGAGGAGGATTTTTGGAGTTGGGGCACAAGAGAGAGTAAGCTGGAATAATAAAATGTGGTGGTCATTGGGTTGGATGCTTGAAATTGAGGTTATAAAGGGATTTAAATAATTTATAATGACAATATCTAATGGAATATGACCATGAAAGTGGGTGGCAGAGAATGGTGTAGACAAGATCTTTGAAATAGATGAAGGCAAGGCACTGACAGGATTATGTGAACATTTAAATCACCCACGATTGTCAGGAGTAATGCTGAAGGAAATGAGAGTTAGTTAGAAGCTAAAATTTTAAGGACTGAGGGAAAAGGACTCTGATGGTGGGGGAGTGTAGAAAAATGAAACAAGACATGGCTGGGTGTGTGGGCCTTATGGCATACAACTCCAAGCAGGTGTTGTATTTTTAACGTGAAGGGAGCAACAATAGACTGGAATTAGCAATGAAGGGCGAGACATTTGCCAAGTTGTCTTCTTTCCTCTTTATTTCTAGTAACTTCTATAGTATACCCTTCCAATGAGATATTCTAAGGGTTTCCTTCTTTCTGGGTTTCCTTTTCTTCTAAATTTTTTTGCTTTCTGTCTTTAATTTGAGACAGAGTCTCACTTTGTGGCTCATTCTGGAGTGCGGTGGTACTATCTTGGCTCACTGCAACCTCCATCTCCTGGGTTCAAGTGATCCTTGTGCCTCAGCCCCCTACATAGCTCGGATCACAGGCATGCACCACCATACTCGGCTCATTTTTGTATTTTTAGTTGAGACAGCGTTTTGCTGTGTTGCCCAAGCTATTCTCAAACTCCTGGACTCAAGTGATCCATCCTCCTCGGCCTCCCAAAGTGCTGGGATTACAGCCATGAGCCACTGTTCCCAGCCTAAACGTTTTTCTTATTGTGTTCAATTATAGGCATTTATTTTCAGCCTTAACTATACATTAACACCACCTGAAAAGTTTTTTTTAAAAATTATACTGTGCCCAAGCCCTACCATGAGCTATACTGATTTGATTGTTCTGGGATAGTCCAGGTGTGTGTAATTTTTAAAGTTCTCTAGGAGATTCTAATGAGCTGACAAATTGAAAACCAAGGTCCTAGGGAAAAGTTTGGAAAGGTTTGTCTTTGTAGCCCTGTGCATTATTATAGAGAGTGGTCCATGCTTTTCATCATATCCTTGAAAATATTCCTGACCCAAGAAGATGAAGACAAAGCCCCTTATTTTTTTGATGAGAAAATGTAACTTTAATTTTTTTTTAATCTTTTTTACTTGGGGATGGAGGTGGGACTTGGGAATAGGAAGTTTGCTGAAAGCTGGGACATACCAAACTCAGTAAAACTTGTTGGTATCTTTTCCATAACATTCGGGTTTTGAAACCTCCATGCAGCAGAATCCATGAGGCTAAACCACTGCTCTATGCATCTCAGATCCTTTCTGTCTTCCCTTCCCACCCTCTAAAAATGCAAACTATGCTGGTGTAACTGACTCTGGGGTTCTCTGTCACTGCTGGTTTCTGCGTAGGAGTGTTGCACACGCCAGGCTCAGTTAGCACCTGTGTTTGTATGATGTGAAAACTGCATATCCACCATATGAGCATTACCCAAAATTGTGTAATTTTTTTCTCACAAAGTGGAAAAAATAAGTTTCAGAATATGCATTCAACCTCTTCTGGCTTCCTATAGGGACAAGGTGGGTTAAGAATGGGGTTACTGAAGTTGGGGAGCCCTGATGGCAGAGCCTCTTCTGAGGTTGTGTTGTGGTGCCACTCGGCTGGCCTACTGCGTCCACTTTCTTGTTCCTTCACTTCTGTGGCAAGGCTAGACCACCAGTGTACACTGTTTTTTAAGTTTACTTGCTTACTTAGTAAAATGCTGGCCTTGGTTCCTCACCACAGACCTCGGTCCTTTGAGAAGGAAGGCAAAATGTCTTAGAACCATGTCCTTTAATTACAGCCTTTATCTTTATTTAGCCACCCTTTTCTTATTCCATCAGGTCTCTGAGATGCCGAAACCAAGCCTGGAACATTTCTAAGCAGTTAGCACAAAGACAATAGGGAACAATTTATAACTTGTTAGGAAAAAAAGATTCTGGAGAAAACAGTGACCAGAAAATAAATCCTGAATTTATTTCCCTTAATAATACAATTGCCCATCTCTGGCCTAATGAGCATTAACACCTAATTGCCCCTGCATATACTGAGGGAAAATAAACATTGGCAGATAGAACATGTCTGCGAATGTACTCAGTGAAAGTGGCTTCTCCTTTCTCTCTTCTTTCTTTCCTGTTTTTAAAAAATTTACTATTGGCTGTCATTCTCCTCCCTTTTCTCTTTCTACTCATCTGCACACTGATCTCATATGCACGCTCGACTCACACTTCCACATGTCATCCACTGACATGTGTTCTCACAGTCAGTTTTTCCCTGGGCAGTTCTAACATGTCCATTTCTGTACAGATGCCTTGGTTTTAAGCTCTTACCCGATTCTCATCAGCAGTGGCCTATAGGTCTGCAGGCTTCTTAGCATCCAAAATAGCCCAACCAACTACAGAACTGGGTTGACGTGTGATCCTCTCCACCCCGGTAGTATTTGGACCAACTTTTGGAGGAAACTGCACTAATATGCAGAAAGCCATGGAAGTCAGGACAATTCTCTCCAGAGTGGAATTTTCAAATTAGCAACTTTGAGTGCCTCTGGTCAGTGTTGCTGTTTAGCCCATAAAACAGCTTAAAATACTGTATTATCTTTAACAAAGGTACTGAGGTCAATATTTAAAGTCAGGAGACATCACAACTTCTTTTATGTAATGCTGGGTCCTCATTCCAGCTAGAAAATCATTGGCTAGAGTTGATTAACTCCTGTGCCTCTTAGATAGAGCACATCTCCCCAGTTTGCCACAGTCCTCACCACTTCTCATCCTTCCCAACTCCTGCCTTTTCACTTATTTATGGTATCTGCCTGGCTTAAGGAGGCATTTGTGTTGGGTACCAACTTCAGAACTGCTACAAATGGATCACCAGCCCAGCCTGACAAGAGCCCAAACCTAGAGAGATAAACTATCCAGTTGATGGTAGTGAACACCCAAAAGGAAAGGCAGCCCAGGGTTCTAAGCTGTTCCAGGCTCTTTTAGTACAACATATAGAACATCCGCTTTGGGAACAAACACCCCTGGGTCTGAGTGCAGCTTTTTGATAGTTTAACTTTGGGTGAGTCACTTAGCTGCTATAAAATTGTTACAAAACGGAGATATTAACTGAAACATTCTTGTGAGGGTAAGAGATAATAGCGCAGTAAGTGCCAGCTATTATCTTTATCTGCTTCCCCTCTCCTTTCTGGCCTGTGCACCTTCTCAAGTACTAATGAGGACATAGACACCATACCAAGAAGTGTATGTCAGTAGGGGACGAGACTGATGCCAGCAATATTGGCCAACAGTGATAGGGCCAAACAACCTCAACCATGTCCCAGAGATTTCTGGGTGCCCAAAAGAGCAAGATGGGCAGTGCCTTTGCATAGCAGATGGCTTTCTGAAGTGCCTACAACCAGAACTTGAAACTTGTGAAATGTCTTATGTCTCTGCTATGCTGATAGACCGGGAAAAAAGAAGCCAAGATTCTATCGGAGCAGTGATACCAGAGAAAGAAAGGAAGGGGTGGATATAGTTAGAAATCTGTACAAATTGCAATTTATTGATATGTACTGAGTGTGGGGCTGGGACAGTGGCTCACGCCTGTAATCCCAGCACTTTGGGAGGCCGAGGCAGGTAGATCACTTGAGGTCAGGAGTTGGAGACCAACCTGGTCAACATGGTGAAACCCCATCTCTACTAAAAAAAAAATCATATATATATAAATTACCTGGATGTGGTGGTAGGCACCTGTAATGCCAGCTACTCAGCAGGCTGAGGCAGGAGAACAGCTCAACCCCAGGAGGCAGAGGTTGCAGTGAGCAGAGGTTGTAGTGAGCCGAGATTGCACCATTGCTCTCCAGCCTGGGTGACAAGAGTGAAACTCCATCTCAAAA
>NW_016107368.1:261901-312368 GCF_001604975.1 Cebus imitator | reverse complement strand
AAAAAAAAAAAAAAAAAAAAAAAAAGAGTATGTTGGTTTTGTACTCTGTCAACAGGTTAAACTGGAATTACATTTCCCAGGATTTCCTTCTCTGTATGGCTCTGGGTTAGGGGTGGCCACACATTTTGGTGTAATCTGGAATGTGGAAATAAAACAGCAGCCATTATTTTATCACTGACCTGCTGGCTCACCTGGACTGGGCTGGCCCACAGCTGGTCTAGCTCCCACCCACCTCCTCATGCAGCCTCTTCACATGGACAGCTCTCAAACTAGTGGTACCAGCTTTTTCTGCTCATGATCAGGTGAGATGCAGTGAGAGACAAACATGAGTTCCAGTTTTTCCTTGTAGGTTCCAGTTTACCCTCATGATTCTAGTTTTTCCTCACTTTTTCCCAAGTACATCCAGCTTTCCTTCCTGACTTCTAGCCCTGCTGGCCAAGAGTGACCCCAGGCTCAGCACCAGATGGTTCACTGGGATTCACATAGACAGTTGCCACAAAGAGCCAAAAACCTTCCATAGATTTCAACACCAGCCTTCTTCAGAGTTCCACTGCCGCAGTTGGTTAGTGACTTTTCTTTGATCATTTTCAGGCTTTCATTTCCCTAGTTCCTCCCCATAGTTGTATAAGGTCTAATTCCTACAATAAAATCCTTAGTTCATAATGTCCATAGTGTCTCTGCTTCCCTGATGGTACTCTGACCAATACAGGGAATGAAGGAAGGAGATGATGGAAGACTTCCAACTCTGACTTGGAAGATGAACTGAGAAAACGTATATGAAGTGTGCCCAAAGATAGCTAGAGACACATGCCTAAAGCTCTTGTTAGGACTCCCCTTATGGCTCTCAAAAGAATGAAAGAGACAGTTGGGTTAATGTAGAGATCAGAGATCTAGGGAAACTCTCATTTCCAACCTAGGGCTCACTACCATTAAGGCTTCATTGCTAGGTCACAGACTCATCTGCCCTACTAAGCTAGCTGTGTAGAAAGAGGTTCATCCCTAGAAGAATTTGACTTTGGATATATTGGACCACCACTGTCCTTGTAGGAATAATGGCCAAAAATATTTATCCTAGATCTGCATTAATATAACTTTATTTATAATCCATTTGTATATTCGTTGGATATTTTTATTTTTATTTCCATATGTCTGTCATATGCAACAAGCAATCCTAATAGATACAAAAGATTTATAGGATGTATTGCAGGGTGACTGTGTGACCTTAAGGAGACTAAACTTTGTTCATTTGAGGGAAGGGGCTGCAGCAAAAGGTAGTTCCCACCCATTGTCCTTATAGTCTTCTTTTTGAAGTTAGAGAGAATTTCTAAGAAAAAATGGTTAACCCAGTTTGAAATATACAGTTTATTTCCAAGATCCATTTTCAAGGCATATCATGATGGCCTCCTTTAGCTTTCTCCTACTGCTCATTGATTATACTGTCTACCACAGTTACACACTTTTGTAGTGGAAAGGAAAGGGGCATCTGAAAGATGTGCTCAAAGAGCAACATTGCATTTGGTCCAGCCCTTTCACATGAAGTTTTGAGGCGTACATAACTCACAATGATTGCATGTGTTTAAAGCTAATTTTTTCTAATTGGACGGGAATGACCCAATAGCACATGAACATTTTCTAAAATAGGCAAGATAATATATTATAACTGTTCCTAGAGTAACAGAAGGTCGTTTGGTTGGCTGTTATCTGAGAATCAACTCAGAAAAGAAAAATAGCCTAGAACAGTCTGAGCTATGTGAGGTTTGCAAAATTTATTAGGCCCAGAGAGACATTAGTATGGAACTTTGGTCATCCTTTTACTCTACTTTTTTTTTTCATTGTAATTATCACCATCTAACATCCTATATAATATATTATATGCTATACTTATTACTTATTTTCTCCCACTATCCTCCCACTAGAATGTAAGCAGCTTGGGGACAGATATCTTTGACTTTTTGTATACTGATGCAACCAACATACCTAGAACTGTGTTTGACACATAATAAGGGCTCAATAAATAATGGTGGAGTTGAATTAAACATTTACACTAGCTAGTGAGGTTATTCAACTATAGTATAAAGGGCTTTATTATGATACATTCAGAACCAGAAACATAACTGCAAAAAGATTTTTAAAAGGTAGTCATAGAAGCCTCTCATATGTATGTCATGACATAAATAAGATTTAAAGTGCTTACTGCTTTTGTGTCCAGAGGTGATGGATGTTACTCACACTGCTTTCATTCAGCAGATACTAAAGTCTAACAGCATTTAAATGATTGGAAATTCAGTGTCCTTAAATATTATCCACAAGGAGTGACTGGTTTCAGATGATAGTATTTGAGCATCCCTTGTGGGGATCCCATGTGTCATCACCCATGTGGATGTGATGACAGCCACTGTGTTGCCCGAAGAATAATAGAAGCAGCCTTGCTGGGAGCGGTGGCTGACACCTGTAATCCCAGCACTTTGGGAGGCCAAGGCGGGCGGATCACTTGAGGTCAGGAGTTCAAAACCCCATCTCTACTAAAAATACAAAACAATTAGCCAGGCGTTGGGGCACAAGCCTAAAATCCCAGCTACTTGGGAGTCTGAGCCAGGAGAACTGCTTGAACCCAGGAGGTGGAGATTGCATTGAACAGAGATGGCACCACTGCACTCCAGCCTGGGTGACAGAGCAAAACAAGCAAACAAACAAACAAAAAACAAAGAAGCAGCCTTCTATCTGTCAAAACATCAAAAGAATCAAACAAAGTATCTTTCAGAAGGGATGCTCAAATGCTGTCATCTGAAATCAGTCACCCCTTGTGTGAATGAATTCAGTGTGGTAGGGTCTGTGTAAGGTGCTTTACGTGCTTCAATTCATTTAATGCTCCCACAAACCAGCAAGAAGATATAATAATTTTGCAAATGATGACTCTGAAATACAGAAATGATATCCAGGAACCTCAGTGTCACACAGAGAGTAAATGGACTGCTCTGAACCAGGCTGCCTCCTGGAACTGGCCTCTTTGGTGAGTATATAGATGAAAAATAAACTGCAGGGAATTTTTGTTTGCTTATTTGCTGCTGTGATGCAGACACTCTCATTTTCCCTTCCTTCCCCCCTTCTACCCACTCAAAACAAAAAACAACCATTCCCTTACTCAAGGAGCATTGACTGACAATGCTTCAAACCATGGATGGTTTCTGGGACAGAATATATTAAATTATACTGTACTGTAATATACTATAAATGCATTTGTCCCTCATTGTCCGTGGGGAATTGGTTCCAAGACCTCCTTGGATACTAAAACCCACAGGTGCTTGAGTCTCATATAAAATTGTATAGTATTTGCATATAACCTACACACATCCTCCTGTATACTTGAAATCATCTCTAGATTACTTTTACTTAGTACAATGTAAATGCTATGTAAATAGTTGTTATACTGTATGTTTAGGAAATAATGTCAAGAAAAACAGTCTGTACAATGTTCAGTAGAGATGTAAACATCCATTATTTTTCCTTAATATTTTCAAATTGAGGTTGGTTGAATCCATGGATGGAGAACTCATGGATACAAAGGGCTGACTGTAATGAGAAGATATGAAAGCTGAAAAGACAAAGATTAATACATATTTACATAATAAAATTCCAAGAAGAAAGTAACAATGTAATGAGAAGATATGAAAGCTGAAAAGACAAAGATTAATACATATTTACATAATAAAATTCCAAGAAGAAAGTAACAAAAGGCTGCCTGGCTTGAGTTTATGGCATAGTTTTTTAAAAGATCTTGGAGACTGATTTGGGGGCTAATCTGGTATCAAAGCTATATTGAGGATAAGATGGCAAAGAAGAAAGAAATTTATCAAAGAATTTTGAAGGTAGTTCCCCCATGTCACTTTTAGGAGAGATTGCTGTAAAAGCTTAAATAGTGTTCATCTACTTTTCAGTTGCCAGACAGTTGTTCCTTGAATGGAAGTCCATATGAAATTGGGTCACAAAGTGAGTTGTTTATATGGATTATGTTTTGAAAGGAAAAAAATAATCAGCTCCACCATCACCCAAGCTTGAAATCACAAAGTAATCTAATGCCTCTCCTATTATCTATATATTATTGCATAGTAAATTACCGCAAAACTTAGTAACTAAAAATAATAGTAAGTACTTATTATGTCTCTCAGGTTCATCTCCATGTGGACCTCCCTGCAGAGCTTCCTGAGTGGCCTCGCAATATGGCAGCTGGCTTCCCACAGAGTGAGCAATCCAAGAGTAGGAGAAAGCTGTGATGTCTTTTATGACCTAGCCTTAGGAGTCACACACCATCCCTTCCACGTATCCTACTGGTTACACAGGTCATCTCTAATGTAGGAGGGACTCACCAAAGTGTAAATACCAAGAGGTGAGGATCACTGGAGTGGGTCATCACTGGAGAGAGAGGCGTCATCTTAGAGATAGATAGCCACACCTCTTTATTTCTCCCAAATCCAAACAGTCCCTGAATAACTGTTCTTTCTTTACATCTTTTTCCATTCTACCATCTCTACTATTTAACTCCTACACCCTATCTTGATTATGACCTGATTAATATAATGACTTCTTAAATGGTTTTCTTGCCTCCAATCTACTCCATATTTTTTTTTGCCATGTCTACCATTCTTCTTGAACAGAGCTCGTTTTGTAATTATATTTAGTTGTATATATTTCTACCCATTTATTTCCTATATCTGCAAATATTCTGCAAACTCATATATCTGCAAATCTCCATAACTCCTGAACTGTATCTTTGAGGAGTATGATAAGGGGAAAGGCAGTAGTGGGTTGTGATTAGCACAGAGACGGTTGAGCCAGATAAATGCTGAGTTTGAATCACAGCTCTGTCA
Source organism: Cebus imitator (assembly GCF_001604975.1). Taxonomy (NCBI): domain Eukaryota; kingdom Metazoa; phylum Chordata; class Mammalia; order Primates; family Cebidae; genus Cebus; species Cebus imitator. The sequence goes on along the minus strand of NW_016107368.1, from coordinate 307,503 downwards.
TTGCAGGCTGTGAGATCTCAGGCAAGTGATTTATCCTCCCTGAGCCTATGTTTCCTCATTTCTAAAAAGCAAGTTAATATTAACTTAGTAATTATAATAGTTGTTTAAATTATTATTTATCAGTAGTAGCAACTATTATAATAGTTAATAATGCTTGCCTTTCAGAATGTGAGAATTGGATAGATGATATGTGCAATGTTTTTAACACTATGCCTTGCACATACTAAATACTTAATAAGTGGTAGTCAGTAATATGGTACATAGTTTGCATTTAATCATGTTTTAGGCTGGGTGCAGTAGCTCACACCTCTAATCCCAGCACATTGGGAGGCTGAGGGAGATGGATCACTTGAGGCCAGGAGTTCAAGACAAGCCTGGCCAACATGGTGAAACGCTGTCTCTACTAAAAATAAAAAATTAGCTGGGCATGGTAGCAGGCACCTGTAATCCCAGCTGCTTGGGAGGCTGAGGCAGGAGAATGGCTTGAACCCAGGAGGCGGAGGCTACAATGAGCCAAGATTGCACCACTGCACTCCGGCCTGGGTGACAGATCAAGACTTTATTTCAAAAACAAAACAAAACAAAACAAAAAAAGCCTTTTTTAAAATAAGTTTATATTGAGGGAGAAAGAAGGCCCTGCACCTGGAAATTCTCTTTTTCCAGTTTTCAGGGGCTTTCAGTAGAGTTCTAGAACAGCACTATCCACTAGAACTCGGCCATAAGGGAAATTTTCAATATCTGGGCAGTTTCACAGGGTAGCCAATCACCGCCAGTGGCTATTGAGTACTTGAAGTGTGGTTGGTATGAGGAACTGTGTTTTTTATTTTATTTACTTTTAATAAATTTAAACAGTCACATGTAGTGAGTAGCTACATATTGTACAAGACAGTCCTACAGTAATCACCGCGTGGTGGGAATCCCATTAGACCTTCTTTTCCTCTTCTTTATGTCTATCTGTGGTGCTGTAAAACTGCTCTGTAACTATCTGAAGTTGAATGACTGCAGGTAAAACCAGGGAGTATTATAATCCTCTTACTCAAGCAAGAAGCATTGACTGACATATACTTTCCCCATGCCCACGAAGCAGGCATGCTGGAGAATGAAAAGAAGATATGACTTCTCTTTTGGGGAATATGTGATGATCTGGAGAATTCAAATTGCATACACACCAAAAAATAACTTGGGTTAATATGGTAAGTGAGAAAAATTAATTAGTATATAATTGCTCTTTATGATTTTATTGTCAACGGAAACCATTTAAATGGAATCCCGTGTACATTACCCTCGCCATCCTCAACATCCCATCCCAGACCCTCCGGCTCATGTTGGGTTTCCTCACAAAGCCCAAAGGTTTCAATGCCTTACCCTCTTCCTTTTTAATGGATGGCAAAACTGAGTCTTAGCAAGGGGCAAAACTTACCTAAGGCCACACTGTAAGTAAATAAGAGAGTTGGACTTTCAACCCAGGATTGTCACGACCCAACGCCCATTCATCAACTTTTCTGCTCTACTGTGTCATTCTTTATAACATGACCTTCACATTGCTTGCTTGGTTTTTGAGTGTCCGTGTATGTGATTTCTTTTTCTCAATATTGTTTTAATTTTACAATTACATGTGTTCATTGAAGGAAAAGTTTTAAAATATAGAGAAGCAACATAAATAAATACAGACAGCTTAACTTTGGCATTAGTGTAGCCTGGTTTGCCTGTTGTCAAGAGTAATCACAGAACATAACTTTGGGAGTCCTGTCTTACCTACCCTGGCTCCCCTGGGGAGAGAGAGGCAGCCCAGTGTGAACTGTAAGCTTATCAGTTTTTGTGGGTCCAGCTTTTGATATTTTCTCACATGTGCACAATGAAATGTCAAAGTCTGAAGGGAACATATTGATTATTAAATGATTCTAGACCAATTTCCTCATTTTTAGAGAAGAGACTATAGGTTTGAATAACTTGGCAACGATAATTCTCAAAGAGGTAAAATTATCCCTTACCAGAGAAAAGGCAGCCAAGCATTTGGAGACTCTCTGTGCACACACAGGCTATGTTTTATTTCATAATATTCCTAAATCTATGTGTTCATAAATTCAAAGTGCTGGTCTACAGACAGCCACTACTGCCATCTGTTGGTGGTTGGCAGAGTTGATGAATTTCTGCATAGGTGCATAAAATGGTTCTTATCTGTGAAAGTCCTTGAGTTGAAGTTCACCACAGGAACCTCTGTGTTCAAGACAGAAAGAGAGAGATAGAGAGGGAGGGGGAGTCATGTGGAGTCAGACAGGCCTGCCTTCAAATCTTGGCTATGCTTCATGCAAGAAGTGTAGCCACTTTAATTCTCAGTTTTCCATTTGTAAAATGGGGATAATGTCTATTTCATAGGGATGGTGTAAGAATTAAGGTTAACAATGAGTTTTCAGGTCAATGCTAGCCAAAATCTCGGTGGCCTCCCAGGAGTAATTTATTTCTTGCTCACATCGCAGTTCAAAGTGGCTACTACTGATCACCAGACAGCTCTCCAACAAGTGGTGATTTGGGACCAAGCGAATTTTATCTTAATTTTAACTCTATCACTTCAACTTGGGCTTCCAAGGTCACCCTGGAGCCCATCATCTGTCCAACAAAGCAGCAGGAGAGGGCATGAAGGAGGTTTATATGAGCCGAGCCTGGAGCTGCATACACCAATTCTATACCCATTCCATTAGCTAGAACTCAGTGTCATGGTTGCATCTCACTGCTGGGAAGTCTAGGGAACATGGTCCAGGAGTCTCAGGCACAGCATGCCAATTAACAAATACATATAAAGTAATTAGCTTAGCTCCTCCTTCACAATAAGCGATCACAAATGGTAATAGACACAGTTTTTAGTAATAGAAACATAAGCAGCACATTAAAACAGTTGGGCACTTTTATTTATATACTATGTAATACTATTTGTATTATTCCAAGTTTTTAGCATGACGCATATGAAACTAAGAGGCAATATTATGTGGTGAAAATAGCCTGGTCTTGGAGATGAAGCTTCTAATCATGATCTTAGACAAATCACTCAATCTGAACCCCAGTTTCCTCATCTGGAGAATGGCAGGGTATCTGTGTAGTCTCCTCCTAACCCCATCTCCTCAACTCTAAAGCTTTTTGTATAGAATTAATACAAATTCAAGACAAAACAAACATTCAGTGACTCTCAGAATAGTCAAGTCACAGAACACTAGTCTTGGATGAGCTTAGATAGGAACTTTAAGCCAGTTCTTGGAGGTGATGGTCCTGAATAGTAGGAATGAGGGATGGGGTGTTATGCAAGGAAGTTAGGACAGGCCTGTACACAAGAAAAATATCAGGGGTGGCTGGGCATGGTCGGCTTACGCCTGTAATCCCAGCACTTTGGGAGGCTAAGGTGGGTGAATTACTTGAGGCTAGGAGTTTGTGACCAGCTTGGGCAACATGGTGAAGCCCTGTGTCTACTAAAAATACAAAAAAAAAGCTAAGCATCGTGGCAGATGCCTGCAATCCCAGCTACTCTGGAGGCTGAGGCAGGAGAATCACTTGAACCTGGGAGGTGGAAGTTGCAGTGAGCTGAGATCACGCCACTGCACTCCAGCCTGGATAACAGAGTGAGACTCCATCCCACAACCAAAAAAAAAGAAAAAGAAAAATGTAGGGGAGGAAGCATAGTAAGGAGAAAAGCCTGGCTGAAAAAGGGAATGTGTTGGGGTGGGGATGAAGAGTGAACCGAAGGTGTTTGATAGGTAGAGGGAAAGAAAAAGTGAACGATAGATTGCCAGGCTTAAGAGGTCATATTTATCCAGAAGAGTCCCCTTTGGAAACCATGTATGAGTTTTAGATGGGCAAGTGACATCATGAAAATCTACTAGTCATTATGAAAAGAAATCTGATTAGATCATAGCACTTGACATGGCAGTAACTTTCCTTAAATTGCTGAACTTCTAAAGTCTAAATGCTCCACTTAAAAAATCCTCCAAATATGTTAGTTATGGGAATTCTATATTCATTCCAAGGGAAAAGAAAGAGGGTTACACAGTAATGAAGAAAAAAAATGAAGGTATGCAAAGAATCAAATAATTTGTTGAACGAGGGACCAATTTCTCTTCTGTCTTTTATTTGATTCTTTTTAACTGAGAATAAATATGTAGGTAAGACATGAGTCAGAGCAAACTCAGAAAGTACCTAGAAGCTTTCAGTATTTGAGGCATGCTAGCTAGTTTCATGTGGGTGAAGTTTGGTTTTCAGGAAGACAAATTGAAAACAGAACTTGTTTGTTTAGATTTTGCCATTCTCTAGGTGACTTACAAGGATGTTCAATGAACTGTAAGAGGAAAGAATTTCTTCTTGGCAACTGCTATGAAAAGCCTTGTTTGGAGAGAATATGGTCCCGGAGCGGACCTTGAGCACATGACAGTTGTTCTTGGGACCAGGTCTGGGGAGACAATGTCTTAGCTGAGATAAACACAAGCAGAAAGTCAGTCTAGTCCTCAAACCAGGTTTCCAATAAATGTCTGTCACCTCCTCAAGAAACAGGAGAGCTGTGAAACACTCCACAGAAATGCTGTTAGATGATGTCCTTGACTCTCTTTCAACTCCGATAAGCTCTTGGGAGGTAACATTTTTTTTTTAATAAAAAGATTACATTTAGAAGAATAACTGTTATTTACCACATTGTTAATTTACACAAATGCAATAGTCTGCTACTAAATAACCACATGACCGTGGCAAGGCACAAGTCTTTTCTAGGTTTCAGGTATCAATTTTCTTTTCTGTAAAATATAAGGATTAGATTTCAGGGCTTCTTCCTTATCTAAAATGATAAATTTCAATTCAAAGATCTTCTTTCTGGTGAAGTAACATGAAGCTTGAAGTTATTTTATCACATTGTTCTACCTGTCTATCACTCTTAATGTGTAGGAAAACACTAGCAGATCATTGAGTATGTACTAAGGGAAAAATCCTTCATTCAGCATAATAACACATCAGTGTGAGCCTTGAGCCTAAAGCTACTTCCCTCCTACCCCAAAGATAGGAAAGGACAGAAGCTGGTCTTTACATCTTTATGCTTCTTAGAAACACCTGTTTTTTTGTTTTTTTGTTTTGTGGCTCTACAATAGAGTCTTTGGACGTGTGCACTTTCTAGTTTAGCAATAGCTTATTTGCTGTCTATCCTTATTCCTTATTCTAATTCAATGTTTTTACATGGGTTCTACTTTTCTCTTAAGAAGGTAATTTTTTTCTAAATCAGGACCATATCCTAAATAGAGCAATTTTATATACAGTGTCCAGGACACTGTATGTGATTATAACATTATAATGATAAGAGCTTAAAAACTTCAAACTATAGACCTGGTAGAGATTTTAGAGCAGCACTGTCTAATATGGTAGCTGCCAGCCACGTGTGGCTATTTAAATTAATTAGAATCAAATTAAATTTAAAAATCAGTTCCTCAGTCATACAAGTTCTCAATAAGCACAAGTAGTTGGTGACTACCATTTTGGACAGCACAGATATAGAGCATTTCTATCACTGCAGAAAGTTATATAGTACAATCCTGCCTTAGTGACCAGTGAGGCAGGTCACTAAGAATTATATTTGTAAAAGATGTCAGGCTTTGGGAGGCCGAGGCAGGTAGATCACGAGGTCAAGAGATTGAGACCATCCTGGTCAACATGGTGAAACCCCGTCTCTACTAAAAATACAAAAAATTAGCTGGGCATGGTGGCACGTGCCTGTAATCCCAGCTACTTGGGAGGCTGAGGCAGGAGAATTGCCTGAACCCAGGAGGCAGAGGTCACGGTGAGCCGAGATCGCGCCGTTGCACTGCAGCCTGGGTAACAAGAGCAAAACTCCATCTCAAAAAAAAAAAAAAAAAAAAAAAAACACTCCATCAAAAAAAAAAAAAAAAAAAAAAAGATGTCAGGGAACTTGAAAGCCACTTAATACATTCTTATATCCAGGACACTTCAAATATTTTCAGTATCAAATAATTTATCACCTTACAAAGTGGCCATTCCACCTTAGGAATTTCAGAGTTCTTCCTTAAATTGAGTCAAAAGCCATATTCCTATAACTTCAGCTCTCTCTATATACAAAGTGTACTAACTCTCTCACCTGGAACTTCATCAGAGAGTCAGTGTCAACTACTGTGTCTTGAGTTAATTCCTCTTTCCCAGTGAACAAATGCCACAGGTGAGGAAGCTGAGGCTGGAGTTAACAATCCTCCCTGGAGACTCTGTGACAGAACCAAGACTATTGATGTATTCCAGTCTAGCTGAACTGCTTTCAAGTCTAGCAACTAATTCATTAAAGAATGTGTGTGCATAAATTTATAGAGTTTAAGTTCTTCGTTATTCATCTTTTTTTCCATTTTGTTCTTGCTACTGTTGTTTTGCCATTGCTTTATTTTCATTTTGCGCTGCATACTTCATACGAGACTTGCCTATTTCTTCCCCAGAAGAGCAAAGATTACTTAGGCTCTGCATGAGTGTTTCACAATATAAAGCAATTGCCCTCATCCACACCCCAAATAACCCCAGATGCCAAGCATACAAATCACCAAATGCCTTGCTTTAGTTTGACAGTTTGAAAGCAGTTTGAGAGTAAAAGAGGAAATAAGAAGCATTAACGATCAATTATGTACTTCCAAATGGTGTCTAGAAGAGAGGATGCCCTTAACAACATATTCATAAAGAAAGGGCATCTACCTCTCAAAAGTGGAGACTTTGCAGGTAAGATACTGTGTTAAGTGCCAGTTACAGCTTTGGATCTGTTCAGCAAATGCTCATTGAAGTGTGGAGTCTGTGCTGGGGCAACAAAGATGATTGAAACATTGTGTTTACCCTCCAGTCACTGGCAGGGAGGCCAAGTGGAGACAATAAATAGTCAGTTACCACCATAGATGACTTCACTGGTCACTCCAATGGGTTTGTTTTCAAAGGAACCAGCAGGTCAGTCTTGGAAGTCAAACAGCTACAGGCAGTTGCTATAATAGCGAAGCAACTCCTGTCACTAGATAAGGGGAACCAAAGACCAAGCTTCCTAGGAAAGAAGATTGTCTGATCAAATCAGCCTGGGACCAGCAAGGAAGCTGGCACTGTGCAAACAGCTAGCTATCTCCATTGCCAACAAAAAAACTGGTACCTGATCCACTTCATTAACTTTGGCATATAATCAGAAATAATGCTGCCATCTGTGCAGAACTATCTCTTCCTTTTACACCGTCACCAGCCTCTACCAGCAACCATTCCCCTCAATATCCAGTACAGTGCTAGGTTCATGGTTGTATACACACACACCACACAGACAGGATTTTATATAGAATTATATATTATATATATATATATATATATATATATACACATATATAGATATGATTTTATGTTACATGTTTTATATGTTAATGAACATAATTTATACATAAATATATATTTACATAGGCACATACATTTACACTTATATATTCTTATAATATTTTATGTAACCCATATGTGTGTGTATCTATGTATGCACACAAATGCACTGAAAACATTTCTAGAAGGATATAGAAGAAATTTTTCATGGTGGTTACCTTGGCAGGGTAAGAATGGGGTTCTTGGTGTTAGAATAGGGAAGATTACATTTGTATATTATTTTATAGCCTTTTACATAGTTTATGCTGTCTATTACCTTTAAAACAACAAAATATTTTATTAATATTTCATTGTAATAAGGACACCATCATCTATCTTCACACTCCAAAGTGAGTTTCAGTGGTTTAACTCTATTTGCTCTACGCTGGGTTTTACCTTAGACTACTTAAGTTGTTAAGATTTCTTCTACATCTGATGACCCGAGATAAGTTAGCCCAAAATAAGATTAAATGAGGTGATATATGTGACTATGTGACAATGTTTTTTTGCAAATTATAAACTCCTACATGTAGGTCTGTAACCTAGCTTGTTGGAGACTGCCCAGAACCCAACTTGATAAAATCATCTAGGTCCTGGTTTTCTTCCCTAGACTATTTTTGGAAAGAAGTGAGAGAACACTAGTATACGCTAAGGTAGGAGAGGGGAGGGTAAGAAGCCTCCAGAAGTGCTGCTGTAACTCGAGTCTCCTTGTGGAAAAAACGCTCCTCTCCGTGATGGCTGAGCTGCCAGACTTTCCCCCTATTCTTAGCTGATGAGTGAAGACCTCTGCTGGGACAATGAAATATCATGGTAGGGAGTTTCATACAAATATAGTGGATTCATTGTCTCTTTGTCTAAAGGCTAAGCCATCTCCCACTCTACTTTGTCACTCTCCTTTATTGACTCTCTGGAATTCTCTTGTTTAATTTACTAATTGAACCAACACTTATTAAGTCTCTCCTCTACACCAGCACGGTGTCCTGTCCTGGGGCAATGAGGTGAATATGAGATAGTCTTAGTCATTGGGATATTCACTGTTAATAGTGAATAAGGGCATGGAAATTTTTTAAAAATGCAATCCAGTGCGTCAACTATCATAGCAAAAAGTTTCACAGAGTACTGTGACAGTGCCTATGCAAAGGAAAGAAGACGAGACATTGAATAATTGGTAGGAGTTTGCCAGGCAGAGATTTTGAACAGAGCAGCACATGCAAATACAGAGGCTTGAAAACGCACAAGAGATTCAGGAGAAAGGGAATATAGTTGGGTTTGGCTGAAATACAGAATGAAGACAAAGTGACAGAGACAAATCTAAAAAGCCTGGACAGGGTCAGGTTGTAAATGGCATTGTGTATTGTGCTAAGGACTCTGCCCAGTTGTTGCTAAGATGGAAGTGAGTTCATTTGATTTTTCGTCTTTTGTGAAGAAAGACTTACATAGCTACCTTGAACTGGTTAATAATTTATTCATAAGAACCTTTTTTTACCTATTTATTTCATTAAAAAGTAGAATATGCCATTTATATACTTTCTATTTCCCTCCATTTATTGTATGCGTGTGTGTGTGTGTGTGTGTGTGTGTGTTCGATATACACATGTACGGGTCTTAATATTGTCTATTTCCTTTTCTTGTTACATTTCCTGTGTGCTGAGCTGGGGTATTTATTCTTCTGAATGATGCAATGGGTTAACAAGATATTATATCAAGAAGGAAATCTTTTAAGGTACAAGGACATTGACACTAACTTTTGTTTCAGTTTGATTAAACAGATGGAATTCCACGCAAGTGGAAAGTTGTGAAGGCGGACCCTATAGTATATACAACATCAGTGAACAAAAGCGGTGGGATGTCACTGAAAAGAAAGGCAGCAGAACAGTTTCTAGCATCTCACTATTTACCAACGACAATCTGCTGCTTTGGGACTTACTGTTCAAAATCCAGGTTTTATATCAATAACAAAAAGAGATGTTTTTACTTGTGAAATACTAAAACTCCTAACCATCAGAGAAAGGAGTGGGTGATTGCCTGGAAAACGACTCATACATTCCTCGAACATTTTTCTCAAAAAGTAATTATTTTGTGAACATGTAGAGGGCACTGGGAACTACAGTAAATGTGGGAGTGTTTTCTGAATAAAAACTACTGAAATTTTTGATAAAGATTAGTCTTCATTTTGTATATAAATGCTTTGGAGATGTCAAGAGTCAATCAAAATTTTGAGCGTACTATTTTGGAAAGTTTGGCATGACCTAATTTTAGTTGACAGGAAATATTTCTAATTAAAGACGAATATATTTGAAATGACAGAATGCCTTTAAGCATTTTAATGTCACAAGAATTAGTTGGAAAGAAAGTTAATTATTGTGACATTAAAATGAGAATTAATGAAAAATAGTAATATGAAGATCCAAATTTAACTTGCTTCTCCATTTTTAAAAAGAATATAAATCTTACCAATTTAACTGCAACCTAATTTTTCCTGTCTAGTTGCATTTTTAGAGTACACCGACTTCGAGAAATTATCAGTACTACAGTAAATATTTTAATGTTGTATTAAGTTTAGATACGTTGTTTAAAAGGAGAAAAAAAAGAGTCCAATATAATGAACAGGAAATATGCTTAATGTTAGTGGTGTATGGGTTATAATCCATCTGTAAACAAAACAGTGAAGGAAGAAGCATATGTTTTAGAAAAGTATCCATCATCCAGTAAAACAAGAAATTTTGTTTTTTTGGCATTTGACACTTGTACCATATTGTACACTTGATTTCCCATTGTTTCTCCTATTTGGTGGCACAGATGCTTCGCAGCCATGAAATATGCAGATTGCTTAGTTATGTGCCATCGCTGAACTCACCTTCGCTGTGAGAAATAGCAGGCTACTCAGCAACAGTTAACAAACAGCAGGAGGAAAACACTTCAAAACAAAATTGTCAGTGTCCCCAAGAGGACACTTTTACTGCAAACTACCATACTGAATAGAAATTACTTGCAGATAGAGGAAAGCTTAGGAAATAACACTGTCAAGAAAGAGAGGGCACAGAAAGGAGTTTACATCATCAAAATACCACGTGGAGGAACATAACGGGAATTTGGAGAACTGACTGCCCTGGGTTTCGATCCCAGTTTAAGACTCAGCTAGGAAAAGTCACTTAAGCTCTCTGTACTTCTGTCTTCTCATACAGAAAATGGGAGAAAGGATACATCTAAGACTGCTAACAAGTATAAAATAAGCTCAGTGCCTGGACTGTGGAGGGACTTCTCGGTTTCTCTTCTTAGTCTTTCGGCTTAACACAAATTAATGAATATGGGTATGCTGATTTGATGCTTTAACATAATCACATACTCATTTACATGAGCACACATGACTTACTGAGGCCTCCCACATCCAGTGGACATGGGCCTGTGGGTAGCATTAGCCCCCTCCAGGCAGCTCTAGAAACCTCACATCCCTAGGTTTCCCTGGCCCACCCCTGACATGGTAATTCAGATGAATTATCTGAGATACATCAGTTTATGATTATGTTCTGCTCATCCAGAGAACACCAAGTGTTTTTAAGTCCTTTCTAGAGTAACTCAGAAATAATTCACAGTCTTCCTTTTCTATGGGCTTTCATTTCCCACACCTCCTTCTTCCATTTGAAAATTATGATAGTAACAGTAAACACAAAGACAGTTGTCATTTAATGAAGGCCTGCTACCTACCAAGCACTGTGTTAAGTCCTTTAGGTACATTATCCTTCAAACAATTCAGAGAGGTTTGTGTTTTTATCCACACATGCACTCCTTGATAGCAAGAACCAACCCTTCCAAGGCAATCTTCCTGAAAAAGCTGGGACAGTCTTAGAAGCAAGTTTCCTGGATATTCTGGTTCTACAGGCCAGAGGTGCCCCCACCTGCAGGGATCTCTTATTCCTTCTGCCATCAGAGAGAACACTGACACCCAGGCCATGTGGTGAATTCTCATCCTGTTCAGCCATTCTCTATGGCTATACTTTCTAGGCCCCTCCTTCAATCCTAGGTTGGAGGAAAAACTCTGTTGACCCAATTCTAGACTTTCCTGTCAACCCAGGGGGGTCTCCTGGTTCTTTTTAGCCCAGAGCTCCTGCAATGTCCTCTTGACTCTCTCACCTTCTCGCACTATGCATTTTTGCTACAGGTTACACTGTTGATTCTACTAAACCACACCAAAGCAGATGAATCCCTCTCTGCAGCAAGCCCTCTAATGTAAAATAATCTCTCATGCCCTAATAAAATTTTGATATTACAAATAAGATGATGACTGAGGTTCAAATATATCAAATAGCTTTGCCTATGATGACCCAGGTAATTACAGTCAGCACTAGAACTTATACTTCAAACTTGGGGCTTTTTATACCATACTATTCTGTTCCAGATCTTGTCAACTCAATATATTTCCAGGAATTTCAGAAATCAGACAGTATCCTTTTTTATCTCATGTAGACACTCAATTCTCTGGAAAATGTTTATCTTATAAAAATACTTACAAGCATTCATAAATAGTAACAGCAAATTTATCGAATGTTAAATGTTAAGGAACATTAAGTACTTAAAGCATTTTAAAAGGGTGATTCACTAGCATTCCTAAGAAACTGCGATGGGGATGATTCACTACAGAAAGTTTAAATGAGACTTTGAAATAGACTGTGTACAAATCATAAATTATAAAAAAAAAAAAGGGGGTGAAGATTTAAAAAAAAAAAAAAAAAACCCTTTGTGGTTGCTTTTCTTACAGCTGAATATCATTTTACTAGAAAAGGAGTTGGCCAACCTATTGATTCATCCTGGACGGATGCCACTTTTTGTTTTACACATCTTTTAAAGAACTATTGTTCATGTCACCTTCTTCTTCTGCTGCTCCTTCTCTTCTCTTTCTTTCTTCTCTACCTCCTCCTCCCGTTTCTTTTTTTGCATGGGGGGTGTATTAAAATTAGTTCATACCAAAAAATCACATATTGTGCTACAAAGTTAATATCTATAAAAATTAATTTTATATTGGCTTCATTTGCTCTTTCTCCTTGTCCACAGATAATGCTTATAATTTTTTTCTAAGGGAGATAAAGATATTAGAATGATCTGCTTCTAAAGGTAGAATGGAAGTAAGGTCAGTGTTGAGATGTTACGAATTCACTCTTCAGGGAAGTTTCCAAGCTTATGTAGAGTAATAAAATAGTTAGGGTTCTCCAGAGAAATAGAATCAACAGGATGTAGGTAGGTATTTGGGTAGATAGATAGATAATAGATCAATTGATCCTTATCTATCTATATCTATATTGAAAAAAAGAGAGGTATTTTAAGGAATTGACTCACACGTGATTGCAGAGCTGGCAAGTTCCAAATCTGCAAGGAGGCCATCAGGCTGGAGAACCAGAGAACAGTCAGAGCTGCCGTTTAAATCAGAAGTCCGACTGCCCACAGAATTCAGAAACCAGTCTCCTTAAAACTTTTAACTGATTAAATGAGGCACACGCACATCATTGAGGGCAATCTTCTCCACTCAAAATCTACCAATTTAAATGAAAATGTCATCTAGAAAACACTTTCTTATAATACAGAAATATCTAGAATAATCTATCAAATTTCTGGATACTGTAGCCTAGCCAAGTTGACACATAAAATTAACCATCACCCTATGTCCCATTTTCAACCTGGTCAGAATAAGTAGACTGGTTGAATAATAAACTCTACCGGATACACTCTTTTTCTCTCTCTGGCTTAGTCAGAAATTTTTATGGTTTTTACAAACAAAAATCTGGTTTCCTACGTTTATGAGAATTTAGAAGGGAAATTATTGCCTCAAGTCTAACAGTAGTGTTACAAATCAGTAGCAATTTTCTTTGCTAGCTTAGCTGGGAAAATTATTTTCTTCAAGCTCTAAAGATTTGATAATTCCTTCCCTACTAGTCACTATGAACAACGGCATAAATCTATGGGATTATGAGAGTCACTTTCACAGCATTTTAAAGTAATTTCAGTTCTGTAATTCCTTTCTTTAAACTTCTAATATTGACTCATCCCTTACTCTGTTCCCTACTCTGTCTTATTCTTACAGATGTAAGAAGAGCCCAACAGCAATTGAGTCAGAGCTGGCAAAAGATGAGAAGTTTGTGGGTTCCAACTCCCCTGATCCTAAATAATCTCGTTCTCACAAGGGATTTTACCCATGGAAGTTATCACTCTGAGTGTGTGTGTGCCTGTGTGTCTGTGTCTTTGAAGGGAGGAGAGCAGAAATTAAGAAAAAGATGCAGAGGACATAGAAGAAAGAGGAGATTGACATTTTCTCCTTTTTCTTAGCTCTTTGTCCCTAAATGCTTGAAAATTAAGATTTAAAAGATGTAAGATTTTGAAAAGATATGTTTGCTGTCATCTAAATCTTTCACCATCAAGATTTTGTGCTGGTGCCATGAAGAATGGGATGTAAAGGATAGAGTTAAAAGAGGAAAAGGCATCCCAGGCACACAAGTGGTGAAGATTTGTGGGAACGCAGCCTGGCCAGAGTGGAGAGCAGCAAGCAATGAGGCTGGACAGGCAGCCTAAAGCGACACTTTCAAGGGTCTCCAGAGCCCCACAGAGATTAAGCTTGTCACAGCAGTGTTGCCATAAGACAGGAGACATGATGGGGAGGGAGGTGGAATGAGAAGAAACGAAAAGAAGGCCAAGGAAAGAATTTCAAGAAACTCATTCCTAAAGTGTGAGGGGTGGAGAGTGGAGGTGTGTGTATCTTGTCCCAGGTCTGATTTTCTCTTGGAAATTAGAGGGCAGGTCGGATGCTACAGGCAAGGGAAGAGAGTAGGATTGAAAGAAGATTGTTCAGTTCAATTCCACAAGGATTTTGAAGTTCCTGCTCTGGACCGGCCACAATGCTAGGTGTTAGGAATACAAAGATGACTAAATTGTGGCCTGTCTTTTCAAGAAGATTTCAGGGTTCAAGCAATCCAAAAAAAAATTGCGTAAAACAAAATGAGTTAGTGGAACAAGGCTTGGTCTCCTCCTTGACTCTGAAGAAAACCAGATTACACCACCTCACAATATGCCTCTTTCACATAAATTTTTTTTACACGAAAGCAATTAAGAAGCAGATGCAGGAGGGCCGGGCGCGGTGGCTCACGCCTGTAATCCCAGCACTTTGGGAGGCCGAGGCGGGCAGATCACGAGGTCAAGAGATCGAGACCATCCTGGTCAACGTGGTGAAACCCCGTCTCTACTAAAAATACAAAAAATTAGCTGGGCATGGTGGTGCGTGCCTGTAATCCCAGGTACTCAGGAGGCTGAGGCAGGAGAATTGCCTGAACCCGGGAGGCGGAGGTTGCGGTGAGCCGAGATCGCGCCATTGCACTCCAGCCTGGGTAACAAGAGCGAAACTCCGTCTCAAAAAAAAAAAAAAAAGAAGCAGATGCAGGAGAGCTCTGTCTTCCCTCTGTTTGCCTAAAAACAGGACAGAGAATTAGAAAGACAAGATATCTGTCTATTCTACCCCTTCCCACCTATAGTTCTCCTTGACAACCTTTATTAGCTTAGAGGTGGCGCCAGCGGAACCCAAGCAGACTCTATTAGTTTCTCCATACATTTACTTTCCTATGGTTTTCTTGCTTTTGGAAGCCTGAGATTTCTTTCCTCTATCTTGTCATTTCTCTAAAATGTACTATTCTTTCTGGAAGGTAATATATATGCTAGACTCTAAGCGATTACTTTGAGTTATTTTTTTTTCACCTGATGTGCAACACATTCATGAATAAACTTGCTTTTCTCTTGTTAATGTCTTCTGTTGTAGGATTCGTCTCAACTATAAACTAATGAGGGTTGAGGAAAAATTGTTTTTTCTCCCCTTCAACTGGGAGCATTGAACCTTGGCAGTCTAACGTGAGGGTGAGGGAAGCTTACCATGGAGACCAGGCTCTTGTAGACATGCCACATGATCAAGACTGAGCAAATGTACTTGAGAGGCCAAGGCAGGAGGACTGCTTGAGCCCAAGAGTTTGAGGCTGCAGTGAGTGATGGCGGTGCCCCTGCACCCCAGCCTGGGTGAGAAGAGTGAGACACCTTGTCTCCAAATAAATAAATATTTTAAAATAAAAATAAAAAGTAGGGTGAGCTAATGACTGAAGCTGGATGATTAGCAGTTCCAGTGGAACAGCAAGTTCTGCACATGCAGAGGGTTGGGAGAGGCATGTGCATAAGAAAGTTGTAGCTTGAGATTTATCGTAAATTCTGAGATTTCATAATGAGGCCCAAGGAGTGCATATGCATATGTGTTGCTGCTACGTAATGCGAATGGAGGTCAAGAAAAACAGCAAGTGAAGATCCTTGAGATCCAAGAGACGGATGGGTTGTTAATGCACAGCAATACTTTCATGTACTTGTGGCAAGGTGAAATTGCTCCACTACCCTCAGAACAGGCTCAGAAATTATTTCTATATATCTCTGTAAATCATCTCAATTTCTTCATTACTCTCTCTCTCTTTGTCTCTCTCTCTCTCTCTCTCTCTCTCTCTCACACACACACACACACACACACACACACACACAGTTCTATCCCTTATATAGGCATCTGTGTAATATAGCCATTTCATACCCGTTCAAGAGAACCAACTGTGTGCATCCCTTCTGAACTCCACATTTAGTAAGCCCATGTCTGTAACCTGAAGTCAGCCATGGTGGGAATATTTACAACATAAAATTAGCAAGTACTGCACAATGTAGCCTTTTTCTCCAGAGAGCCCATTTTAAACCTTTACCAACACACCACTGTATGCATGTTACTAAACAAACAATATTTGCCTCTTTTGTTCACTTGCTGTATTCCTAGCACTTAGAACAATGCCCAGCACATAATAGATAGGAAGTTGTTAAATGTGTGGGTAAGCGTCTTTCTCTATCCCTGTTCCTGGATACTTTGAGTGGATACTGACGGGCTTGTGATTCTTTCTGAGCCTACTATACATTTCTGGCCAAAAAAAAAAAAGCCATATATTGACTTTTTTATAGAACTAAAAGATTAATCCTGATATTTTGATGCCTTTAAGTGGCTCTACAACTTTACATTTTTCTATGCTATCCCACTCCACCCTCATCATGTAACTGAAACAATCCTATGTGTTTATCATTCTTGTTTCATTTTCCTCTCCTCTTCCTAAGCACATAGAAAAACAGTATTTCCCATCCCTCTTGGAACTAGGTTGAAGCCACGTGACTGAAATACCATTTGACCCAGCAATCCCATGACTGGGTATATATCCAAAGAAATATAAATCGTTCTATTACAAAGATACACACACGCATACATTCATTGCAGCACTACTCACAATAGCAAAGACATGGAATCAACCCAAATGTCCATCAACAATAGACTGAATAAAGAAAATGTGGTACGTATACACCATGGAATACTATGCAGCCAGAAAAAGAAATGAGATTATGTCCTTTGCAGGACCATAGATGAAGCTGGAAGCCATTCCAAACTAATGTTGGAACAGAAAACCAAACACCACATGTTCTCAATTATAAGTGGGAGCTGAACAATGAGAACAAGTGACACAGGGAGGGGAACAACACACACTGGAGCCTGTCAAGGGGTGGGATGGAGGGAGGGAGAGCATTAGGAAAAACACTAATGCATGCTCGGCTTAATATCTAGGTGATGGATTGACAGGTACAGCAACCACCATGGCACATTTTACCTGTGTAACAAACCTGCACATGTAGCCCAAAACTAAAAGTGAAAATTAAAAAAAAAGAATAACTCCTTGGGCAATAACCACCATTGTGACCTAGTAGAGGTAGGAGGAACTGACTGAAGAAGAGAGAAGTAAAGAGAAGTAGGAAGCCAATAAAATAGTGTGGAATCAAGGAATGAGAAAACCTCAACATCTCTTAAAATTGCCAAATGCTGCAGGGTAAGACTAAGGAAGTCACTGGGATGTTGAAATCTCAATAGAATGAAAATGAAGTTTCAGGAAAGCCAAATTTTGAAGTGTTAATGAGATAGTAAGTGGTAAAGAAATAGCATTAAAAGTCAGGTAGGAAATAACTTAGTAGATTGAAGGTATACTGCACTCAAACAAAGGTTTCTGCAGGACTAAGGAGATCTGTGCATTTTTAAATGAGAGGGAAAAAAGCCACAAGGGAGAGCTTCAGCTGTTGATGTTCTAGGGTTTGTTCTTTGTTTTTGTTTGTTTTGTTTTCCAGAAAACTAATGATAATATTACCATTTATTACCACCTAATATGTGTCAAGCACTGCAATACTTTTTAATTATATTTTGCCAACTATTGTACCTATTTTATAATGAGGAAATGAAAAATTAGGGAAATATCCCAATAAAATCAGCCATCTCTTAAAATGGTGGAGCAGAATATCCACTACTTGCTGTGAATTCACTTTCCATTATGCCTCCCAGTCTCTGAAATGCCAATAGTGCTGGCATCAGATAATCCACCAGAAAGTCCTCGAAAAATGATAGATGAAATGAAAGAGCCTGGATATAATCCAAAAAGACTTCCAGAGATTTCTGATCAGGGACTTAAGAATTTATCTCAGCAAAATGAGGTCCCCTGAGGCGTCTCTTCTGTGCCCATTTATTATATGTGATAACATGTAGTTAGTATGGCTTGAAATTTGTATCAAGAATGAATTAGTCTGAAGGTAAGCAAGCTTACTTTCTTTTATCAGATAAAAGAGTATATAATCTTTTTGTCTTTTAAATTAGGAAAAACCAGAAACTAAATTAATTACTCTGCTGAGATAAGAGATTGACCCCAATACTCAAACATATAATACTCAAACATATGTATTCCTCAGCAACTTTGTTTTTCTTTCATTTTTTTTTCTGTTTTACATCTATTTTTAATTTTTTAAGCTCTTTGGGGATCCTTTGGGAAACTGAGTGGTATACATGTGGGTTTATGTTGTATATTCTGTCTCATTGGTTGGTTGTTCTCTCTGGAGAGAGCTGAAAAACTGATAGGTTTTTAACAGGAACATATGCTAGTGAGGATGTTCCAGGTGTAAAGACAGTACAGACAAATGAACAGAGGCAAGCTAGCCCTGAGAGTCTCAGAGCACAGGGAATTTGATGATGTTATAGAAATACAGAATAGAATTTTTAAATTAATACATTGTGGCTTACCATGCAGAAGGGAGAAGAGTCTAAAATCCCCAAGTGGACAGCTCTATACTCTCAGCTCCCCTAAAGTTACAAATGACACTGTGTGTATTATTATGCAAATCAATATGCAGAACTAGCCTAATAGAGCAAACAAGTCATCCAGAATCTTTATCCAAGAATTCTTCGTCTCTTCCCAAGAAACTCTTTGGTATCTTCAGGGGTTTATTGTAACACAGTAAAGTTTTGGGTAGGGGTACCTTGAACCCAGAAAGGAGGGTTTTGAACAAGGTATCTTGTGACACAGGGACGTATGGATACTTCTGGAAGGGAAGGAGTTCATAAGGGCTTCATTGATGGTTCATGAGACACATGTAGGGGACTAGTAGGAGATGGGGCTAGAAAGAAAAGTTTAGGTTGTAACTGAGGACTGTGAATGCCAGACAGAGGCATATGTAGAGCAGAAGCTCTTTTGATGGATGCCCAACAATTGACTCCTTACATAATCAATGCTTCTCATTCTGTCTGTAAAACTTGTTCACTGATGCCTCCTGTGCTTGAGCTTGGGAGGTTAGTCAGCCTTTCTCCACAGCTCCTGGCATTTCTGATCCCATTATCTAAATTCAGGGTTTACCAAGAATCCATTGCCTTTGCTCCTAAGCCTGTTGTGCCTTCTGTATTTGTAACTGGAATTGCATAATGTAATTTAATGCTATGTAACTTGATAAAATATGAATGTAGGGGGAATGATCAAAGAATAGTTTCTGTTACAGTTAAGTGCAATGCTTTGGAGATAGTTAATAAAAGTTATTATCTAAAATAATTGATGTCATATTAACTGTGAATGAGAAAGTTTCTTTTTAATTGGAGAAAGTATTTAAAACTCCAGGAGACCTGGTGCAGTGACTCATGCCTGTAATCCTAGCATTTGGGAAGCCAAGGCAAGAGAATTGCTTGAGCCCAGGAGTTAAGCACCAGCCTGGACAACATAGAAAGGCCTATCTCGAATATATTTTAAAATAATAATAATAAATAAAAATAAAACTCCAGAAGAATTCTGGGCTTAGATTACTTTACAGGTATCTTTAAAGACTTATTCCACTTTAGAGCAGTTAAAACCACAAGTCATAAGATGATGAAGTCTGAGTGTGGTTAGATAAGGAGGCAACTTTGAACCCCACCAGAGGACTCATGCTCAAGACTGGGCCCTGGCTCCTAGCACATGTGCTTGCCCATGTTTAACATCAAATGTAAAATATTAGGGTGTTTACACAGAATTTTCTATGATTCTTCATTTTAACTAATTTGTTCAATTAATTACTTGAGAAGCCACTAAAGATTTTCAAGCAAGGAAGTGACATGTGTAAGACAATTAAGGTAGAATTTGTTTCCATTTATTAAACATTTTAGGCCATGTGCAGTGGTTTATATCTGTAGTCCCAGGACTTGGGAGGGTGGAGCAAGATTACCTGAGGCCAGGTGTTGGAGAACAGCCTGGATAACAACATGAGACCTCGTCTCTTAAAAAAAAAATCTGCCTTTCACCATGAAAATTTCAATACTATACGACGAAAATATATTCTCTTGAAGGATGACTTAAGTAGAATTCTTTCCATAATTTGATTTGGAAGGCAGCATGACATTGTGGGTAAGAAGTCAGGTGCTGAAGGCTAATAGCTTTAAATCCTGGCATTAACACTGATATGGTTTGGCTCTGTGCCTCTACCCAAATCTCATGTTTAATTGTAATTCCTGGTGTTGGAGGAGGAGCCTTGTGGGAGGTGACTGAATCGTGGGGAAGGACATGCCAATTGCTGTTCTTGTGATAGAGTTCACATGAGATCTGGTTGCCTGAAAGTGTATAGCACCTTACCCTTCTCTCTCGATCTCTCTTCTGCTGGCCATGTGAAGATGTGCTTACTTCCCCTTCACCTTCCTTCATGGTTGTATTTCCTGAGGCTTCCTCAGAAGCAGATACCTGTTCGGCACATAGAACCATAGCCAATTAAACCTTTTTTCTTTATAAATAACTCAGTGTCAGGTATGTATTTATGGCAATATGAGAATGGATTAATAAAAAAAAATTGGTACCACTAGAAATGGAGCATTGCTATAACGATACCTGAAAATGTGGAAGCAACTTTGGAACTGGGTAATGGACAGAGGTTGGGACAGTTTGGAGGGTTCAGAAGAAGACAGAAGGATGAAGGAAAGTTTGGAACTTCCTAGAGACTTGTTGAATAATTGTAACCAAAATGCTGATAATGAGATGGACAATGAAGTCCAAGCTGAAGGGGTCTCAGATGGAGATGAGGAACTTACTGGGAACTGGAGTAAAGGTCACTCTTGCTATGCTTTAGCAAAGAGACTGGCTGCATTGTACTCCTGCTCTAGGGATGTGTAGAACTTTGAACTTGAGAGAGATGATTTAGGGTAATCTGGCAGAAGAAATTTCTAGGCAGCAAAGCATTCAAGATATGACCTGGCTTCTGCTAACAGCGTAGGCTCATATGCATGCACAAAGAGATTATCTGAAACTGGAACTTATATTTAAAAGGGAAGCAGAGCATAAAAGTTTGAAAAATTTGCAGCCTGACCACATGGTGGGAAAACAGATTTTCTGTGAAGGAATTCAAGCCAGCTGTAGAAATTTGCAAAAGTAAAGAGAAGCCAAACGTTAATACCCAAGACAATAGGGAAAATGCCTCCAAGTCATTTCAGAGACATTCTCAGCAGCCCCACCCATCACAGGCCCAGAGGCCTAGGAGGAAAAAATGGTTTTGTGGGCCAGGTCCAGGGCCCCACTGCTCTGCACAGCCTCAGGACATGGTGCCCTGTGTCCCAGCCACTCTAGCTATGGCTAAAAGGGGCCAACATACAGCTGATGCTGCTGTTCCAGAGAGTGCAAGCCACCAAGCTGAAAGCCACCAAGGCTTCCACATGGCATTAAGCTTACAGGTGCACAGATGACAAGAGTTGATGCTTGGGTATATCTGCCCAGATTTCAGAGGACGTATGGAAACACCTGGATGTTCAGGGAGAAGTCTGCTGAAAGAGCAGAGCCCTCATGAAGAACCTCTACTAGGGCAGCAAGGAGGGAAAATGTGGGGTTGCAGGCTACATGCAGAGTCCTCACGGGGGCACTGCCTAGTGGAGCTATGAGAAGAGGGCCACCATTCTCCACACCCCATAATGGTAGATTCACTGACAGCTTGCACTGTGCACCTGGAAAAGCCACAGGCACTGAACGCCAGCCTGGGAAAATAGCTGTGGGGGTTGTACCCCTGCAGAGCCACAGGGGAGGAGCTTCCCAAGATCTTGGGAGCCCACCTCTTGCATCAGTGTGGCGTGGATATGAGACATGGAATCAAAGGAAATAATTTTGGAGCTTTAAGATTTAATGAATGCCCTGCTGGGTTTCTGACTTGCATGGGGCCTGTAGCCTCTTTATTTTGGCCAATTTCTACCCTTTGGAATGAGAACATTTACCCAATGCCTAGACACCCATTGTATCTTGGAAGTAACTAACTTGTTTTTTATTTTACAGACTCATAGACAGAAGGGACTTGCATTGTCTCAGATGAGATTTTGGACTTGGATTTTTGGGTTAATGCTGGAATGTCTTAAGACTTTGGGAAACTGTTGGTAAGGCGTGATTTTGTTTTGAAATGTGAAAAGGACATGAAATTTGAGAGGGGCCAGTGTTGCCAAAAAGGGGTCCAGATCCAGACCCCAAGAGAGGGTTCATGGATCTTGCACAAGAAAGAATTCAGGGTGAGTTCCTAGAATAAAGTGAAAGCAAGTTTAATAAGAAAGTGAAGGAATAAAAGAATGGCTACTCCATAGACAGAGCAACCCCAAGGGCTGCTGGTTGCCCATTTTTGTGATAAGCTAAACAAGGGGTCGATAATTCATGTCCTCTTTTTAGACCATATAGGGTAACTTCCTGACATTGCCATAGCATTTGTAAACTCTCATGGTGCTGGTGGAAGTATAGCAATGAGGACGATCAGAGGTCACTCTTGCTACCATCTTGGTTTTGGTGGGTTTTAGCGGGCTTATTTACTGCAAACTGTTTTATCAGCAAGGTCTTTATGACCTGTATCTTGCGCTGACCTCCTATCTGTTCCTGTGACTCAGAATGCCTTAACCATCTGGGAATGCAGCCCAGTAGGTCTTAGCCTCATTTTTCCCAGCCCCTATTCAAGATTGAGCTGCTCTGGTACACACACCTCTGATACGGTGGTAGAATAATATGGTTTGGCTCTATATAGCCACCCAAATCTCATGCTGAATTGTAATTCCCCATGTTGAATGAGGGACCTGGTAAGAGGTGATAGGATCATGGGGGCGGACTTCCCCTTTTCTGTTTTCATGATAGTGAATGAGTTCTTATGAGATCTGATGGTTAAAAAGTGTGTGGCATTTCCTCCTTACCTCTCTGTCTCTCCTGCTCTGCCATCTGAAACTTGTGCCTGCTTCCCCTTTACCTTGCTTGTAAGTTTCCTGAGGCCTTCCCAGCCATGCCTTCTGCACAGCCTATGGAAATGTGAGTGAATTGAACCTTTGTTCTCTATAAGTTACCCAGTCTCAGGCATGTCTTTATAGCAGTGTGAAAATGGACTAATACAATTAGCAATATGTTCTTACTGTCACCACTTAGATTTCAGGAAGTGAACTGGGTCGAGTGTGTTTCCTCCCTGAAACAAGTCCTTCTCACAGTCTTCCAGCTGCTCTCTGCATTAGATTAAGGGATTGAGAGGGTCACTGCGCTCTCCCATGGCCTAAATTGTACATTTCTCCAGTGAGAAAGTAAACCAAAGAAACATACTCACTCACCCTTTCTTGTATTGGGGACTCACCTCCCAGCTCCTAGCCAGTCCAAGCCACACAGGCTGACTGGTTTTATTCTCCTTCCTAGATTTTGGAGTTATTTTTCACTTTTCTAGGAGATGATTGAATCATTGGTGCAGACTTCCCCTTTGCTGTTCTTGTGATAGAGTTTTCACAAGATCTGGTTGTTTGAAAGTGTGTAGCATCTCCCTATTCTCTGTCTCTATGTCTCTTGCCAGCCATGTGAATATGTGCCTGCTTCCCCTTTGACTTTTGCCATGATTGTAAGTTTACTGAGGCCTTTGCAGAAGAAGAAGCTTGTATAACATGCAGAACCATGAACTGATTAAGCTTCTTTTCTTTTTAAATTACCCAGTCTCCGGTATGTCTTTATAGCAGTGTGAGAATGGACTAATACAACCACCTATCAATGTTTGGCTTTGGGCAAGTTAGTTGGCCTCTCTTTGCCTTGAGTTTCTCATGCCTTAAAGGAGGATAAGAATATAACCTATTTAGGAGGAATGAGGTATGCACTTTCACTATTACTGTTATTATTTTTTTTTAAGTTAAGATAGATGACTCTGTTGACCAGAGAGTGGGGTGGAGACTAAAGATATTCATGCCAGACTCAAGAGTATGTGATACTGTGCCTAACATAAGAAGGTAAGGATTTTGGTGAATTTGCACTGTACCTTTCTATAATGAAATATTACTAGAAAATAACCCCATGCAGTGAACACACAATCCCCCAGAAAACACTACTTTATCACCCTGATGCTTTACTATTTGCCAGGCTGGCCAAGTTTCAGCTTCTCTGAGAACCTGTTCTTGTACAAGGATGATCTAATCAAGTGGGAGCCTCCTCCATGACCAGTGAAGTTTCAACCTTTTCCCAGCTTCTTATATTAGGGCCATTTTTTTTTCCTCTGGCATTATTTTAGATACAGATGTGCTACATAAACTTTAGCCCAGAAGAGAATTATTTAACAGGTCAAAAGCAATTACTAAAATCTGTCATTGGCTGAAGGTTACATTGTAAGTAAAAAGCAAAGTTTTCCACTATGATGAAGCTACTTAAAAAGCAGAAAGAATACCAGATTTTTTTCAGTAAAGAAATTTTATAGGACCACTAGGTTCAATTGCCCATTACATGATAACAAACCAATACACCAGAATAAGGAGAGCTGCAGCAGAGAAGAGTTTAGTAATCATATGGCAGCAACATGAGGAGGTGGGAGGTAACCGCAAATCTGTTTCCTTGGGGAGTTTTGGGCTGGGGTTTTTAAGGGAATTTTTTTGAGTAGGGGGGTGAGGAGCTGGGAGCTGATGAATGGTTAGGGTGTGAGGAATGAAATCATAAGGATATAGAAACCATTCTTGCTCTGGGTCGGTTCCTCAGAGGGAGTCTTCAGATTGGCTGGTGTCAGTGAACCCTTGGAATTCAAGATCTGGAAAAATCTCAAAATGGAAATCTGAGGTTCCTTATGTTAAAGAAGTTATCTTTAGAAGTTAGGACCTTGTGACAGGAGCTAGGCAATCTCTAAGCAGTGTACAGCAGGTTACAGGGCAAGCTGCTATGCCTCTATTCAAATTTTATGATTTTGTTAAAAACCTAGTAGTTTTATTAATTTTATGAGGATGATTTCAGAAATAAAATGGAATATATCAAAATACTGATTTTTCTCAAAACAGTTGAACTCATGGAGATAGAGAATAGAAGGATGGTTATCAGAGAAAGGGCAGTGGGTGGGTGGGGAAAGGTGGGGATGGCTAATGGGCACACAAAAAAATAGAAAGAATAAATAAGGCTGGACCCAGTGGCTCATGCCTGTAATCAGAGCACTTTGGGAGGCAGAGGTGGGTAGATCACTTGAGGTCAGGATTTCAAGACTGGCCTGGCCAATGTGGTGAAACCCCATCTGTATTAAAAATACAAAAAAATTAGCCAGGTGTGGTGGTGCATGTCTGCAATCTCAGCCACTCAGGAGGCTGCGGCAGGAGAATCACTTGAATCTGGGAGGCAGAAGTTGCAGTGAGCCAAGATTGTGCGATTACGCTACAGCCTGGGCAATTGAATGAGACTCCATCTCAAAAAAATAAAATAAAATAAAATAAAATAGTATTTGATAGCACAACATAGGAACTATACTCAATCATAATTTATTTGTACATTTAAAAATAACTAAAATAGCATAATTAGATTATTTGTGGCACAAAGAATTAACAATTGACAAGATGAATATCCAATTTTCCATGATGTGATTGTTATAAATTACAGGCC
This sequence comes from Cebus imitator, assembly GCF_001604975.1. Lineage (NCBI taxonomy): Eukaryota > Metazoa > Chordata > Mammalia > Primates > Cebidae > Cebus > Cebus imitator. The sequence continues at coordinate 281,875 of NW_016107368.1, read as the reverse complement.
TGTACCAAAATATATCATGTACCCCATAAATACAAATCCCTATGTACCCAAAAAAAATTAAAAATAAAAATAAAATACTGATATTTCTGAGGACCCAGTCTTGCTATGATTCTCAAAGATTCACAAATATTTTTGAAAGTTTATATGTGTGTGTGCACGGATTTACATATGCACATTAACATATACAAAATAAAAGACATGCAAAATTCAGAACTCCTCACATCCTTAAGAAGATATTCTGAATCACGTGTCCTACATCTTTCATGGTCAAAATGGCTTTTTTGAATGTTCCAGTAGCATAATAAGAAGTACATATTTGGTCTCTGCTGCTGGTACCTGGCACAGAGCTTATAGACTCTCATAACTTCCCATATGATGGAGTGATGGGAGTATCTTTTGCTATTTTGGTCTTAGACTCAGGTTTCTGATACCAGAGTTTCTAAAATCCTTAGAATCTCTAGAGTGGTAAGAGTATCTTTTTGCTTTATATTAATGAGATAACTGGTGGGTGAAAGCCCCTAGATACCTTCAGGATGAGGGCTGACTGCCAGAGAAACCAACAATATGATAAGAAGATTAGAAATTTCAGCCCCTATACCTGCTGCCCCACCTCTGGGGAGGGAAGAAGGAATGGAGATTGAATTCAACCACCAATGGCTTCTGGTTTAATCAATCATGCCTACATCCTGGCACCTCCACAAAAACCCTAATCAATGGAGATTGGAGGGCCCCTGGCTTAGTGAATACATGCTGGGAGGGTAGCATGCCCAGAGAGAGCCTGGAAGCTCCCTGCCCCTCCCCCATCTTTTGCCCTATACATTTCTTCATCTGGCTGTTTATTTTTATCCTTTAGAATATCTTTTGTAATAAATCAGTAATAGTAAATAAAGAACTCTATCTGAATTCTGTGAGCTGTTCTTGCAAATTATCAGACCCTAGGAGGGGGTCATGAGAAAGCCTAATTTATAGCCAATTGGTCAGAAATACAGGTCACAACCTGGAACTTTCAACTCGTTTCTGAAATAGGAGGCAGTCTTGTGGGACTGAGCCCTTAACCTTTGGGGTCTGCCCTAGCTCTGTCTGGGTGGCATCATAATTGAATTGAAGGATACACACTTGGTGTCTCAAGAGTTGGAAAATTGCTTAATGTAAGAGAAAAACGCACACGTTTGGTGTCAAAAGTGAAGTGGTAAATAGCAGAGAAGAAGAGTTTGATTTTTTGTCCCTGAGCTGTGTGGGTATCCGTCACATTGTAAGTCAAATAAATTATGTAGAGATGACTATCTAAATTTAACATTTTGAGATTCAAGCATTGTAAGTCAGAGCATACACACAGACCCCACAGACTAGGTAGTCTTTGGTATATTTGAAAAACAAAGAGAAGGTTGGAAGTTTTATTAAAAGGAGAAGTGGTGTGCATTGTTTTTCCAGAAAATTCATTGGCACTGGTAAGTTTCTGGGGGGCTGGCATGCTCTGAGTGGCAAGTGGTGAAAGTGGTGGGTAAAACTGTTCTTAGAATCACAGCACGTTGTTTCAGTAGCCATTAGGTAAAACTGGTTTCAGATGACAGCAGGCAGTTTCAGCAGCCAGGCTTACAGAGAGTGACATTCTTGGAGCAATGTTATGTGCCCTGAGTGCTCTTCCCTCCTGGCTTCTATACTCTGGGTTAGTTTGATGTCACAAGAATGACCCAGTTTGTATGATCAGTTTTCACAACATTCCATCATGGTCATGGTTGTTTTTACCAAGTTTCATAGTGAACAGTAATGAGAAATCTAAAAAGAAAGAAAAAGCAAGGGAAGGAGGAGAGGAAGGGAGAGAGGAAAGGAAAAGAGGGAGGGAGAGAGGAAAGGAAAAGAGGGAGGGAGGGAGGGAGATTCACTGCCCATTATTATCATAAGTGAAAAGGAACAGAAACTGTAGGTGGGGATAGTCTTTCTGTGACATTCCAGCATGTAAACAACCCCCAAATACCAGAAGCTCCCTTTGGGCATCTTTCCTTCTCTCTAGCTCCATCCTGGTTGAGCTGGAGCTCACTGCAGGGAGAACCCACAGAGAGAGGGCAAGAATTATGTGCCACTCTGGCTTTTCCATTTCCTCTTTTGGGTTCTGTGTTTCCACTTTGCAGTTTCCTTGATTCAGAGTAAAAAGATAAAAACACATAACAGAGGCAGCACCAGCTCCTTTCCCAGCTGTGACTAGATTGTACCATACCCAATCCATGGCTCCAAGGAGTGCATGTACTGAAGCCTGGTATTCATGACAGACTCATTTCCATACGTGGGTCCAGTTTTGCTCAGTGAGTGTTTGGCTTTCTTGAAGGGAATGGTTAGAGCCATTGCAAGTGGACTTCCTGGCTGCCACAGAGTTGTTTGGATTCCTTGGAAATGCACACTCACAGGCTGCTGCTCACTGAAGCTGTCTCCTTCACTGGCCACGATTCTCCTGTCTCATTAGCCACTGCTTATGACGCAGGTGTCGTTTTTCCCTTTTACTCATCAGCACCAAAATCCGCAGGGTTGTGATGGGCTAGCAGCCTTTTTTATTAGCAAGAAGCCCTGTGGCCTCAGAGGCAAAATGAATCGTGCTTAGAAATCTCCATCTCCTCTCTCCCTTGGTATGATGCCATCTGAAAATAGAGAGGACTCTGTTCCATTTGTAAAGCCCTAAGGAGAAAAACTGAGTTTGAAATGTTTTTTAATTATGCTGATATTTAACAATAAACTTTGTAATATGAAAATCTCATCTCACTGTTCAGTATATTCTTTGACTTTCTTTTTAAATCAAGCAAAAAATGTGTTTGAACTTTCTTGAGTTATGCCAGGGTTTAAAATATGTGTGTGCATATATATGTGTGTATATACATATATATATATAATTTAAAAATATATGTGTGTGAATATATATAGATTTTTGGATTATGTATATATATATATATAGTTTACAAATCTATAGTTTCAATAGATATCTATAACTATATAGAGTTTACAAATCTATAGTTTCAATATATTTTTGAATTCAAAGTCGCTACTCAATATATTGAGTATGTGCTTAAAGGTTTGAAGATATAAGAAGAGAGTAATGTTACTAATGTCACTGTCAATGACTGTAATTGCTATTTGCAGGTAAGGTTGCATTGTTTCGTTTTGTTTTGTTTTCCTTCTGGTCTTGGAATGTCGTGGAAGGAGTGGGGTTTTATGTGTTTCATAAGAACCCTCTATTTATCATTATTATCTGTTTCTTGGGTGAGTGGGAAAAATAGACACCTCTCCCTTACTCCTGTGTCCTTCCATATGGAGAGAGCACCCTTGCCTTGCACGCTACCCCTTTACTCATCTGTCCATCAGAGGAAGATGGACTTTGTGGAATATTGTTTCCAAAAGTGGTCACAATAATTCCTCCCTCCACAGGCCCTTTACAATGTGGATTTGGCACTCCTCCCATTACGAGGTGAAATTAATTTCTCCACTCTTTCCATCTGGCTGGCACTGTGACTTGCTTTCACCCCCGGTATGTGTGCAAGTGATGGGCTGTGGCTTCAGAACCTCTCACCCTCCAGTGGCCTTGCTCTCAACCCTGTGTGCTGCCACTACATAAGGAAGCCCAGACTTCATGATGAGAGGCTGCATGGAAAGGGCCCAGCCCAAAGCCAAAAGCAATCACTAGATGTGGGTTTCTACCCACTTTCCACTCTCCAGCCCCAGGTGAGCTGCAGACAGCTGCAGCTACATATGTGCCCCAGACAAGACCAGAAGAATGGCCTCCCAAATGGGCCCCGTGAAAACTGCTGACATTGTGAACAGAGAGAATGGTGGTTGTAACCACTAAGTTTTCAGGTGGTTTTTCAACAGCAGTAGATAATTGATACAGACTTAATCTGATTGGTGATCAGAAAGAGAATGAGGGTGTGCAGCCCAACCCCTTTCTCTCACTCTCTGTTTGACAGGAGTCAGCCCACTGAGAATCCAAGTTCTCTCTTCCTCCTCCAGACCATAATCTTACAGTGTATTACTACTGATGCACTGATATATATATTTTTCCAAGTGCTAAAGGGATGGAAATTAAAAGCAGTATTTGGCTGAAGCCAAGGCCAAAACCAAATATTGCCATTAAAAACTTTTAGGAATCAAGAATCAATCTGAAAAATAATGCAACCTGTAAAATTATTGTAATAATTTAAATTATGTAGTTATAGTTTTGAAATTCTATTAGTAAAATTAAGATATGTTTTAAATACTTCATTTGCTTTTAACAATGTATTCCATTTTGCATGACAGAATTGAAAGTAATTTATCAAGATTTTGAATTTTTTTTCCCTCCTCGTGAAATTTTAATGTGGTAATAATGATAATTTAATGCATCCTTATAAGATGTAAAAAATTCCCAAATAGGACTTTTTATTGAAAACACATGCTATCTTTATATGGGATTTGGCCATGACATTTTCAGTTGCTCATGTGAATTTCATCTTCCTGATTCTTAGAAGGAGATTTTGTCCAAACAATTCCAATTATTTCTGGGTAGTGCTAAAAATAACATAAAATAAAGTGATTTCTTTTTCTGAATTTTTCTTATTCTATTTGCCTGCCTCACTTTCATCTGTACCTTCTTTTTTCTTCATCTCTTGTTCTTTCCTGCGTCCATTTTGATTCAGCTCCCACTGTTTTACCTGAGTGTGGGGCCTGGTCAGGAAAGTGGGAAGCTGGTGCAGCTGAGCTCACCCCAGGCCCCTTGTCTCTCCTGCTGGTCGAGGGCAAACCCAGCCCTGTTCCTGCTGCTGCTCTCACATTGGCCCCCACCTCCCCATACCTGCTGAATGGTCATATTGGGATCCTTCATTGTGAGGCTATTTGTCCCTGTGGCTTCCTTCTGCTTTCCCCTGCACAGATGCTGACAATGCACAGATCTTATGGCTCTTAGTGGTTTATATTTTGTGGATTAGTTGGTACCTTGTCACTTGGTTGTGTTGTAAATGTTGCCCATTGCTTTTTTTAAATTTTACTGTCTTTTTTTATGTGGGGATTCGAGGAGATCTAAAAGCTATGCCACTTCTACCATCTTTTCTACTGTCATATTTTCAGAATTTGGTAAGAAGAGTTTTAACACAAGTTCAATGTTGACTACTTGCCCATAATTTGAAACTGAATATTCAGATATTTATTCAAATCAGGATAAATCCAAATGGCATCTTCTGTTCACATCTCCTGTTTGTGTCACTGTTACTGTTACACTGATTAGCTATGATGGTTACTTGTGATATCACATGATCTCTGATCACCCATAAGTTCCAGGATGTGAGAAATAACCAGAAAGTGGGATCTGTCAGTGGGCCCCTTGACAAACTACGAAAGCAAGAATAGAACTTCTGGTCATCCTTATTAATAACGATGATTAATAAGGATGTGTGCTGTGGTTGTCTGCCACTGGATGGGTAAATTGAATTCTGCGCTTCAGTATTAGGAAGCCCCCCTGCACATAGATAGAAACTATGTCTTCCAGCCGAGATTTTATCAGTTTAAAAAGAAAGCTTTGTTTTACCTCCAAATGCCAACCAACTCCTTTATATTTATTTTTTATTACTTCAGAACTTGTATAGGGAGAAATTTTTTTCTTTATTATTTGAAAAATAAACTAAGAGTAGAATACTGGAGCTCATCTTAACACCTGGAGACAAAAGCATTTGGCAGGGCCAGGGAGAGTAAACTTTAAGCTGCTGTAGGTCTTACTAAGCGTTAGGGGTTGTGAATTGTGCATCCCACACCCTGGCAAAGAAACACTGTGTTGATATCCTAATCCCCAGTACCTCACAATGTGACCTTATTTGAAAACAAGGTTGTTGCAGATAAAATTAGTTAAGATGAAGTCATGCATAGGTTGAAGTCCTAATCCAATGTGACTGATGTCCTTATGTGAAGATGACCATGAGGACAGAGACAGAGGGAGCAATGAAAGCAGAAATCAAAGCTGTGGCGTGGCAAGTTTAGGAATGCCAAAGATTGCCAGCAAACTATAGGAAGTTAGGAAGAAGCAAGGAAGGATTTTTTACAGGTTTCAGAAGGAGCCCGGTCCTGCTGACACCTTGATTTTAGCCTTCTACCTCCACAACTGTGAGATGATAGGTTTCTATTGTTTTAAGCCACCCAGTTTGCAGTACTTTGTTAAGGTCACCCTAAGAAATTAATACATTAAGTCAAGTCTATGGGGGTGTTATAGTCAGCTTGGGCTGCCATAACAAAATATCATAGACTGGGTGACTTAAAGAGCAGACATTTATTTCTCACAGTTCTATAGGCTGAGAAGTCCAACATCAAGGGGCTGGTAGATTTTGTCCCTGGTAAGGGCCCTCTTTCTAGCTTGCACATGGCTACCTTCTCAATGGGATGTCCTCACATGAAAAAGAGGGAGAGAGAGAGGTGTTGGGAGCTCTCAAGTGTCTCTTCCTTTTTGTATAAGAGCACTCATCCCACCGTGGGGGCCCCACCCTTGTGACCTCACCTCAACCTGATTACTTTGCAAAGGTCCCACCTCCAGATCACATCACACTGGGAGTTAGAGCTTCAACATATGAATTTTGGGGGAACACAAACATTCAGGAGAACTTCAGTCTTCTTAACTTTGTGGTCACCAGCCTGTATTGGACAATACAGCTAGTTTTTGCAGTCACCGAGATGGCTTTTAACTACTACAGCCTAGACAAGAGACTCTAAACCTTGAGTCACATGGAGCTTTTCACCTTGGCTGGTCACTACAACTTCTGGCATCTTTATCCACAAATAAGGAATTGTTCTTCTACAAAAGAGTGGTTCTTTTTAAAATAGGCTGCAAGAGTGTGAGCAAAGGTTTGCCTCTCAGATTTCCACAAAAGATATGATACAAAGAATCTCACTTGCCTTTATGTTGAACACAAAACTCAATGCCCAAGAATTTGAAAGCAGCTAATATCTACTAATGTCTCTCTGAAGAAAAATCTCACTGTTTCCTTTCATTGACTGTTTGCTTTAGCCATATTAGCTAAGATAAAGCTTTACTCAGGCAGTAGTGTATTAAATTGCAGCAGTTTGAGCCTACAGACACACTTAAAGCACATATATTTTTGTAATAATCCTATTAAATAACTCTGAATTATTACCCAAGGATTCTCATTCACTCTCCATGGAAAAGAAATATCTTTGCATATTGTGCCAAATACCTACCCAATAGCTGTCACCTGGGCTTTGCTCAAGTCTCATCTCTTCAATTTCAAAATCAATCTCATAGCTTACAGACAACATGTTCATGGAGATAATTCCCTGAAATTTTGGAGGGAATATGACTAAGCTAACACTGTGATTTCCTAAAACATGAAAGCATGTTAATTTCTTTATTTTATTTAGAAAATATTTATTAAATGCCCTTTATATTCTAAACACTGCTAGGTACTATCTTCATGAAATAGACACACCTCAGTTGGATAAGGAATAATTGAATTTGCACAAATATATAATTGCCTCTATGGTAAGTACATAAAGCAAAAGTAAATGGTGAACTATGAGCATATACTAGAGGGTTTTGACCTAATATGAAAAGCCTGGGAAGGCTTCCATAAGGAAATGGCAACTGAGCTGAGATCAGAAAGATAGGAAGTAAATATGTAAACATACAAGGAAAAATATTACAGGAGGAGGGGATAGCATGGGCAAAGACTCATGTGGCAGAAAGCAACAGAGATAGTAGCCAATATGACTAGAGCCATAAAAATATCTTTTTGTGTAAATAATTTACACTGGAGCTTTTGAGTGACTCAGATTACATCTTCATTTATGTGATCCATCTAGTATTGATGCAATTTGTTGTTCATTTCTATCAACCTGATGAAGCAAGTCAATAGGTTTTCTAAAGCATTTTAATGGAGCCAGTGCAATGTATCTGGATCTTTAGTGTTCAATGACTCAAGGCATCAGCATTTCTAGGCTTACACATGGAACAGGAGTTTCTAGAACTGCAAAAGTGGTAACCTAAGAGCAAAGGCATATTCTTGCCAGAGGAATAACAATGTAAGTTACCAAAATAGTTTCTTCATCAAACTTTGCATGTTTAGTATAATGCCACTGCTATTATTCTTGAGAAAAAGGTTGTTAATACTTCAATGAGACCTGGCATTTTCTGACAAGACCTTCCCTACAGATGGAAAAAAAAAATGATTAGAGGAACCAGAAGGAACAAATTTGCTAGAGGCCATTGTAGTTTACAAAGGCAGTTGATAAAGTTGAACGACAGCTATTATTCTTGGAAAGTATCTTCATTATGGTGAGTCCAGTTTCACAGAATTTCTTTTCCGGTGGGCAAAGAAGTAGTTCCATGATATTTACAATTTGAGGAATAAAGAACAGAGAAAATAGTCATGAAAGAAAGATTCTTGTTTCTGGGTATGTTTACGATGAATTGTGCGTATCTTATTTTATCTGGTAGGGGCAGGTAGGGAGGAAAGGACGTGGTAAATATAAACAGCACTAGTGAAACAACCAAATATGCTTATCACAGAAGGTAGTATTTCTCATTTCTCTCTTGTTCATTTAGATGTCAAAATTATGTATTAAAATATTGCAGATGTTTCCAAAGTCTTTCTATTAGTTCATCTTTTATTGATTTTATTGACATTGCTCTACCTAAACTATAAGAAATGATGATCTCTCTGATACATTAAAAAATTCCAGGGAGAACAAATTTCCAGTGTTTTATATCATAATGCCCTTCTGTGGGTAAAGGTCATATGATTGTTTGCAGTAGTGTCATCAATTATTAGCTATTAGTAAGTTTGAGCAAAATGATGCTTTGGAAGCTGCTTTGCCACCAAAAGCGTCAAGAAATGTCTGGTTAAGGGTGCTGCTTAAATGTCTTTTTTTTAATATAAATCACTTGATGTCTTAATAAAATGTTGCTTTTTAATTCAAATTCAGTAACCTGCCCCTTTAATATAAATTACTGGTACAATATGTAACTGATTTTTTTGACTGCCTACTCTAGTCTTTGCTGACAGAACTTTGATTTGGATAGGGGCAAGAGGCTTTTCCCTCCTCCCCAACATGTTGTGGGTAGATGCTGATTAATTAAAGCTTGTCACAGTACTTTCATTTCCTTTGTCAATGATTGTTTTTTGTGACCCAGTTCTGGCTAGTTAAACAAAATGGGAGTCTGCTGGAGAAATTCTGGAAAAGGTTACTGATATGGTTTGGCTCTGGATCCCCACCCAAATCTCATCTCAAACTGTAATTCTCACATGTTGGAGGAGGGGCCTGGTGGGAGGTGACTGAATTATGTGCAGACTTCCCCTTGCTGTTCTCGTGATAGTAAGTGAGTTCTTGCAAGACCTGGTTGTTTGAAAGTGTGTGGTACTTTCACCTTTGCTCTCTTTCTCTCTATCTCCTGCTGTCATGTGAGACATGCCTTGCTTCTCCTCTGACATCCACCATGAATATAAGTTTCCTGAGGCCTCCCCAGACATGCGAAACTGTGAGTCAATTAAACCTCTTTTCTTTATAAATTACCCAATTTCAGGGAGTTCTTTATGGCTGTGTGAAAACAGACTAATACAGTTAACTTTCTGATTGAAAGAGCAACAACCTATCTTCTTCATGACCTTGTTAAATTCGGACATAACTATCTTATGACAATGTGAAATACTATCTCAAGAACAAGCCAACATGTTAAGGATGATAGAAAGATGAAAAGAACTTGGGTCCCTGATAATGTTGTTGAAATATTAAATTAACCAACCTTGAAGACACCGTATCTCTGAATTCTTTCTACATAAGAGCATATATTTCCCTTATTGTGTAAACTGGTTAACTAGGGGCTTTTGTTTCTTGTAACAGAGAACATGCTGAATAATACAATGTAAATTAGTTTGAGGATAAAGTTGGGGAAAATATAAAAATCTTCCAGCAACCAAGAAAAATTCCCCATAAAAACAGAAAAGAAAGCAAACAGTTTTACTATTGAACAATCATTAAACCAAAATGTGATGCATATCACGGACAATGCACTAAGAGACTGCAAAACCAGAAACAAACCTTTTATACAGCCAAGCAGAAACAACCGATTACATACATGTTTTCAAGATAAATGATAACTAGTCTTCTAGTAAGAACTAAACAACACCCATTTGTCACACATAATTCATCTTAAACTCACCTGGTATTTAGGGTGACCATCTGTATGAGCTAAACTGGCTTTATACAGAGGAAAAACAAACTTAAAACTTTATGACAGGAGATAATTCTGCAATTTGGAACAAGGCATCTGCTGGAATTAGGCTCTGATTTCCCCTCACAGCCTGGGATGTATGGGCTCTGTCGCCCAGGCTGGAGCGCAGTAGCATGATCTCGGCTCACTGCAACTTCCGCCTCCCAGGTTCAAGCAATTCCCTCAGCCTCCTGAGTAGCTGGGATTATAGGTAACCACCGCCACACCTGGCTAATTTTTGTATTTTTAGTAAACACCAGGTTTCACCATCTTGGCAAGGCTGGTCTTGAATCCCTGACCTTGTGATCCACCAGCCTCATATTCCCAAAGTGCTGGGATTACAGGCAGGAGCCACTGCCTAGGAGCTCTATCTTTCTGTTACTCTGGATAATTACATTTCAGAGAGATGGCTTTCAGGTGCTTGAGGAAACATTCCTGCAACGTAAAATTGGCAAGAGCCTTATTTAGGTTTTAAAAAGATTTATGTACATCTCAATGGGGGCAAAGAAATAATTTACAATTAAAAGTGTTCTTAAGTAATAGAGAGCAGAAGGACGATTACCAGAGGCTGGGAAGGCTAGTGGGGGGAGAGGGGATGGTTAATGAGTATTAAAAAAATAATAAGACCTAGTATTTGATAGCATAAGAGGGTGATTGTAATCAACAATAACTTAATTATACATTTAAAAATAATTAAAAGAGTATAATTGGATTGTTTGTAACACAAATGATAAATGCTTGAGGAGATGGATTCTGTTTTCTACATGATATGATTATTATGTACTGCATGCCTGTATCAAAATATCTCATGCAACCCATAAATATATACACCTACTGTGCACCCACAAAAATTAAAATTAAAAATTAAAAAGAAACAAAAATGTTTTTAAAGTAAATGCACTAGGAAAAGAGATTCGAAGGGGCAGCTTTTTTTCCTTTCTCACCCTGCGAAGAATTAGATCTCTTTCTTGTGATTTTATTCACTCTTACAACAAACTTATAGTTATCTCCTAAAGTCCTTGATCATTTGCCCACTCACAGTTCTCACTCCTGCCCTTCAATCCCCTCAACCAGGAAATCTCTTATGCATGTCTCAGGCAGCTCAGACTGAGGGTATAGTAATGTGACTTTCAGTAGGGAGCTGGAGGAGTCGGGCAGAAAGAAGGAGGGAAGGGAATTACTGGCCCTTAATTCCAGTGGAGTTTGTATCTTACTAAGGAATCGTCTTCACATCTTGGTGAAGAGGCACCAGGGCCTCTGAGCACAGCTCTGCAGCTACTGCTCTACAGTGAGGCCAGTCAAGGGGGTAGAGTGGCTGGAAGCCCAAATCCAGCCCATTCTTCCCTCTCTAAGCCTTGTGCCCAGAGGAAGGTGCACCTGCCTCTTCACACAAAAGTGTTATGTGGTTTCCAAGTCTTTAAGCCAAAGGGGTATATCCCCATCCACCACCCTGTCCCTCTACCTATTTTATTGGTGATTAAAGCACTTTAAGGATGTATTAGTTTGCTGGGGCTACTACAATGAAGTGTCACAGACTGGGAGGCTTAAACAACAAAATTTTATTTTTTCACAGTTCTGAAAGCTGGAAGTTAGCGATAAGGTGTCAGCAAGGTTGATTCTTTGGTCTCCTCTTTGTATGTGACTATTTCCTAATTTTGTCCTCTTATAAGAACACCCATCGTGTTGGATTAGGGCCCATTCTAATGACCACATTTTAACTGAATTACTTCTTTAAAGACCTTGTCTCCACATAAATTTACATTCTCAAGTTCTGTGGGTTAGGACTTCAACATATAAATTTTGGAGGAACTCAGTCCATAACAAAAGGCAATCTCTTTATTGTATTCTGGTGGTAAGCAGATATTTAAAAATCCATTTTCTAGGTAGACAAAATGAGGCCCAAAGCAAAGTAGGAATTTCCTGTAGCCTCATAATTAGGAGTAGTGGCTTTGGAGTCTGACCAATCTAGGTTCAAATTCTGGCTCTATCACTCTTAGCTGTGAGCAAACCACTTATTTCACCCAAGCCTCAATCTCCTAATCTATAAAATTCAGACTAATGATATATACTTAATAGTGTTATTATGAGACTAAAATCAGAAAATATATGTAAAGCACTTAGAAATAGTAAATGTCTAATACCTACGTTTATCATTGCTAAAAATAATTGGCAGCCTTTATTTAGTCTTCCAATTAGATGTTGCAGGTAGATGTTTAAGGCCTTTTTTAAAAAGGTAAAGTCGTGACTCTCATACAAATATAAAATAAGCATATTATCAAATATTTTATTTAACTCATTAATGAAGAAACCAGTAAGAAGATATAACCAGTTCAAAAGCATACATTAATAGGCTATTAGGAATGCTGGAATGAATTTGCAAACAGATAGAAAACTGTCAACATCCACGGAGCCATCACCAGTTGTATTCCACATGAAAATATTAATTTGCTTTTCTTTGGGGAAAAATCATTTTCATTACCGAGTTATCAAACACTGAAGTATCAGAACCCCTGTAGAACCAGATGACCTGAAAGGGTGTGCTAGACAAGATGCCCAGTGATCTTTATTTTTTTTCCATTCTTTCACAACTTTTTCTGATACAAAGGTTTAAATTTCCTTGTTAATAAAATGAGAGATTTGGAGTAGTGATTTTTGAGACCCTTTCGGTTCCAACATGCTGTGACTCCAATTCCTTGCCCATTCTCTTTGTGTGTGCAAAGGACCCATGGAATCTTTTGTTGGTACATTAAAACTACTGTAGTCATTTGTACTAGTTGAAATCAGCCACAACTATGAGTGCATTCTGTGCTTTCTCTGTGTAAAAATAAAATCAAACCAAGATCCTACTTACTTTCCAGTTACTTTTAGGGCCTGTGCGTGTGCCCACACAAGTGTCAGTTGAAGCAGAACCTGAGCACAGGCATTCCGGGTGTATTTGTTTACCAGTGCTACCTAAGGAAGACATGTGGTAACGACCAATATGACAAACCAGGAAAATATTATGTAGACCCTGAAGATGATAAAATTTAGGATGCAGTTAATCAAGATTTCTCTATATTTTCCTGGCAGAGAAATAGCGTATCTTTCTGAGACTGCTTTGGGGTAATGGAGGTGGTCACAGCAGTGTTGGTGCAGGACAGTTTTCTAGGCAGCCTTGGACTGGCCCAGTTCTCTTCCTTTTTCACTTGTAGTTCTCAATAATAACTGCAGAATGTGCTGGGAATGCACCATCTTTAGATAAGGGAGGAACTGGCCGGAACAGCCTGGGCTCTGTTCCAGACCTTCCCACGGCCAGAACAGGATGTCCTCGACACTTCAGCCCAGTGTGTCATGTGACTCCGAAGTATATCACCAGGGGCGGGCTGCCTTTCAGGGTCCCTCTCCTGCATTGCCAATGGGGCAGTACAGTCCATGCCCCATCCATCCTGGGCAGCCTTCTTGTGCCTTGAGGGAACAACTCACAATGAATCAGCATTCTGTTATTCTTTGCTGCCTATTGGTAAGTAATAAACTCTCTTCACATAAGTTGTTGTGTATGTGTGTGCTCTGTCTCATTGGGTTCTGACAAGTTGGTAACCAGTGCACAGGGAAACTGCTTCACAGCTGAGGGTGTTAAAATTGGTGCTGGAGCTGGTGGAGCCCATGTTAGGTAATGAAGGAGAATGGGAGGAGATGGAAGTGTGATTTTGTTGTTGTTGTTTATTTCTTCCCTATTAGACTCTAAGTTCTAACCTTTAACAGTTGGGAAGAGAGGCAGAAGCATTTTAGTTATATAATTTAATGCTTAATGTTGTTGAATGATTGAACTACTTCTTCCTTTCTCTAAACGCAGAGCCCATGTAACCTAAAAAGCTCTCGATTTATTAAGCTTTTAGAAAGCCTACCATATTTGCAGGCATAAAGGCATGAGTAGTGATGATGTGTGACTGATATATTTCAAGGATAAATATTCTGCTCTGTAAATTTTATCAAGTAAAACCCTACTCAGTTTAGAAATCAACATCAAAACTTCTTTTTTTATTTAAATTTGTTTATTCTCATTTAAATAATCTCATTTTAACTAAAAGGATATTCTTGATAGTAAAACATGAAAACAATCACATTTCTTTGTTTTAATCTTCCTTTTCTTTCATCCTAGTCATTTCTATAGAAACAGAGGCTGACATGACTGGGTAGCATTCTGGAGGATTTCTGGTAATAACACACCTACACAGCGTGCTGCAGGAAATAGCGAGTCCATACCCAATAATTATGACTTGATGAATCATATAAGAATTTAGGAGCATTGCGACTGAATGTTGAAGATTTACATTCCAAGTATACTTTTATTGCACCGGTAACATAACTTACAGATTCAAGGGGAAAAAATATCAAAGGCCTAGGTTTCATTCATGCACATGCACACATTTATGTCTATCTACATAGATCTAGACATGCACAGTTATGGGGCAGGCAAGGAGCTGGAGTGGACATGGAGGATGAGGTGGTGAGAGAAGATAGTGATTCTTTATTAATAGTAATGAATGCCTCAAATGTGGAAGTCACGTGGCGTTTACTCATTTATTTTATCATTGAAAATAACCCTGAGAAGTAGGCACTAGTGGCACCACTTTATAGATGAAGAAAATGAGACTTAACAGTAAGTAGCAGAGCCCAGTTTTGAACCAAGGTAAGCCTGGTTCCAAAGCTGTTAGGACACAACATAAGACCTTTTCTGTTGTTCCTGAACTGCAGCTGGTACCCCATACTAAAGTCAAAAACCCGTGAGTACCTGCACATTTTAAAATCAGAGATCTGCCAGAGCCTATCACATTCTCCTGGGGCTTCAAGAAGCACGATTGCTCCTGTCACTAATCCTAAACTTCTCTCATCTCTGCTTCCTGTCCGCTGAAAGGACTGAGAAGAAAAGAGGTACAGCTTTCCTCTCCCCCAAAGCTCATGGAAAGGGAGAGAAAAAAGCAACCAGAATTTCTTCTAAAGATCGAGGTGCCTGCAAGAAGAGGAAACTAACTTTTTTTTTTTTTTTAAGACAGGGTCTTGCTCTGTCACCCGGGCTAGAGTGCAGTTGCATAACAGCTCACTGCAGCTTTGAACTCCTGGGCTCAAGTGATCCTCCTGCCTCAGGACCCACCGTAGCTGAAACTACAGGGAAGTGTCACCAGCTAGTTTTTTCAGATTTTTTTTAGCAGTGATTTGGTCTTGCTATGTTACCCAGGCTGGAGACCAGCATTTTTATCATCATAATGGGGATTTGCTTCAAGACTGGACATGTTGCTTAACCCCCATGCAACTGGAATAGGAGAAAGGAGATCTGGAGAGAGAGAGCATGGTGAGGTCCACGGACCACTCTGTTCTTAATTTATCAGTCTCTGTTAGAAAATGGATCCTATACGTGCCTGCTGACCTAACACATTGCTGAAAAATGAGAATTGGGGCCAGTTTTGGACAATGTCTGCAGTGTAGGCTATGTATATATTGGGAGAGAGGATGCTGGCTAAGAGGCACATGCATTGCAGGCTAAATGCCATCAACTGGGCCTGCCTAGAATAGATGGGCAGGCCTGGCAAAGGAGAGCCAGTGCCTAAGGAATCTTCACCCAAATAACCCTTCCGTTTGCAAAGGATGTTGGCACCTCCTCATCAGGATGTTGACTGCATTGAACAGAAGTGCGTCATGGCCAGTCAAGAAGAGGTCTGTAAGTCTGCCCTTCCTCCCTCATTCCCACTTGAAATAAGGAAAAGAAGAGGAGAAAAGTGGATACAGAACAGATCTTTTTAGGCAGAACTACCCTGAGTTAGAGGAAGGAGAAGACAAACTTTCAATAAGTTTGAGAACGGGACTGAATATTATATAGGAGAATTAGAATTTTTTAATAATTAAAACTGGCTAAAAATTTGTAAAAATTTTGTTTCATAATTGTTATAGGAAAGTATAAAACTTTTATATTTATACCACCCCAATAAAAGCAAGCATAGTCACCAAGCCAGTTACTCTATCATTCTCTTCTCTTGTAATCCTGGTTATGTAGGGAGTCAGAAGCGTATTGCCAGCACTTCATGGGCCTTCTTAAGACTTCCCCAGCCAGTGGTGTGGTGAATACCTGTAGTCCCAGCTACTCAGGAGTCTAAGGCAGGAGGATCACTTGCTCCCAGAAGTTTGAAGTTATAGTGAGCTATGATGGTGCCACTGCATTCCAACCTGGGCAACAGAGTGAGACCCTGTTTCTAAAAAAATAAAAATTAAAAATACACTTCCCCAGTTAATTGGAATTGTTCAAAGCTGGTGAGAAGGTGCACATGCTTCGTAGAGTACCTCCTCTGGTGCTTCTGCTTCTGTTGGGCATCCACCAGCCATTAACCTGACTTAACGGGAAAGTTCCCGGCCGGCTCTATTTGCCACAGCTCTGAGACAAAAAAAGAGGGACACAGCAACCTCTGCAGGACCAGTAGATCAAACTTTTAAAATTCAAATTCAGGAAAATCCTGAGCCTTTTATTTATTTATTTATTTATTTATGCATTAATTTATTTACTGAGACAGAGTTGTACTCTGTTGCCTAGACGAGCACAGGGTGCAATAGTAGCTGCCTACAACCTCAAACTCCTGGGCTGAAGCCATTTTCCTGCCTCAGCCTCTCAAATAGCTGGGACTGCAGGCTTGCTTCACCCCACTGGATAATTTTTAATTTTTTTTTGTAGAGACGGTGTCTCACTATGTTGTCCAGGCTGGTCATTAACTCCTGGGCTCAAGTGATGCTCCTGCCTCAGCATCCCAAAGTGCTGGGATTACAGGCGTGAGTCACCATGCCTGGCCAGGTCTTGAATCTTTAAATGGCAGGTTTAGGCACTGTGCCTTTGCAAGGCATGCCACTCTAAAGGTAAAACAGCAAAATATAACTAACTCCATTTTTGTTTAAGGGGCTTCCCCATTATTACTTGGATACCAGGATAATTTTAGAGCACTGAGGATAATTTTAAAGCACTGAAATAAAAGGCAAAAACAATAACCATGAAGTTTTTAAAACTAACTCTGGGATTAAAGGAAAAGTATATAAACAATTAGCTACATTTTGTTAAAGATTTACGGGAGCATTGTGACCTGACCAAGGACAAAGAAGATCCCAACTTCCTTGGACCCCAGCTGGTGCCCAGATGCCTGCGGTCATCATCACCTCTTGATCCAAACCACATTTTCTTCCTCATATTCGCCTCCCATAAAAACCTGCCTGCCAGCCAGGAAAATTTAAGACAGTACTTTAGAAGTCAAATTCTAAACTAGTTCACCATTTTCTCCGTTTTGCTGGCTTTATGAATAAGCCCGCTTTTTCTGCCACTAATTCTTCTCTCTCATGTTTGACATTTGAGCAGCCAAAACTGGGTTCAATTACAAAAATCTTGTCCTCTTTCTTTTGCCCATATATCCAAATCCCTCATGCAAACCTGGACATCTGACTTTCCAAGAATTAGAACTAATTAAGTCCATTGGGCTCAGAATCATTGTGGTAGTTCTCATCATTGGCTTCCATTGCAAGCCAGCCAGGAACTTTCCCATCAAGTCAACCCCTTCCTGTGTCCACAACCTTTTCAATGCACCTCGTCATTCTTCCCACTAATAAGCAGAATATATTTCTCCACACCTTAACTTTGGGTTCAGCCATGTGACTTGGTTTAGGCAACTGAATGAAGTGGAAATGACAAGGTACCATGATGAGCTTAGGCCTTAAGATGCCTTGAATTTGCTTTATGTCCTCTTGCACATCTGCTGTCACCATAAGAAGAACTTCCTCGAACATTGCTGTCCCCTCTGCCTAGGCACAAGAATGAGCACGTGGGAAGCCAACCTGAGTCCAAATAACTGTGAGCAGCCAAGACTAGCTGGATACATAACTTGAAATGGTGTTGCCCACATAGCTCAGCCTCATTCAGTCAGTCCTCAGACATGTGAGTCATAGCAATAGTTTTTATTTTAAGCCACTGAATTTTGGAGTCGAGCTTATAAGGTACCAAAAGCAAATTGAGACCAGGTGTGGTGGCTCACATGTGTAATCCAAGCACTTTGGAAGACCAAAGTGGAAGGATTGCTTGAGCCCAGGAGTTCAAGACCAGCCTTGGCAACACAGCAAAACGCTACCTCTACCAAAAAAAAAAAAAAAATTGTAAAGCTAACTGATAAAATCATTTATCTAGTTCAGTGAATAAGTGTAGTAGAAGTTAAACTAGAAAAAAATGCTATTATTTCTAGAATAATTTCCCTTTGGACTGCATTTGCTAAATTAACAAGTGATTAAATTAATCCTAGTTTGTATTATTTGCCAAAATGTGTGTGTTTCCTGGCAAAGCATAAGAAGAAAATATATCTATACTCATTTTGTAGAACTCTGAGAGGACCATTTAGTCATTGCTGGCAAAGCCCAGTCCTACATACATCATCACAGTACATGAGATACATGTATAGTTAATTTGAAAAATAAGCTCAATTGTCTTGATATGTTGCCGTCCAAAACTTCATTTATGAGTCATTTATTTAGAACTCAGACCACTCTTTCCCATAGAAACAGTATTATAATGTTTCCAGGCAAACAACAAAAACCCGTTTAACCCCATAATATAACTGAATGATATCAGTAGTCACTTGGGAGACTACTTCTTCCTCATTGTTTGGATTTCCTTTTCCCTTTATGCTCCCTCTATCTTCCTTGTTTGCTCTTTCCAGAGGAAGAGGAGGGGTTGGTTGGTTAAAGTGAATCAGCCTCCTTTCCTAAGTGGGCAGGATCGCTGTATTGAAAGGCTGTGAGGACCTACCACTGTCTTCTTTCAGGTCTGTGTCCTCCCACACAACATTTGGCTTCATGGACTTGGAATCTGTTCTGCAACCTCTCTCTCTCTCTCTCTTTTTCTCCCTCCCTCTCCTTCCTTCCCAGACATACCTGAGCCTATGGTTTCCATGATTCATATTTGCAAAAGCAAAGGAAATTCCACTGTAGTCTCAGGCTTAAGATGAATTCTGCATCCCAAAATACTGAAAATCCTTTATTCAGGGAGTTGTGCAGATTTTTAATAAATCAATGCTAATGTCTCTCATTCGGCTGGTGATCCTTTGCTGAATGCAACATCAGTCCAAATGCTGGAGGGACCAGGGGCTACCAGCATTTAGAATTCTCTTGGGAGGCTGAAGCAGGAGGACTCCTTGAGCCTGAGAGCGCAAGACCAGCCTGAGTAACACGGCGAGACCCCCATCTCAGAAAAGAAAAAAGAAGAAAAATAAATCCTAAGACTCATTCCTCTGCTGTTCATCATTGCTTTGGGAAAAATTTTTCTTATGTTCCAACTGTGAAAGACTGGATACACCTTGAATGCAACCTCCTTGCATGTCTTCAAAGTAAAACTGTCATTTCACAACGGCTCATCTTTTGGAAGAATCGCTAGTTCTTTCATGAAAGAGTAATGGTCACGTTTTGTTAGAAGAAAAGTTGATTTTGAAGAAACTAAGAGAGGTACTAGAAACCATGAGTGTGTTCCATGTCTTTAAAAATTCCATAAACGTGCATTAACTTATTCAGTTCAGAGCTCAGAGATTAAACTTTTCTCTAACCTTAGAATATAAATTTATTCTGATATAAACTCTCAACATTACCTTTCTGATATAATTCTGATATTGCTCAGTAACATCACTATTTTAACTAACTTTTTTCCTCCATTAAAACTTTATAACTTTAATCATTCTTTCTCCTTTTTTTTTTTTTTTTTTTTTTTT
>NW_016107368.1:249884-261891 GCF_001604975.1 Cebus imitator | reverse complement strand
TTTTTAGAGAGATGGGTCTTGCTATGTTACCCAAGCTGTCCGTAAATTCATGGGCTCAAGCAATTCTCCCACCTCAGCCTCCGGAATAGCTGGCACTACAGGCACATGCCACCACATGTGGCTTGTCTCATAGTTTTAAAAATCAAACTATTCAATATAGACATGTATATAACTAGAATTTTCTTTTTCAATTCATTCTGAAAGCATTTCTCTCCACAGTCTATGTCTCACATACTAAAAGAGATTATGTAAATCATTTAACTAGTTTCCTCACAAATTTTATAGCCAGCAAAACACATTATTGATAACCATGTATTTTAACTATAAAAATTTAATAATTATTTTAAAACTTTGGGATTTGCCTGCCTTCCTTTAATATAACTGGTACTTAAAAATGAATATATAGATCTATATGTCACATCTTCCATACAGCTTAAATACTTCTTAAGGCTTTACCTTCAAACAATAGTGGCTTGAACCATGGGCTTACAAATTGAGACCACCACCTCAATCAATTCTGCATATCTACTACCAAAACCACTTAAAATTCCCTCAGGAATGCATGTTCTTATGCATTATTGAGTGGCTCAGTGCTGACCGCCGCCCACTCTGGGCCAGTGGAAGCCTCCACCCTAGACAGCCCAGCTGTATGGGTAGCTGTACGCCTCTTCTTTGAGGTAGGTGGAGCTGGGAGGCTCTGGTGCAGGAGAAGGCCAACTTCTCCGGTGTGGAAGCAGCTCACCTGCTCTGCTGTGGGAGAGCATAAATGCTCTGAGAGAAGCACGGACAAGAGAGGAAAATGGAAAACACTGGAAAATTTGATCCTAGCTCCACGTACCCAAAGGCCAGATACATTCCTGCCTCTGCCAGTTACATTCTCTTTAAAACACATCAAGACACTCCTTTCTTCCTTTCCCTCCTTCCCTCCTCCCTTTTTTCCTTCCCCCCTTCCTCCCTCCCTCTTTTCTCTCTCCCTCCCTCCCTCTCTCTCTCTCTCTCTCTCTCACACACACACACACACACAATAGGTCCTGCTGTTTTGCCCAGGCTGGAGTACAGTGGTGCGATCAAGGCCCTTATGCACTATTGAGTGGCTCAGTGCTAACTCTCTGGCTCAAGTGATCCTCCCACATCAGCCTCCTGAGTAGCTGGGACCACAGGCAGGGGCCACCACGCCTAGTTAATTTTTGTATTTTTAGTAGAGACAGCATTTCACCATGTTGCCCAAGCTGGTCTTGAACTCCTGGGCCCAAGTGATCCACCTGCCTCCACAAGACACCCCTTTCTTTGAATTACCGAAATGGGGATGTTTCTGAGCCTGAGCACTACTTTTGGCCACTTCATGAGCTCTCCTATCTGAGAGCCACTGGCTGTTAGGAGGTCAGGAAAGAGGGTGGGTCCCAGGTACAGGCCAAAGTCCCTTTGAGTCCCTGGACACCAACATACACTCTTTCGAGATGCCCATCCTCTTAAGCTTTGGAGGAGGTGGGGATGACACCCCGGCCCTAGCACTGCTCAACTTTCACCTGACATATATGGTATATTTATTTTAGAAATAATAGCAGATGTCATAGCAGTAGTAGTAATTTACAAATCATAGTAAAATCTTTTTTCTTTTCTTTTTTTTTTTTTAGTTGGGTAAACCAGATTGCCCAGAAGTAAAATCTTTTTTAATGTCTTATAGAATTTTGGATGTAGTATTATAAATATAAAAAACTCACAGAGTAAATTTCAAATGTCTCATTGTAAAAAATGATAGGTAATAGAGGTGAAGGATATGTAAATTATCTTGATTTAATTATTGCCACATTCTATGCAAACTGTATAACAAAACATCACATTGTGCCCCATACATGTATAAAATTAGAATTTGTCAATTAAAAATAATATTAATAATTTTTAAAACTCATACAGCAACTCAAAAAGCTGTCAACTAGTAAATATTTTAATATTGAACTAAGGCTGACTGTTGTAACTATCAACAGTATTAACAAACAATATAAAGCATGTAAAATACTTTGTTCTTTGAGGTTACAAGCAGGAAAAAAGCGTGTGCCTAAGAAAGCAAAACACCACCAAGAAACTGAAGCTACAAACGTTTGTTTTATGAGTGTCTGTGTAGACATATCTATGTGTGTATATATACATACTACTACACATACAATAATCAACAAAAATGTAACATAGGGATGATATCTACAAACATACAATTCCTTGTTAGTGTTTGAGCACTGAAGAAAGGTAGATCTTTATGTTAACAGCCTGATTGACATAGCTTTGAGGAAGAATTTTGCCTAACTTTCAGGGTTTTGTGCTTTTGGTCCATTTATGTAGGAAATGAAGCGTCGGGACTTACAAACGCAGAGTTTACTCAGTGTCTCTAAAAAGTTATTGGAAGATTTGAAAAATAAACTTGATAAATGGCCACTAAGAAATAATAAATGGGAGCTAGAAACAGATTACAGGACAACTGTGTTGCAATAATACAAATTAAGGGTTTCACTCTGGCTAGATAACTACCTTAATTCCCCGTAATAAAGAAGTTGATGATGACATGGATTCTAATAGGTTACTCAGTGACTTTGAAAGAAATATCTTAATAATGATTATAATAAAAATAGTGTCTCAATTTAATTGCTAGCTATAAAAATGATGGGTTTTTGCAAATATATTTGTGTATGTGTATATATATATATATTCTTTCTCCTTTTTTTTTTTGAGATGGAATCTTGTTCTGTTGCCTAGGCTGGGTTGCAGTGGCATGACCTTGGCTCACTGCAGCCTCCTCTTCCTGGGTTCAAGCTATTCTCCTGCCTCAGCCTCCCAAGTAGCTGGGATCACAGGTGCATGCCACCACACCCGGCTAATTTTTTTTTTTTTTTAGTAGAGACGCAGTTTCACCATGTTAGCCAGGCTGGTCTCAAACTCCTAACCACAATTGATCCACCCCTCTCGGCCTCCCAAAGTGCTGGGATTACAGGCATGAGCTACTGCACCTGCAGTCCATTCTTTTCAAAACTCTCAGGTCCTTTTTACATAGCACATTTGCTAGGAAATAGAAACTAAGATGTGGCTGAAGAAAGCCAAACCGCTTGATATGTACAAGTGCTCAAGTTTTTATCAATTTTCCTTTGAAGGCTGCGACAAACTTAAACCTAAGTCTTTCATGGATATTATGTATAGGCCTAACTGCGGCATAGACACATCATCCCTCTACCCCCAGTGCAGGGGACATTTAAGTGACTTCTTGATTTTTCATGCCAAAGGTGATGGTGGATCATCCAGAAAAACGTATTTGACTTTCCAATGTGTTTTACAATTGTATTTGACTATGAAAGAAGTGCTCTAAAAATTCAGTCTTTGAAATTAACAAAGATGTAAGGCAGAAGAAACTGGAAAGCCATTCAAATTCCCTTGTTGACTCCTACTCAGGACAATTTCGTATCCCAAGCTCATGCAGGGAATCTGCATAGCACAACTTGGACAGTATTCACTGGTCCATTCCTCAGAGAGCCCCATAAATGTATGGAATTATTCATATCCAGTTGCACATTTTAGCTGTTAAGTATTTTTCCAGTTCTGCTGGGTTAGAGAGGCATCATGTTACAGTGAAAAGAAAAAGGCATGGATAGACTGACAGACAAGGAGAGAAGACGGAGCAGGGGACATGAAGGGGAAATGGATTCATTCTGACACACAAATGTAAAATTCCCTAGTTAAGAACAGTACAGCATTTGTGCTTTTTTTATATACGTAAAGGTATTGTTCAGTACTTTTCCATTAATTTTTCAAAGGTCTTGACCTCCTAATGAAAAATTTCTGACTAAAAGGGGTTTTCCTCACCACTCAGTTCCTTCTGCTGGGTCCTACAGTGAATCAATGATCTCGTATTTGTCCCTTCAGACAGTTGCCACGGAAATGAGTGCTGCAAACACTTTCAGCTTTCTGGCTTCACTGTGGGATCCAGCAAGAACATGATTGGGCTGTCAGAGAACCTCCTGAAGGAAAGTTGTACCTGATAAGTAAGAGTTTCCAGAAAAATGGTGACACATACAGGAAGAAAAATAGATTAACTCAGTCTGAAAAATCCCTTTTGATTCATAGACTGTCTACATGATTGAAACATAAGAAATCATCTCTTTCTCTAAGCAGACTCTTCTCAATTCACATACAAGCACCTCGGCGGGGGGGCAAATAAAACTTCTCTGTGTAGGCATAAGGAGGAATCAGGTTAGCAAAAGGAAAATAAGGTGCTGTAGAAATGAGAAACTGCTGAAGAAACGAGAAAGCAAAATGCTAACCTGGGGGAGAGAGGGTGGCAAAGTGAGTGAAAGAGAGGGCACCTGATGTCATTTAAACCATTTTTAAGGAAAATTAAGTATCCTGATTGAAAAAAAAAAAAGGAAGTCACTGTGGATGTCAAAGAACACAGTGGCTTCCCACAACTGGAATCAGAGACAATTTGGAGTTTGACGGACTCCACTGCAGTAGACCTGAAATTTCATTTGTGTCATTTGGTCCCAGCAAATGGGACCTGGCTTTTCTGGGAAAGAATTCCAGTTGTCAGTTTGAATCCACCGAGTAGTTCTATCCAGTGCCAATTATAATCCTGAAAGATGCAATCCCATATGCCCTAATTCTGAATGTTGAAATCCCAAAAGATCAAAATCCCTAATGTCCAAAATCCCCAAAATCACAACTATGAAAGATTAAAATCCCGAATGCTGAATTCTGGGGGAAGAATTAGCGTGTTTTCAGTTGCATGCTGGATAGTCTCATCATGTTAGTTGCATCAAGTTAGGCAGAGCTATTACCTTGTTGTCTTTATTTGGAAATTAAATGTGGTTTAAGATGCATATGGGTGACAAAGGGCAGACTTGTGTACTTCCTACAAACCTGGTAAAGCATTGTTTCGGATATGTCTGTAAGGTTTTTTCCAGAGGAGATTACTGTGTGAGTCTGAGTGGATTAACTAGGTGTGGGGGATCTGCTGTCAATGTTGAAGGATACCATCCAATCAGCTGGAGGCCAGGAGAGAGAACAAACACATAAGGCAGATTAGTCTCTGAGAGCTGGGGTAGATCTGCTGCTGACTTGGACACCAGAACTCCATGTTCACCGGTCTTTGGACTCAGGACTTTCAGAAGCAGCCTCCTAGGTGCTGAGACTTCCTGCTGAGACTGGTTTATAACACCAGCTTTCCTGGTTCTATGAATTTCAGACTTGAACTGAGCCAAGTTTCCAGCTTGCAGATGTGGAACTTCTCAGCCTCCAAACTTGTGTGAGCCCATCCTACCGATAAAACTTCTTTCATCTATCTATGCACATATCCTATTGGTTCTTTCTCTCTAGAGAACCTTGACTAAAATAGATTTGGTATCAAAGAAGCCAAATATCATTCCTCCTTACTGTATTACTTGCAACATAACAGAAGAGATCTGTGAAATTGTTTCCTCACAAAAAGCTATGATGATCTAAGTGTATGAGCCCTCTTAATAGTGAAAGATAAAACTTTAAAAGCTAATTACTATTGGCATTGTGAAAGCAGAAAATCACTTATTTGCAATGGCTGAGCAATAACCTGACTTTCAAATGGACTGCAGATACTTATGGAATTTGTAGACCACCTTAACTCTTCAAGTACAAGCGCAGTCAATGTTTCAAAAATCATAGAAGTGAAAATGCAAATGAAAAATGCAGAAATCTCCCCTGCCAAATTATTCCATCATATAAGACTTCTGCCCTTTCACATATAGTGTCAGTTTCCTACGCTACGTATTTCACCGTTGCTTCATTTCCATTACTGGAAGTATAAATTGTGTAAGGACCTTTTACAGAGTTCTAATTTGTTTTATGCGTTTTTTGCAACTTTGGCTCTATGAAAGTGCGTTATCGGAAAGTTAACTTTGTGCGTTAAGCATTGTGTGTATATATAAAAATGTCAAAACTTCCTTAATAAAGAAGATATGTCCTTTCTGTACATCTGCATTCGTGAAAAATAAAATTTCTCAAGATGGCAGCTACTTGGGCAACTCCATATGTGGTGGTGACTCACTGTGGGTTTTGATGGGTCTCATTGAAAGACACAGGTTATCCAGCATAGTATTTCAGATGACTGCAGTTATAAAGCTGGGTGCACACAGTTACCCACTGTAGTGATACGTGTTTATGTATTCCACTTTTTGACCTATTTATTAATGAATATGGTTTGTCTGCTCATAACTGTTATATACATGTGGCTATCATTAGCATACTTGAGTGCTTATGCTTGCAAAAATGTGTATGTTATTGTTGCCTATTTTATGGTCTAAAGTGGCCTACAACGTGTGCCAACATGTTTTATATGTTTCTCAAGTGAATTCCCTTTAAAATATAAATAAATGTATTTTGTAAAATTAAAAAAAAAAATTGTTTTAACTTTGGCTTGGTGGCACATGCCTGTAGTCTCACCCAGCTACTTGGAAGGCTGAAGCAGAGGATCACTTGAATCCAGGAGTTCGATGCTGCAATATGCTACGATCATGTCTGTGAATAGCCACTGCACTCCAGCCTGGGCAACAAGAAAGACCCTATCTCTAAATAAATAAATAAGTTTTTCTCCAGAATTATATTTTTAGTATTTTGATCTTTCAGGATTTCAACATTTGGGATTAAGGCAATTGGGATTATATCTTTCGGGATTATGCCTCTAATTCAACACTATCCTGTATCATTGACCTCTAATGAAATTCTATTAGATTGAGTAAGGTCAGTGTTTTTCATACTGGAATTAGAGAACAGACCACTCATCGTGGTGTCATGGCTGTAAAAGATGGGGTTTGATTGGCAGAAGCCAATATTTAGACAACTGGTTGGAAGACTTGCCAGATATTAGTGTAATGGGAAGGGGAAATTATAATTTGAAAAGATTATACCCTCTTTCATTTGGGATTTTTAAGTTCTTCCAGGTAAAAATATCTTATCATGTATACTATTGCTGGTCGGTATGTAAATTTTACAACCACTTTGGGGAACAATTTGGAAATACCTAGAAAAGTTGAAGGTGCACTTTCTACGTAACCAAGCAATTTCAATTCCAGGTGGCTGCTATGGACTGAATTGTGTCCTCTCAAATTCACATGTTAAAGCCTTAACCTTCAGTATATCTAGACATAGGGTCTTTAGGAGATATTTAAGGTTAAATGTGGTAATAAGGATGAAGCCCTAATTCAATAGCACTGTGTCCTTCTAAGAAGAGGAAGAGAAAAAGATCTCATTCTCTCTCTCTGCCATGAAGATACAGTGAGTGGCCACCTACCAGGCAGCAAAAAGGGCCTGACTAGAATCCAGTTATCCTTGGTACCTTCATCTCAGACTTCTGTTCTCCAGAACTGTTAGAAAGTAAGTTTCACCTGAGCAGACCAAGACAATGGCTACCCTAGAAAAGCTTTTATGTGTGTCCAAGAAGACAAAATACAAAATACATGTTCATCATATCACTGTTCCTAATAATAAAAATGCAGAAACTGGTCAGGTGCATTGGCTCACACCTGTAATACCAGCACTTTGGAAGGCAGAGGCAGGTGAATCACTTGAGATCAGGAGGTCGAGACCAGCCTGGCCAACATGGCAAAACCCCGTCTCCACCAAAAAAAAATATATATATATATATATATATATATATATATATATATATATATATATATATATACACACACACACATATGTATGTATATACACACACACATATGTATGTTTACACACACACACACACACACACACATATGCTAACTTCCTGTAAAGAAACTATTTATTCATATAACAATTCCAAACAACAGTTAAAATGAATGAACTCCAATAACAGGTATTCATATAAATAAATCTCAAAAATATAGTGTCAAGAAATAAGTCAATCTGTAAAAGAATGCTTATACATACTATCGTAAAATTTAAAACATAAAACAATAGTTCATAACTTTTTGGAAATACACTTGTATAAACAAAAAGAAGTGTTGTTTAATGCATGCTTATCATGACAATACATGTCTATCATGTTTTACATAGTTGAGGCAACAGAATTTTGGATGTTTTAATTAGTTAGGGCCACCTACCACCAGACACCCTATGAGATTCTTTAACCTATAGTTGATGAAAAATAAAGACCTGAAGGAGAATGACAAATTATTCTGAGGAATAATGGCTAAATGCACAACCTATATGTGCATAATGTCATGCTACACACTTGGAGGCATGATACTAGATAATAGTTATACACACACACACAAACTACATGCTTAGCCAGCATGAATAAGAAAATGGTCTTTACACTTGCTCAAATTAGATTGCTGTCTTTTTTCATCATCCAGATTTTGTGAATTCTCTATGTCCTATTCTCATCCATCACTTTCACCATCAGAGTCCTTATCACTACTTGAAAAAAAAAAAAACTCAGACTCCTGTTTATCAGATTGTCCAAAATTCACTGAAAATCCTGTTTTGACAAGTAGTATTTCTAAGGATGATCTGTCCTTTCAACAAGCTTTGTGATTCTCTGACCAGGTGCCCGTTTGCTATTCTTCTACCGGATAGATTGAAGGAGTGTTTTAACTCTGGTCTTTGGCAGGAAGAGTGCCTTATCATCTGGGCTAGCAGTAAAAACATGAACGTGTGTGACTCCTTGTGTTCCACCATGAAATACTCCTCCAGGCACAGCAGTTCAAGGGTACTTTGTAAGTGACTGGAATCACTACTTGCATTTATAGATTTTTACATCATTTTATATCGTTTCACATTTTACTTTTCCATGATATACTTCCAAGAGAAGTAAAAGATACCTACATATTTCCAATAAAAACACAGAAAGAAATAATAAAGTGCACTTATTTTTTTTTCCATCAGCTTAAAATTAATATAAACAATCTTATCCCAGAATATAATTTACTTTGACTTGGGTCAAATGTTTTATATACAATTTGTTCTTTTGTGTATGTCCGTTTGTCCCAAACTGAGTTTTATACAATTGTGTTATTAACTCTTTTGTTAAGTGTAAAGAAAAAAAGTGTTTCATTGTCAAGTAAACTGGTATGATTGGAGATAGATCAAATTAAATAAGTTTCACTTTTGAAGACCTTCTCAGAGGCTATATGTGGCTATTCATTATAAACCCCAAGAGATGCTAAGGTATACAGTGTAACAACACCCTCACTTTTTTTCCAATGTTGTATTATAGAATGCTTATTTATGTCACAGATTCTGTATTTTTTCATATTTAGGCAGATTATAGTTCAAATCCCTTGGATTTATCATTTGACTCTATGTTTATAATTAGCTTTCTAACCCCATTTTTAAATACAATTGAATTGTTTACTTCTTTTTGTTTAAATTATGAAACTGACATTCATAAAAACTCAAATCATACAGAGGGATAGTGAATAAAAAGCAAACATCTTCACCGTCCCCAGAATCACATTCTCTTCCCTCAGCAGTAACTGTTGACTAGAGTTTGATGAGTCTCTTTTTAAGTCACTTTTACGTAAAACAATCAAGTTACTATTTCATATCGTCTGACAAAAACAACAGACATCTTCAAAATTGGATTAGAAAAAAAATTTTTAAGATATCTTCAAATAACATATATATATATTTCCCTGATAATTCAATGGCTACATTTTTCAGATAGTGTCAGATTCGGTTTTAGGTGAAACTCTTGACTTTTCATTAACGTAAATGGTTACTGAGAAAGTAAGTTGAAGAATATATAATTTATTTACATTTTCCCCAAAATTATGCTAGATAAATTAAATCTTTAACTTTAATCTTTCTTTAAATCCTTCACGAATTTATGTCAACCTATCCAAATAAGCATAAATCAAACCACACCCTCACTCACCGAACAGACAAGACCTCAACGCCCTCTAGTGGAGTGGCCTCCACGCTCCATTGTGTGGGACCAACCTCTATTCCAGTGGGTAAACTGAAGTGAATGAGCTCTTATGAGGATGAGATTATAACTTGTCAAGGTTAGAATGGTACTCCCTCTTTCATTCATTTAATAAATAGTTAAACTTGCTTTAAAAGAAAATAAGTTAAAATGAGCCACCACAAAGAAAACAAGAAAAAATTATGAGGGGAAATATCCACATATAAAATGTCAAATAATAACTTTATTGCTATAGAAAAATCAGTCCCTGATCTTCCAAGTGTCTGTTTGTCTTGACTTCTTACTCTTGGCCACATCACTACTCTTTACTACTGAATTTACAAAGATTTAAATCTATTCTTTAATTTTTTTTAAGTGCTTAGCTTTGTCTTTAATTTCACTTCTCTGGGTTTATCACTTTTCCTTAAGAATTACTTCACTCGGAGAAACTGGAATGCATTGTCACTGCTGGTGATCTTCAGGTAAGTCTGACAAACCAGAGGCTTTTGGAACTGCGTTTTATTTTTTATTTATTTATTTATTTTTGAGATAGTCTTGCTCTGTCACTCCAGCTGGAGTACTGTGGTAAAATCACAGCTCACTGCAGCCTTGAATTCCTGGGCTCAAGCAATCTTCCTGCCTCAGTCTCCTGAGTAGCTGGAAACTACAGGCAATGTGGCCACGCCTGAAAAATGCCATTCAAAGAACTGGTGAAAGATTGGTCCATAAGAAATGGAGCACGATAAGAAGAAAGGAGATGAACAGGACAGTTGTGAAATAAACAGGAGGAAAGGAATAGGGGAAGGAGGAAATGGGATTAGTAGAGAAGAATATCAAAGGTACAGAAAAAAATCGGGGCCAGTGTGGTGGCTCACACCTGTAATCCCAGCACTTTGGGAGGCTGAGGTGGGCGGATCACCTGAGGTCAGAATTGCGACATTGTTTATTATAGGTAGCAAATATTTTTTCTAGTTGTTTTTGTTCTGTTGATAGTACTGTTTGACACAAAGAATCTTTTCATTCCTGTGTAATCAAATCTAGTAAACTTTTCCCTTTGTGTTTTCAAAAAAAAAGAATTACTTCACTCACTTTCTCAAACAACAACGAAATATAACCATTTAGTTCACTTGTCTGCTTTTCTTTCTTTTTTCTTGGAGACAAAGTCTCACTTTGTTGCCCAGGCTGGAGCCTGTGATCACAGCTCACTGCAACCTTGACAACTGGGGCTCAGTGATCCTTCCACCTCAGGCTCCTCAGTAGCTGGAACCACAGCTGTGCACCACCGTGCCCAGCTAATTTTTTAATTTTTGCAGAGATGGGGTCTCACTGTCTTTCTTGCTCAGGCTGGTCTTGAACTCCTGGCTTCAAGCAGTCCTCCCACATTGACCTCCCAGAGTGCTGGGACTACAGGCATGAGCTACCACACCAAGCCACTTTTCTGCTTTTCTCCCTGCCGAGGATGTGAGCTATCAGCCTTTCTCATTTAAAAGACAGCTCCTATTCCAGGGCATGATGCGAGGCAGTCAGGATAGTGGTTAACAGCATAGAGTATGGAGCCAGCAGGCCTGGTTTCAAAGCCCAAAAGAGCCATTTACTGTCCGTGTGATGTAGAGCTAGTTGTTTAAATCCTACGCCTCTCAGTTTTTTCATCTGTAAAATCAGTGATAATAATAGCATCCAATAGGCGTTTGGCTTAAGTAAGAAAATCCATGTAAAGGAGGTAGAACAGTGCATAAAACATAGTGAGCACTCAATAACTGTTATTTGATATTACTACTTCCTCAGAGTAAATAAAAA
This sequence comes from Cebus imitator, assembly GCF_001604975.1. NCBI lineage: Eukaryota > Metazoa > Chordata > Mammalia > Primates > Cebidae > Cebus > Cebus imitator. Next base: position 250,196 of record NW_016107368.1, on the reverse strand, counting down.
TAAGACACTATGAATGAAAGATATATAAGCCAACATTTCTTTTCAAAACCAAAGGCAAACTGTTCATTAGCCAAATCCTACCATCCCTTGTTTAAATGATTGTAATCATCTCCTCACTAGCCTTGTAGTCACCAGTCTCTCCCAATTCATCTATTGTCATCAGTCAGATTTATGTTCCTAAAAATAATATTGACATTTCTATTTCAGGATCTGATGAACTAACTCCCTGCTGAAAACAAGTATAAAAACTAATATATAGGGCCGGGTGCTGTGGCTCACGCCTGTAATCCCAGCACTTTGGGAGGCCGAGGC
>NW_016107368.1:247522-249301 GCF_001604975.1 Cebus imitator | reverse complement strand
AATAATAATAATAGTAATAATAATAATAGACCTAAAGATAATGAAAATATTGAAGTAATCAGACAGGGACTTGAAAGTAAAGATCATTAATGTGTTTAATAAAACAGAGGAAGCCTGAAATCCCAGCACTTTGGGATGCCGAGACAGGCGGAACACTTGAGCTCAGGAGTTCGAGACCTGCCTGGCCAACATGGCAAAACCGTCTCTACTGAAAATACAAAAATTAGCCAGGCGTGGTGGTGCATGTCAGTAATCTTAGCTGCTCAGAGGGCTGAGGCACGAGAATGGCTTGAACCCAGGAGGCAGAGGTTGCAGTGAGCCAAGATCACACCACTGCACTCCTGCCTGGGCAGCAGAGCAAGACTGTCTCAAAAGAAAACAAACAACAACAACAAAAGAAAATACAGAAGAAAATATCAATAATTTCAACAAAAACCTGGAATCTATTAGATGTAGCAGAACAGAGAACTTCCAGTAAAGTGGAAAACAAGTAAATAAACTATATTCAGTTTGAAGCACAGAGAGGCAAAGGGATGGAAAATACGGAAAAGACTGTGAGATATACGTGAAAAAGAGTGATAAAGTCTAACACTGATAATTGGAATCTTAGAAATAGAGAGGATATGACGATTCAGAAACAACATTTGAAGAAATGCTGGCTCTGAAAATGTTCCAAAGTTGCTAAAAGACATCAAACCACAGAATCAAGACACTCAATAAACCTTGTGTAGAATAAAAATACAAAGAAAACCACATCTGGATACATCATAGTTAAGTTGCTAATAACCAACACAAATAGACAAGTCTTACAGAATCACCTAGAACTTTAAAAAGTCATGTTATCTTCAAAGAAGTAACAGTAAAGCTATTAGGTTGGTGCAAAAGTAATTGTAGTGTAATTTGTGGCCAGGCGTGGTGGCTCACACCTGTAATCCCAGCACTTTGGAGCTGGAGTCAGGTGGATCACGAGGCTGGGAGTTCGAGACCAGCCTGGCCAAGATGGTGAAACTCCATCTCTACTAAAAATACAAAAACTATTCAGGCACAGTGGTAGGCACCTGTAATCTCAGCTTCACAGGAGGCTGAGGCAGGAAAATCACTTGAACCTGGGAGGTGGAGTTGCAGTGAGCCCAGATCACACCACTGCACTCTAGCTTGAGCAACAGAGCAAGACTCCATCTCAAAAAAAAAATTATAACTACATATAAATTATAATTATAAAAATAAGCAAAATCTACCTGAAGTTCATCATGTTAAATTTTCCCCTGGTTCCTTAGCAACTTGATACTGGTTAGTATTATACTTCCAGTATCATCATAATCAAATAATTTGAAAGCCTTCAATATTTCTTCTTTTTCATCTTTTTTACTCTTTTAAGAAAGAAACAACTATTATTAGTCTATCGTTTATTTTTTTTATCAAGCTGAACAGATTAGATCCTTGGGGTCTAAAGCAGCAATGGGCCAAGTAGCTGAGTTCTGATTTTATTTATTGGTCTTTTAACAATTACGTATTCACATCTGTCCTCAAGGTGCTTAAATGTAGAGCTTGTTGAAGTGGAAGAGGCCAGGTGGTAGAGAATGCATCTCTTATTAATCCTAGTAATTCAGATCCATTACCAAAAATGTAAGCTTTAAAACAGGAAGATTGTCTCTTCCAATGTTCCTTAGAATAGTGCCTGGCAGCCGGGCGCGGTGGCTCACGCCTGTAATCCCAGCACTTTGGGAGGCCGAGGCGGATGGATCACGAGGTCAAGAGATCGAGACCATCCTGGTCAAC
>NW_016107368.1:224895-245650 GCF_001604975.1 Cebus imitator | reverse complement strand
AAGAGCGAAACTCCGTCTAAAAAAAAAAAAAAAAAAAAAAAGATTTAGAATTAGAAATTATTTCAGAACCTTCAGTTCTTCTACATCGATGGTTCCAGACCCATCAACAGCAAATAAATTAAGGGCTTCTTTAATTTCTTGCTTTTGGGATTCATTCAGTTCAATTTTTGCTGCTCTTTTCTTCCATTAGTCTGAACTTGTAAGATAGTTAGATGCCTGTAATACACACCCGCGTGGGAGAAAGATAAACTACATAACTAGAATAGTTAGCAGAACCAGAATAATTGATAATAAACTATTAAAGTACCTATTGCCTACTATATAATGAACCTCAACAATTTTCCCTTTTTCCTCTTGCTAATATTTGTGCTTTTGGCTATCAACGTCTTGGTGAAAAACCTGGTTCTTTTTTTTAAGCAGTTAGGTTTTTCTTTAAAATTAGGGCCTTTTGAGAGAGAAAAGAGGCAAAGGAAGGCATCCTAGAACAGCGGATGGTACTGTGTCAAAATGCAATTCTGATGTACTTGGTATATCTGAAAATGTGCCAATTTTTACATGTACTCGGTGTATTTGAAAGGCAGTTGTTTAAGAAATATTTACTTCCATATATGCCTATGTCGAAATAATAGAATTTGCTTATTTTGCGGGACATCCTTGATTGAAACACAGCATCCCTTCCCACCTTCATCTAGCATGCTATCCTATATAATTCAGAGGCTGAAAAGGGAAAAACTACATTTTCCAAGTGAAAAACTACTCCAGGGATCTGGGATTACACTTCAGGTTCTCCTGCAGCCTCTCCTGCAGTCTATTCTCCCCAGCTTTGGGTCAAGAAGCAGTGGCAGCAACTGCACTGCTTCCTTACTCCTGTGGATCGCCAGTTTTACATGCGGTAGGAGTTGGTTGTAGCAGCTTTAGATTCTTGATCCCTGGACTGCACATGCACTGGTGTGGTTTTCAGCTCCATAGTTCCAGGGGCCGACTTCTGAATCCTCACCTTCCTAACAGTGGCAGAGTCTGGAGCTCCCCTGGCCGTGGTTCTTGGAGCTCACAGTCGGCCCCATCAGGTCCTCCAACAGTTCTGCAATATCTCATTCTCTGTACTCAGTTCCTTTTTGGCTGAAGAACGCGGCTTCTATCCCCAACCTATTGTGGACTGTGGGTACTAGCAGCTGATGGGGCTGATAAGAGGAAAAACTGGAGAGTCGCTCTTTTGTCCCTTGACTCTCGGACAATGCTTCCATTTGGCTACAGGAGGTTGGGGGAGGTTACTAACGACACCGAGGATCACGAAAAGGAAAGGAATAACACGGCGCGTAAACTAAACACAATCCCTTCCTTGCTCTGGGGTAAAAACTTCAGCACCTGTCCCAGTAGAAGGTTAGAGCTTCACACTCAGCGGATCCCCAGCCGGCGCTCAAAGCAGCGACCTCCCGGCGTCACCTCCCGCAGCCCCGCCCAACCCAAGTCTTTACAGCTCACAAGTAGCTGCTAAGGCCGCTTTCACCGACCTCTGTCAGCCCCTCCCACCCAGCCTGAATGATTGATATCTAGTTCATCCAATGGACAGAAAAGAAGGCCTTCAAACCGGCCCTTTCTCTCTACTCTCTACCAATAGCGCGATTTTCCCGCCTTTCGCAGCCCGGCGTTAAGCGGAACTTTCCTCTCCAGCTGTGTTTCTTAGCAACCAAGCCACCCGCTCCCCCAGAAGCCCCCCTTCGCACATGCGCAAACTGCGGCGGGGAAGGGGGCGCCCTAGCCCTGGCGTTTTTGGTGTTACTGTCCCAGCCAGCACTGCGTCTGGTCGGCGAGAAGCCGGGAACTCCAGCCCGCGGTAGGAGAGATGAAAGGAGCGAGGTTAGTAGAGAAGCGCTTCCGCCGACGGCTAAGCTAAGTCTTTGTTGAAGACTTGGGAGCCCTTATGTTTGCTTTTCTTGCCCTCTTCGGGCCGGGGAAAAGATGAGAATCTAGGGCCTGGAGTGAATTGGTCCAGCATGCGGCTGGGAGTGCTAGAGGAAGAGGGGACTGCCCTTTCTTTTTGCCGCAAGACTTTCCTCATTTTCCAGTGCCTGGAGCTTGGCCTTCAGCCATTGACCTCCTCCCTGTTTTGGGCAGGGATTCTGGCATGTTAGACACCAAAATTTCTGTATAGCAGTGGCATGGGGCAACAGTGTCGTTGGAGGAACGTGGGTATGGGGATAGCGTGGGTCTTGGGATGTACTTAAAGCTTCACTGCATAGATAAACGTTTTTACATATGTTGCCTGTAGCGTTTGCCTTTGAGGTAGGACTTTGGCCCCACCTATTATAACTATCGGACCCCATCCCCAGACACCAACACACACACACACACACACACACACACACACACACACACACACACACACACACACACACACACACACACACATATATACGCGCGCGCGTCCCCAGCCATTTCCTTTGGCCAGTTGTCCAACCATATCAACTTGATCTGCACTCCAGAGTCAGACACGGGTAGTCTGTTTATCCAGTTGACTCAGTAACGGCCTGGACTTACTCGTGAAACTTGTGTTAACCAACTCAATCTTTTGTTCAGAGGGCCAGATTTGCAGGTTCTGCCCGTTCTGAATTTGGCCAGGAATCAGCTTAAAGGACAGGGAAGAAAGACTGAGGTAGGGTGGACCACTGACTTTGGTGAGAATGAAGAAATGACAGAATCTTAAAACTTCTAACCTTTAATTGCTCACACATGTGGACCCCTTTTATGCCTCTTACAATACCTTCTCTAGAGTAGATAATTTCTAAAAACCATACTGGATTCTAAATAGATTCAGGAAGAATACTAACTTTAGTCTTTTTCTTTTGTCTCACTTATCTCCCCGAAGATAGGGCAGAAAAACATGTGCAAAGTGCATTCTTGAAGCACTCTGTCAAATTACTTTTCATGCTTTATTAAGTAGAAACATGGCACATTTTCCAAAGCCATCAATCAGCCTGTCTTGTTCATATGACATCCCAGACACACCCAAGCATTGTAATCATTGATAAAAATCTCACTAGGCTTCTGGAAAATAGGTAAAGTTAATCCTCATATTGCAGGTGATTTTTCCATATAAAGTTAATCAGTGAAAATTAAAATGGTGCAAATTCAAGATAATTTTTGAGCTGAGTAAAATGTTGTCACTTTAGTATATGATTTTCATGTCATTTTTCTCACTTGGAAAATTGCTCTTGACAGTTTCAATGTAATATACTTGATTTTAAATACAATACTAAGGGATTCTGAGACCCAGAAATGAATAGCAACCAAGTATATTCCCAACCTAATCCTAATTTCTAGGAGCTCTTGGATCATGTTTGATCTAATGACAATTAAAAGGCTGAGTAGTATATTAACCTATTTTTATGTCACTATGATTTAGGCTTTTATATTTGGAATATTTACTGCTAGTTAAATATTATTTTAATTATAGGCTCAGATTCCAATTCCTATATCTTGAGAAGGATGTAATCAGTTTTGAAAAATAGCCATTAACGAATGTAACTGCACTTTAGAACATTAATCATCATCATTATCCAGGAAAACATTAAACACATAGGCACTCTTAAATCTACCAAATGTATTTAATGCTTTCTATATGACATTCACTATGACAACTACTGGGTGAGTTCGAAAAAAATAAAAGTAGAATATAAAAGATGAATAACTAAGGAATCTACAGATTAGTGGGGGAGTGAGACACAAACATAATACAATGTTTTTAATCCGCTTTAGTCCATAGATATAGAAAGTACCTTGGGAGCACAGAAAGGAGGGAAAACTCTAGGGCATTAAAGAAGGCCTGATAAGAAATGAGGCATTTGCCTTGGGTCATGAAAGTTCTATAGCATCCATGGAGATGAAGAAAATGTAGAATATTCAAATCAGTATCGCTTAGTGAAAATGAATGATATGTTCTAGTGTGACAAGATCATGAGTGTTATAAGGAAAGGTGGGAGAGGAGTCACAAATTAGGTTGAGGTTAGATTATAGGGCACATATATCAAGCCAAGGAGTAAAGACTTTTTTTAAGATAAATAGATTTTTTTTGGCAGTGGAGTAATCTGTTTAGGTTTGTGCTTTATCGGTGCTAATTCTGACCACCATGTGAAGGAGGAACTCTCATTCAAAGCAATTAAAGGGCCTCAACTAAGGCGGTACCAAATAGGAATCATGTCAACTCCAAGGATGGTTGAAACTTATATTTATGTTGGAGAAATACTAAAAGTGGCATCTGTTTTCTCTTGCTTCAGTTTTGTACTTAAATTTGGGGGAACAAATGTGGTAAAACAAAAAATTCATTCATTCATTTACCAAGTATTTATAGAGTACTTGCTGTGTGTCAGGCAGTATTCTAGATACTCAGGATATATGTCATTGACTAAAATTGCCTTCCTGGAAATTAAATTCCAAGAGAGAGATCTAGTCTATAAAAAATAAATAAGTAAACTATATCCTATTTTATAAGGGGATAAGTGTTATAGAAAAAAGAAAGTCGAACAGATGGAGGAAATCCAGAGTAGAGAAGGAAAAGAGGATTTGTGGTACTCAGTAAAATGCTCGGAGTGGGCCTCATTGAAAAGCATAAAATTTGAGAAAATATTTGAAGGTGACGCAGCAATAGATTTCCTGGGGAAGAGCATTCCAGAAACAGGGAACAACTAGAACAGAAACATTAAGATAGGGAACATGCAAAGTATGACAAAAAGAGGCCAGAACAAAGTGGCTGAGGGATAAAATAGTGACAAAGTCAGAAGGGTAAAGAAAGGACTACAGATAATTAGGGCATTGTAAGGACTTTAACTCCAAGCAAAATGGGTAGGCCTCGCAAAATTTTGAGCCTAGGAGTGAAAGAATATGAGTTCATTTTTAAAAGGGACGCCTCTGTCAAAGGCATAAAGCTTTATTTTCTGAGTTAGAGATTTTTAAACAGTAGAGTGATATGATTAGATTTCTATATTGGGAATAGACTGGAGATGAGCAAACAGTTGATTTAGATGATGAAAAGACTGATCATGCCCATCAAGAAAATACTGTTATTTTTCAAAATGCAGCTCCTGAAAGCATTGCATGTCTTATTACTCTAAACTGAGTACCTTAGACAAAACTGGACATGATCTCTGGAAAAGAAAACTTCTTCTAATGTCAACATTCCAGTTAAATAGTCTTGACTCTGCTCTTCCATTACACAATTAGAAAGTCCAAGAAACATTAAGCTGACAAGTAGTGAAAACAGAGAACTGTTTGTGGAAAACATTGGTGCATAGCAGGACATGCATAGCAGGACAAGAATCAGATTGTGTCTGTGCAATGGCATGAAGAGTTGCCAGAAGTACTTATCATCTCTGAAATTATCACCTTGTTATCCTCTTTGCTTCGCCTTTATATACCCAATCTGTTAGAGGATAAGGCATTTTGTTTTGTTTTTATTTTATTTTAATTATAGCCAATTATAAACTGTTCAAAATAATAATTTAGGAGCTCTTGTAAAGTTGGGAATTCTAAGACTTTTTTAAAAAATTACTAAAACTTGGAAGAGTTTTTTCAAATGCCAAAGCACATTTATCTTGAATATTGATTTTGATATCAGTTTTTTGTGACGTTTTGCTTATACATTAGTTGTATTAAAATAACTTCATGCCTTTTCTATCTAGGAAACTTTTTTACATAAATTAAATGCAGATTAAATTTGAAATAGCCCATGACTTTTTCTATTTGCTCTAAGTTCTCTCTGACTTTGCTACTCATAATAATATCTTGTGATTTAATAAGCATAGTATAAAAAGGAAATCATAAGCAAAGACTCTGATACATGTACAAGTTAAGAGTGTGAATAAGGCTTGGAAAAAGGCAGAAAGATTTGGAAGAGGGAAATACAGTAAAAGATTCTAAAGAAGAGAGGATGAATTACTATCATGCTGGATGAAGGGCAGCTAAAAGGTAGAATTATATAGACTTTGACATTAGACAAACCTGGGTTTTAGTCCACAGCCTTTTACAAATTAGCTGTGACATTTTGTGTATGTTATGTAACTATTCTGCTTCATTTTCTACATCACTAAAATAGATTATAGTATCTCTCTCATGTTTTTGTTGTTGTGAATGCTACATTATATAATACGTGTAAAATGCCTCAAACTTAGTAAGCTTTCATAACATGTTAGAAATGAAAAACAAAAACAAAAAGTCAGTCTTGTCTTTTCAAGGTTGTCCTTTCAACAAATTATTCTGGAGCAACTTGGCATCCATGAGGGAATAAGAAACCCTACCTGACACCATTTACAAAAGTTAGTTTAAGATGAATTATGAGCTTAAATATAAAAGCTAAACAAAGGGAAGAACAAATTTGGCATTTCATTCTTCCTGATTTCAAAACTTACTACAAAGCTATAGTAATGAAAACATGTGGTACTGGCATAAGGATGAATGTATAAACTGATGGAATTGAATTGAGGGTCCAGAAATAAATCCATAGACATCTCTGGCCAATTGATTTTTGACAAAGATGCTAAGGCCACTCAGTTGGGAAAAGAATTGTCTCTTTACCAAATGGCACTGGGTAAATTGTATATCCACATGCAAAAGAATAAAGTTGGACTCCTACTTTAAATTGTAAAAGTAAATTAACTCAAAATGGGTCAATAAATTAAAATAAGAGATGAAACTATAAAACTCTTTGAAGAAAACATTGGGATAAATCTTCATGACCTTGGATTTGGCAATGGATTTTTAGCTATGACACAAATAATATGAGCATCAACAACAACAAATAGGTAAATTAGATTTCATCGAAACAAAAGTATATTATCAAAAAAGTAGAAAATAACCTACAGAATGAGAAAATATTTGCAAATCATAGTTTGATAAGGCTCTAGTGTCCAGAATGTATAAGTAATTCTTAAAACTTACCAACAAAAGACTAACTTGATCTGTTTTTAAATGGTCAAAAGACTTGAGTAGACATTTCTCCAAAGATACACAAATGGCCAATGTACATGAAAAGATGCTCAATATGAGGAAAATGCAAGTCAAAACACAATGAGATACCACTTCACATTCACTAGGATATCTATAATGTTACAAAAGCAAAAATGGAAAGTGTTGTTGAGTATACTGGACTGAATATTTCCCCCCACCCTACCCTCAATTCATGTCCTTCTAGCATCTCAAAATGACATCTTATTTGAAAATAGGTTCTTTGTAGATGTAATTAGCTAAAGTGAGGTCATACTGGATTAAGGTGGGCCTTGAATCCAATGACTGGTATCACTGGGTTATAAGAAGGCCGTATGAAACAGAGGCAGAGATTAGAATTAGGCAGTCAGAAGCCAAGGACCACCAGGAGCAACTAGAAGCTCGAGGAAGCAAAAAAGGATTCTTCCCTTGATCCTTCAGAAAAAGCATAGCTCTGCCAACATTTTGAGTTTGGGCTTCTAGACTCCAGAACTGTGAAATAATAAAAATAATAAATGTGTAATGTTTTAAGCTACCCAGTTGTTTGGGGTAATTTGGTAAGGCAGCCCTAGGAAGCTAATGCAGTGAGGATGTGGAGAAATTGAAACCCTCATACATTGCCAGTGGGAATGTTCAGCTGTTATGGAAAACAGTTAATTAAAAAATTAAGCAAAGATATTTGTTCCTCCTTTTCATGCCTGTGGCTGGATGCCCCACAATACTATAGTCAGGCCATTTGCATTAAGCAAGTAAGAACCACAGACTCCACCTTTTCACCCAAATCGTGAATGACCAGTGAAAAGCAAGTTGTTCTAGAGGAAGAAGCAGCCCTTGGAATGTGGCTTAGGCTTGAAAGTTGAAGAGCAGGAATTCTTTCAAAGACCCTAAAGCATAAACCCCTGTGTGGCCAAGTGGGATCAGTCCTCAAGGGCACGCGCCAAGGGCACAGCAGCCCCTTTGGACAGCTTCAGAGGGCATGCAGTTGTTGGGAGTTAGGGGTAGCTCCTCATTAACTATGTGTTGGGTGAGTATAGGAGTGAGGCTCAGTGGCAGTCAGGCACCTCTGCAATGACAAGCTGTCTCTATCCTACATGTTTACTGTATGTTACTAGAACACGTCCCATGCCCCAGCTCCTGACCTGCCACCACCATTTTGGTCTTATAAGGCCAAGTAGAGAAATCTGGCAATAAAAGGCAAATGTAAGCATGCTTTCTTTAAGATACATCATAAATGGTTTTCTTTAAGTGAATGGAAGAGTTTGACAGAGAAACACCTTTGTAAGCAAACATTAAGAATGCTGGCTGGGGCTAGGTGCGGCGGCTCGTGCCTATAATACCAGAACTTTGGGAGGCTGAGGCGGGTGAAACATGGTTCAGGAGTTCAAGACCAGGCTGGCCAACATGGTGAAACCCTGTCTTTACTAAAAATACAAAAATTAGCCGGGCATGGTAGCACACACCTGTAGTCCCAGCTCCTCAGGAGACTGAGGAAGGAGAATTGCTTAAACCCAGGAGGCAGAGGTTGCAGTGAGCTGAGATCGTGCCACTGCACTCCAGCCTGGGAGACAGAGCAAGACTCTGTCTCAAAAAAAAAAAAGGATGCTGGCTGGGTATAATGGCTCACACCTGTAATCCCAGCACTTTGAGAGGCCTAGGCAGGAGAATTGCTTGAGCCTGGGACTTGGAGACCAGACTGGGCAACATGGGGAAATCTCATCTCTATAAAAAAAAGGTGAAGTGGCATGTACTTGTAGTCCCAGTTCCTTGGGAAGCCGAGGTGGGAGAGTTACCCAAGGTTGAGGCTGCAGTGAGCCATGCCACTGCACTCCAGTCTGGGCAACAGAGCAAGACCCTGTCTAAAAAATAAAAAGAATGCTAATCATTTCTGGGTTCGCTGTGACTCGTAATGCTGGGGATCTCCCTTGTAACAATGGAACTGAAAGAGTGATGAAGCTATGTCAAGCATTCATTATTCTGAAGAGGAGGAAAAATGCCACGCACTTTTCCTATTGAACCTGTGGTGGAATGAATCCATGGTTGTGTCCTGCTTTGAACAGACTTGTTCTCAGCACTCCTCACGATGGATTTTGATGCTTCATTTTCATATCTCTCTGCACAATTAGAATGGGAGATCCTTGACGGCAGAGTATGTGACTTAATCTTTATCTTTGTAATTGCCAGCAATTAACACAGTACCTCCTGGTACACTGTATGTGCTTAAGAAATACTCACTGAATGCATGAATGAATGAATGAACAAATGAAGGAATGACTAGGGATGTTTGTAGTGCTATAATATATAATGGAATATGCTGTGGTTTACTAGTTTCATAATAAACAAATAGTCTGCATCACCTGGTAATGTTGACTGTTTTGGTTTGTGTACTGGAAACATTTCAGTTGTTTGGGCATCACCATTCTATGATAACTATCTTCAACCTGGACAATGACCATTACAGGATCAAGTTTAAGCTCCTTGCCATGCACATAATGCCCTTCATAAACTAACTCCTTTCCTCTTCTGGAGCTTCATCTCCTACTGTTCTCCACTACATTTTTTGTTGTTGTTGTTGAGACGGAGTCTCACTCTGTTGCCCAAGCTGCAGTGCAGTGGCACGATCTCAGCTCACTGCAACCTCCACCTCCCAGGTTCAAGCGATTCTTCTGCCTCAGCCTCCTTAGTAGCTGGGACTATAGGCACGCACCACTACGCCCAGCTAATTTCTGTATTTTTAGTAGAGATGGGGTTTCACCATATTGGCCAGGCTAGTCTCGAACTCCTGACCTCATGATCCACCCACCTCAGCCTCCCAAAGTGCTGGGATTACGGGTGTGAACCACTGAGCCCAGCCGTTCTACTACGTTTTTTTATATTCTCATAAAACCAGATTGCTTCTGTTTCCCCCAATACACTATGTTTTTTCACATATATGTGCATTTACTACTACCTCCTTCAACTTCTAACTCTCCAGTTATTCTTCAAGACCCATTCCAAGAATTGCCTTCTGGAAACATTGCCTACGGCTCTCATGCTTCATTTCCTCTGTTGGATGGAGTGCTTATCTTCCATTCCCCCATACCTTTGTCATTAATAGAATTATATGTATCATTGCACTGACCACTTTTAATGGAAATTATATGTGCCTCAAAAACAGGGACCGTATCTTATTTTTATTTCTATATAGTATTTATAACTATGAATTATACTGAATAAAGTTCCACGTTTTTATTTTATTTGCAGATCATGATACATGGTGATGGCTTGCAGAGTCATAAACAAAAGAAGACACGTGGGACTTCAACAACTTTCATCATTCGCAGAAACAGGAAGAACTTTCCTAGGCCCACTAAAATCATCCAAATTTATTATAGATGAAGAATATCATAAAAGTGTATTAATCAGTTCAACAGTAAGGCTTCTTGAAAGTTTGGATTTAACCAGTGCAGTGGGACAGCTTCTCAGTGAAGCAGTTCAAGCACAAAATAACACATATAGAACTGGAACCAGTACACTTTTGTTTCTCGTTGGTGCTTGGAGCAGTGCAGTTGAAGAATGTCTTCATCTTGGTGTTCCCATTTCCGTAATAGTGTCAGTAATGTCAGAAGGCTTAAACTTTTGTAGTGAAGAGGTAGTTTCTCTTCAAGTACCTGTTCACAATATATTTGACCATATGGACAACACAAAGACATTTTCTCAACTTGAAACATTTAGTGTAAGTTTTGTGTCCTTTTCTTCAGATCCCTTCAGATACTGACTTGATAGAGGAAGAGCATGGTCTCAAAGATGTTACCTCTCAAACATTGACCATTTCCAATCTTTCTGGGAGACCTCTTAAATCATCTGAATTCTTTAAACCTCGGACTGAGGTTGAAGCAGATAAGAACACATCGCGAACTCTGAAAAACAACCTGCTTGCAGATACCTGCTGCAGAAACTCAGTACTAATCCACAGTAGGCATTTTAATAGGACAGATAACACTGAACGGGTAAGCAAACCGGATGAATTTCAAAAACATGTTACAGCTACTCTAAAAACTTACAGATGTAAAGATTTGACAGAGTTGGCAGTAGGCTTGAGTCATGGAGATCACAGCAGCATGAAGTTAGTAGAAGCAGCAGTACGGCTGCAATATCAGAATGCTTGTGTGCAACAAGGCAACTGTATGATACCACTTATGTTTGACATTTCAAGAGTTTTTACTTGCTCTCTACCAGGCTTACCTGAAACAACTTCTTGTGTTTGTCCAGGATATATCACTGTTGTCTCAGTATCTAATACTACTGTGATCAAGGAATTGCAGAATCAACCTGTCCGAATAGTTCTCATTGAAGGTGACCTCACAGAGAATTATCGCCACCTGGGATTTAATAAGTCTGCAAATATTAAAACAGTGTTAGATAGCATGAAGCTTCAAAAAGACAGCTCAGAAGAACTGTGGGCAAATCACATATTACAGATATTAACTCAGTTCAATGTGAACCTTGTCCTGGTACAAGGAAATGTGTCTGAACACTTGATTGAAAAATGTATAAACAGTAAGCGGTTGGTAATTGGCTCAGTGAATGGCAGCGTCATGCAGGCTTTTGCAGAGGCTGCAGGAGCAGTACAGGTGGCCTACATTACACAAGTGAATGAAGACTGTGTGGGCAGTGGGGTCTGTGTAACCTTCTGGAGAAGCAGTCCCTTGGATGTTGTAGATAGGAACAACAGAATTGCAATCTTATTAAAAATAGAAGGGATTAATTTGGTTACAGCTGTGCTCACTAGCCCGGTTACTGCTCAGATGCAAAGCAAAGAAGATAGGTTCTGGACTTGTGCCTATCGTTTGTATTATGCTCTAAAAGAGGAAAAGATCTTCCTTGGAGGTGGTGCAGTTGAATTTTTGTGTCTTAGCTCTCTTCAAATTCTTGCAGAACAATCTCTGAAAAAAGAAAACCATGCCTGCTCAGGGTGGCTCCCTAATACTTCCTCTTGGCTGGCTTCATCTCTAGCAATATATAGACCAACTGTGCTTAAACTCCTGGCAAATGGATGGCAGAAATACCTTTCAACTCTCCTATATAACACTGCCAATTACTCATCAGAATTTGAAGCCAGCACATATATTCAACATCATCTGCAAAATGCCACAGACTCTGGCTCTCCTTCATCTTACATCTTGAATGAATATAGTAAACTAAATAGTAGAATTTTTAATTCAGACATTTCAAATAAACTGGAGCAGATTCCAAGAGTTTACGATGTTGTTACACCAAAGATTGAGGCGTGGCGCCGAGCATTGGATTTAGTACTGTTAGTACTTCAGACGGACAGTGAAATAATTACCGGACGTGGGCATACACAGATAAATTCACAGGAATTAGAGGGCTTTTTATTTTTGTAGTGTTATTGGCTAAGTCTTTGGAAAATAATTTTTCATAACATGTCTTTCTAATAAAATAAATTTATTGATAGCCAACTCATGGTGCCTAAAATGCCAGCTGTCGCCAAGAAGAAAATAGTTGATGTCTGTCAATAACTGTGCATGGTCTGAGATTTTGCCCTACTTATAAGCTAACAAATTAACCTGTTACTATTTCATGGGATGCTGCAGAATACACAAGACACCTGGGTCAGAAACAAAGGAATTTTCTTATTCACAGCAAAAGCTGTTGCCAGAGCTTCAGGTTGGTTTTATTCAGTTCATTTTTCTAGTTCCCATAAGAGGAACACAAAGGGCCCATGATGAAAGTCTGTACACAGTGGGTTATGCTGTAAGAGAGACTGAGCTTAGGATAGTAACTGCTTTTATAATAAGCAAAAAAAACATCCTGGTCTTTGTCCAAAGGGAGTTATTACCTCATATTCAAGGTTGCTTAGTGTAAACACAAGCCTGGGACATGAACTAGGTAAAAATATTGTATTCTTGGCATACCTATTAAGTATGTAGGGACACTCAGAGTCCATAGTGGATAGTCTCTTCTAGCAGTCTGCTCCTCAGCCTGACATGTTCTTGGACAAACTTACAATTTCGCGTGAGTATGCCACTCCATCAGCTACTCTGATTAATCTGACAGTCAAGTTGTTTAGTCAGTACCACATTTGTTCATTTGGTCTCATAGCAATTAACGAAGGCTATTATCATCAGACACAGAAGCAGGAAGAAGCCAACCTGCAGTGTTAACCTCAGTCCTGTCATCCAAGGTCTTGAGTTGGTCAACTGTAAGTTCCAACGGAGGACCAATAGGTCTTTTTGTTAGGCAGCCAGAATGTAGTGAAGGACCAATTTATTATACATTATGACCCAAGAAAGGGAGCTTTGACTGACCTGCTGATATGTGGTGTTATTGCCAATAATTATGGGTGCAAGAGCTGGGCCAAAAAACACCCTGTTCCCTATAGAGAGCCCTTATATTGCTTATTTTCCTCACATACGAGTACATAACCCCAAAGGGTCAAGGTTATTCTAGTTCAGAATTATTGTCAAACCTGATTTAGGCCGGGTGCGGTGGCTCAAGCCTGTAATCCCAGCACTTTGGGAGGCCGAGGCGGGTGGATCACGAGGTCAAGAGATCGAGACCATCCTGGTCAACATGGTGAAACCCCGTCTCTACTAAAAATACAAAAAATTAGCTGGGCATGGTGGCGCGTGCCTGTAATCCCAGCTACTCAGGAGGCTGAGGCAGGAGAATTGCCTGAACCTAGGAGGCGGAGGTTGCGGTGAGCCGAGATCGAGCCATTGCACTCCAGCCTGGGTAACAAGAGTGAAACTCTGTCTCAAAAAAAAAAAAAAAAAAAACCTGATTTAAATCATCATATATGGATTTAAGTCATATGAGTAGTATTACCAAGTAGTTTCAGCCTCAATTACTATACATGGTATAATGCAAGGCCACTCAGACATTAAAGAGAAGCATAAGATCAGTCAGAATGAAACAAGATTGTGCTGGTCCCTGCGTTTCTGTATGTTCACATCTGGGAGCCGCCACTGATGGCATCATGTACTGCCTCCTATTCTGATAGAGTCTTAGAACTGTATTGAGCCTCCTTTTTGCTGGTGAGGCCAAAGATACAGCATTTATTTGTTTCATTGCAAAGGGATTAGTGCTATAAATCTCTGTAGTCTCAGAAAACAACTGGTCAAACAGGACGCTAAATTTTGCCTAGGTTTACCAGCCATTCCTACTGGTAGGGGTATGAAAACCACGGTCGAAGCTGTTGGAAGTGGCTTCTGATTTCAACCACTAGAACGTCATCTACAGTTGACCTTTGAACAACACAGGGGTCAGGGATAATAACCCCCTGCACAATTTAAAAAAAAAAATCTGCATATAACTTTTTTGGCTTTTGTGGAGACAGAGTCTCCCCCTGTTGCCCAAGCTGGAGTTCAGTGGTGTGATCTTGGCTTACTGCAACCTCTGCCTTTTGGGTTCAAGCGATTCTCCTGCCTCAGTCTCCTGAATAGCTGGGACTACAGGCACCTGCCACCATACCTGGCTAATTTTTTGTATTTTAGTAGAGGCGGGGTTTCACCATGTTGCCCAGAGTAGTCTCAAACTGAGCTCAGGCAATCTGCCTGTTATGACCTCCCAAAGTGCTGGAATTACAGGCATGTGCCACCACGTCCAGCCTGCATATAACTTTTGACTCTCCCAAAACTTTACTAATAGCCTAACTGTTGACCATAGCCTTACCAATAACATGACAAATATTTTGTATTTGTATTACATAATGTATTCTTAACAGTAAAGTAAGCTAGAAAAAAAAGTTACCAAAATCACAAGGAAGAGAAAATACACTTACTATTCACCAAATGGAAGTGGATCATCATAAAGGCCGTCATCCTCATGGTATCTTCATGTTGAGTAGGCTGAAGAAGAGGAGGAAGAGGGGCTGGTATTTCTGTCTCAGGGGTGGCAGAAGCAGAAAAAAAATTAATGTGTAAGTGGACCCATGCAGTTTAAACCTATATTGTATAATGACATTTTAGTCATTATATGAATCACATATAGATGATGGTCCCATAAAATTCTAATACCATATTTTTACTATATCTTTTTTGTGTTTCGTTGGTTTAGACACACAAATACTTACCCTTGTGTTACAGTTGCCTATGTTATTCTGTACAGTAACACTGTACAGGTTTGTAGCCTAGGATCAATAGGCTATACTATATAGCCTAGGTATATAGTAGGCTGTACCATCTTGGTTTGTGTAAGTACACTCTCTGATGTTTACACAGCAGTGAAATCGCCTCATGATGCATTTCTCAGAATGTATCCCCTTGGTTCAGCAACACGGGGCTGTACTTTTAGCTTTGATTGATTGCCCAACTCAGCCTCAACAAACTTGTATTTTCAATCTAGTCAAAGTTTTCTTTTCTTATTGCTGATACCATTTGTTTCAGCTTTGTGGACTCCTTGACTCCACTGCCAAATTTCTTGTTTTCTAGGGCCCTGGAGATGCTGCCTCATTGTCATGTCAACATCTTCTGCCTCCCACCCTGAAGTGGGGGAGCAACAACCAAGACACTATTTAGGTAGCCTGTTTTAACCCTACTTCTCACTGTTTAGTCTCTAAACATTCATTAACAGGTAAGAGGGAAGCCTACTCCCCTCTTCTTTTCCCACTACTTGGATGAAAGCATTCACTACTAAATCCCAGAGTCGTCTCATATCTCCTAATCTAGCCATTAAGGCCTTCATGTTTTCCAGTATTAAAAAACTTAAGTACGTTAATATTTTAGGATTTATTTGAGCAGGCAGTGATTCGTGAATGGAACAACTCCATACTGCAGGCAGTTTGGGGCTCCAATGAAGGGATTCAAGGGGAAAACTTTCATAATGTGTTTATGGAAGCAAGACAAAGAAAATATTTGATTAAAGTGGAGCAATAGCTTCAAATTCCCTGGTTAGAGGTTTACTGGCAATTTCTAAAGTCCCTAGTTAGAGCTTAGTTGGCAGTTTCTGATAGGTTATGCTTAAGATTCATTTTCCTAGGCTAGGGCCCTTCACCCTGATTTGGGTTTCAGTTTGTTTATATAGGACCTCAGAGTACTAGAGCTACCTCAGTCTAATGAACTCCCAATTGATTATTTCTGTGGCTCTGTTAGGCAAAATTGTTAAGAGCTGTGCAATGTCTGAGATCTTACCCTGCTTAAAAGATGTTATGGTCTGACTGTGTCCCCCCGAAATTTACGTGTAGGGAATTTTTTAATCCCCAATGCAACAGGAATAGGAGGTGGAGCTTAATGGGAGGTGTTTAGGTCATGAAGTTTCCACCCTTATGAATAGATTAATGCCACTATAAAAAGAGCTTACAGGGTGGGTTCACCCTCTTCTGCTTTTCTGCCATGTGGGAATTGAGTGCTTGTTCATTTGTCTTTCTGCCTTCTGCCATGTGAGAACACAGTGTTCTGCCTCTCTGAAAGATGCAGCATCCAAGTCACCATCTTAGAAGCAAACACTGGACCCTCATCAAAATCCTTGATCTTGGACTTCCCAGCCTCCAAAACTGTGGGAGATAAATTTCTGTTTTCTATAAAATACCCTGTCTGCAGTATTCCATTATAGCAGCACAAAATGAACTAAATGCTAACAAGTTAGCCTGTTAAAATTTCATGGGATGCTGGCAGAAGACATGAGACTCACAGATCAAAGACAAAGGACTTTATAGTATCCAGAGCTTCATGTTGATTTGTTTCAGTCTCATGTGCTTCCCCAATCTCATTGCATGACACAAAAAGCCTATAATGAATGTCTGCACACATAGTGGGTTATGTTACAGGAGAGGAACATTGAGCTTGGATGAGTCACCACTGTTACAGTAAGCAGAAGCAAGCCTATTTTTTGTCAGGAGGAAGATATTACATCCTTCCTTAAGATTTCTACTTGCAAACACAACCCTTAGAAATGGCCTAGAAAAAGAAAGGGCAGTACCCAGCAAGAATGTGCAGGGATGCTCACAGCCCATAGTGGACTGCCTCTCCCAAGAAATTCTTTGTCTTTTGCTACTTAGCCACATTTTAAGATTAAATTACATGTGTAATTTTTGGAATTGAATATTAGAAGAGCCATGGGAAAATAGTGAAAATAGCAGTAACAGTTACAGTTACTTACCATTTTCCATAAACTGTTTTAAATCCTTTACATGCTGTATTAATTAGCTAGGACTGCCTTAACAAAGTACTACAGACTGGGTGACTTCAACAACAGGAATTTATTTTCCCTTAGTTTTGAAGAATAGAAGACTGAGATTACGGTGTGGACAGGATTTGTTTCTTCTGAGGCCTCACTCCTTGGCTTGTAGATGGCTACCTTCTTGTGTCCTCACAGTCTTCCCTGTGTGTGTGTACATCCCTGGCGTCTATTATAGTGTCCAAATTTCCTCTTATAAGGACCTCAGTCAGATTGGATTAGGGCCCACCCCAGTGGCCTTATTTTAATTACCCCTTTAAGGACCCTATCTCCAAATACAGTTACTTTCTGAGATACTGGGAGTTGGGGTTTCAATATATTAATTTAGAGGAACACAAACTCGTAATACATATATTATCTCAATCTTTTCAACATCCATTTTCTTCATTTTATGGATGACAAAACAGGCTTAGTATGGTTAAGAAATTAGTCCAATGTCTCACAGCTGGTAGGTGGTAGCACTGGAATTTGAACCAAAATTTTATTGGCTCTGAAGTCCGCATCCCTAAGCATTAATTATGCTATGAAACTTTTTTTTTTCTGTACGATAACAACAAAACAAGAAGAAAAGAAAATGCCTGGCTTATTTATAGGGCTAATTTAAATATGTTAGAGAGGTACCTTGATTATCTTCATGCTTGGGAACGGTAAAATAATATCATTTTGTATTGTGCTAATTAATGAATTTTTTTGCTTTGTTAGTTGTTTTAAACGTGACCACGTGAAAACCTTGCACAGGTAATTATCTCAGTTATATATATAGTCTTTGTTCTAAGTTGGAATAATAGAAATGTTGAGTGTTAAACTGTTTTGAAAAATTAAATATATTATTTTACCTAGGTAGATACTGATACTTTTATTCTTCCTCTGTATAATATTAAAACTTATTTTTGTTAAAGTATTATACAGATTATGAGTGTTACTAATATTAATTGACATAGATGTTCAATTGAGTTTATATAATGGAATTTTTATGAAATTGGTACTTGCATATATTAGTAGTGCTAAATATTTAATAAATTCATGCATTAATATTTTCCTTTGATTAGAAGTCTCACCCTAATGTGTTTTGTTTCTACATCCTAAAAAACTTTATACTCTCATGGAGTTTATCTGCCATTTTAAAAATTCTTAACATAAAAAGAAATACCTTCAAGTTTTAATTACTCTAGGAATTCAGTTTTTGCAAACTGAGAGCAGTCCCTGGAATAAATTTGGTTCATGTAAGTAAGTGGGTTTTCTAAGAAATCTTATCTATAAGCAGTTACACATTTCCCACAAGACCCACGCAGTGTTGACCTCTTTGTCCTCTTTGTGAGACTAAGCTGCCTTTTTAATATAGACTACAAAAATGTTTGCAAGTATTCTACATCTAAATTTTTTTCACCCAAGAGAAACCTGTCTTCTTAAAGATAAATAACTACTCTTGGACCACGTATTAATTAGCTCTTTAAGAAATATAAACAGTATAATTCCTACAATTCCCAGAATATGGGCAGATGTGCCTCCCTACCCAGTAACGGGAGATATACAGAATCAGCAGAAAGGAGGGTGGGAAGCAGCAAGAGTGAAGGGGTCACCATCAGGCTACTATGAGCTGCAGTTACCAAAATTACTAACAAGTACTTCCAAAAAGAGAGGACTCTACCTGAGTAGAATTACGGGTAAGCAGTTTTGAGAACTAACTCATGGACCATACATTCTGGTTGAATGCAAAACAACCACCTCTGAAAGCAAACCAAAAACCCATCTGCATGTGCATGTGTGGGTGCAAAAGAATTGAATGTCCTGTGGTGATTTGAACCCTGAAGAATATCAGAAATATTCAGCACATGTATCCTTCCAGGAGGACTGACCCACATGCTTGAGAGGAAAAGTGCTGGAAAGAAGTAAAATACAGCAGGGCAGGATCATTTATAATAGAGAGAAGTAAGGTTTAGATTGAGAATGGTAAAACGTCATTTTATTAGACTGGTGTTTTGGTAGACCCAGTGGAATAATCCAGGGGAAGAAAATCACTGAAAATAAATGTAATCTTGAAGACAAGGTTCATTGACCTCTAGGAAACAGAACTAGAGATAGAAAATCTTGCCAACCAGACTTGACTTTGACGAGCAGAGATAAGTTACGTAGAAAGGCTATATTTTCAGTCCTGTATTAAAATAGGAGAGAGCCTTGGAGCCATGAAGCTGAGAAATTGACCCTGGTCCATGTCCACCTCCTTCACAGGGGTCTTTTTTCTATGGAATATACAAAAATCCTTGTAATTTGAACATGGGGAAAAAAAAGAAAACCATCTCTTCTCAAATGAACTTGGTATAAGAAAAAAGGTTAACATAACAAGGAGGCCCACTTTTACCACTGTTATTCAACATACTGAAACATACTGGAAGTCCTGGCTAGAGCAATCAGAAAAGAAAAAGATATAAAGGCCATCCAAATTGGAATGAGAGAAGTCAAATTACCCTTGTTTGCAGATGATATGATCTTATATTTAGAAGAATCTAAAGACTTACCCAAAAAACTATTAGAACTCATAAATTCAGTAAAGTTGCAGAATGCAAAATCGGTATACAAAAATCAGTAGCATTTCTGTGTGCCAACAGTGTGGCAATCTGAAAAAGAAATTGAAAAGTAATCTCATTTATAAAGCCACAAATAAAATTAAATATGCAGGAATAATCCAAAGTAAAAGATCTCTATAATGAAAACTATAAAACTGATACAGAAATTGAAGAGGACACCAAAAAATGGAAATATATTACATGTTCATGGATTGAAAGAATCAATATTGTTAAAATGTCCATACTACATATTACCCAAAGCAATCTACAAATTCAATGCTGTCCCTATGTAAATACCAATGAAATTCTTCACAGAAATAGAAAAAATAAACCTAACATTTACATGGCACCAAAAAAAAAAACAAAAATAGCCAAAACTGCCCAAAGCAAAAAGAACAAAACTGGTGGAATCACATTACTTGACTTCAAATTATCCTACAGAGCTATAATAACCAAAACAGAATGGTACTGGCATAAAAACAGACACATAGACCAATGGAACAGAATAGGGAACCCAGAAACAAATCCACACACTTACAGTGAACTCATTTTCCACAAAGTTGCCAAGAACATGGGCTAGGGGAAAGACAGTGTCTTTAATAAATGGTGCTAGGAAAACTGGATATCCATATGCAGAAGAATGAAACTAGACCCCTATCTCTTGCTGTATACAAAAATCAAAGCAAAATAGGTTAATACTTAAATCTAAGACCTCAAATTGAAACTACTGAAATAAGACATTGGGAGAACTCTCCAGGACATTGGACCCAGTGAAAGATTTTTTGAGTAGTACCCCACAAGCACAAGCAACCAGAGTAAAAATGGACAAATGAGATCACATCAAGTTAAAAAGCTTTTGCATAGCAAAGGAAACAGTCAACACAGAATGGGAAAAAATATTTGCAAACTACCCAACTGACAAGAGATTAATAACCAGAATATAAGGCCGGGCGCGGTGGCTCAAGCCTGTAATCCCAGCACTTTGGGAGGCCGAGGCGGGTGGATCACGAGGTCAAGAGATTGAGACCATCCTGGTCAAC
>NW_016107368.1:217938-224495 GCF_001604975.1 Cebus imitator | reverse complement strand
CCCCCCAACTGCCCCCAGTGTGTGATGCTCCTCTCCGTGAGTCCACATGTTCTCATTGTTCAACACCCACCTATGAGTGAGAACATACGGTGTTTGGCTTTCTGTTCTTGTGTCAGTTTGCTGAGAATGATGGTTTCCAGATTCATCCAAGTCCCTAAAAAGGACACGAACTCATCGTTTTTTATGGCTGTTTAGTATTCCGTGGTGTATATGTGCCACATTTTCTTTGTCCAGTCTATCATTGATGGGCATTTGGGTTGGTTCCAGGTCTTTGCTATTGTACACAGGGCTGCAATGAACATACATGTGCATGTGTCCTTATAGCAGAACGATTTATAGTTCTTTGGGTATATACCCAGTAATGGGATTCCTGGGTCAAATGGAATTTCTATTTCTAGATCCTTGAGAAATCGCCACACTGTCTACCACAATGGTTGAACTAATTTACACTCCCACCAACTGTGTAAGAGTGTTCCTATTTCTCCACATCCTCTCCAGCATCTGTTGTCTCCAGATTTTTTAATGATCACATTCTAACTGGCGTGAGATTATATCTCAGTTTGGTTTTGATTTGCATTTCTCTAATGACCAGTGATGATGAGCATTTTTTAATATGTTTGTTGGCCTCATATATGTCTTCTTTTGAAAAGTGTCTGTTCATATCCTTTGCCCACTTTTGAATGGGATTGTTTGTTTTTTTCTTGTGTATATGTTTTAGTTCCTTGTAGATTCTGGATATTAGCCCTTTGTCAGATGGGTGGATTGCAAAAATCTTTTCCCATTCTGTTGGTTGCCAATTCGCTCTAATGATGGTTTCTTTTGCTGTACAGAAGCTCTGGAGTTTCATTAGATCCCATTTGTCTATCTGGGCTTTTATTGCCATTGCTTTTGGTGTTTTAGTCATGAAGTCCTTGCCTGTGCTTATGTCCTGGATGGTTTTGCCTACATTTTCTTCTAGTGTTTTTATGGTGTTAGGTTTTATGTTTAAATCTTTGATCCATCTACAGTTAATTTTAGTGTAAGGTGACAGGAAGGGGTCCAGTTTCTGCTTTCTGCACACTGCTAGCCAGTTTTCCCAATACCATTTATTAAACATGGAGTCCTTTCCCCATTGCTTGTTTTTTCCAGGTTTGTCAAAGATCAGATGGTTGTCGATACGTGATGTTTCTTCTGGGGTCTCTGTTCTGTTCCATTGGTCTATATCTCTGTTTTGGTACCAGTACCATGCTGTTTTGATTACTGTAGCCTTGTAGTATAGTTTGAAGTCCAGCAGTGTGATGCCTCTGGCTTTGTTCTTTTTGCTTAGGATTGTCTTGGCTATGCGGGGTCTTTTGTGATTCCATATGAAGTTTAAAGTGGTTTTTTACAGGTCTGTGAAGAAGGTCATTGGTAGCTTGATGGGGATAGCGTTGAATCTATAGATTACTTTGGGCAGTATCACCATTTTCACAATATTGATTCTTCCTAGCCATGAGCATGGAATGTTTCTCCATCTGTTTGTGTCCTCTCTTATTTCGTTGAGCAGTGATTTGTGGTTCTCCTTGAAGAGGTCCTTTACATCCTCTGTTAGTTGTATTCCTAGGTATTTTATTCTCTTTGTAGCAATTGTGAATGGGAGTTCGCTCTTGATTTGACTCTCTGTCTGTTATTGGTATATAGAAATGCTTGTGATTTCTGTACATTGATTTTGTATCCTGAGACTTTGATGAAGTTGCTTATCAGTTTGAGAAGATTTTGGGCTGAGACGATGGGGTCTTCTAATATACAATCATGTCATCTGCAAATAGAGACAGTCTGAATTCCTTCTTTCCTAATCGAATACCCTTTATTTCTTTTTCTTGCCTGATTGCTCTGCCTAGAACTGCCAATACTATGTTGAATAGGAGTGGTGGCTAGAACTTCCAATACTATGTTGAATAGGAGTGCCTGATTTCAAAGGGAATTCTTCCAACTTTTGCCTGTTAAGTATGATATTGGCTGTAGGTTTGTCATATATAGCTTTTATAATTTTATGATACATCCTGTCAATACCTAGTTTACTGAGAGTTTTTAGCATGAAGGGCTGTTGAATTTTATCGAAGGCCTTCTCTGCATCTATTGAGATAATCATATGGTTCTTGTCTTTGGTTCTGTTTATGTGATGGATTGCATTTATGGATTTGCATATGTTGAACCAGCCTTGCATCCCCAGGATAAAGCCTACTTGGTCGTGATGGATAAGATGTGCTGTTGCAATCTGTTTGCCAGTATTTTATTGAAGATTTTTGCGTCAATGTTCATCATGGATATTGGCCTGAAGCTTTCTTTTTTAGTTGAGTCTCTGCCTGGTTTTGGTATTAGAATGATGTTGGTCTGATAAAATGAGCTAGGGAGGATTCCCTCCTTTTGTATTGTTTGATACAGTTTCAGAAGGAATGGAACCAGCTCCTCTTTGCATGTCTAATAGAATTCGGCTGTGAACGATTTGGACCTGGACTTTTTTTTGTTGGTAGGCTATTGACTGCTGCCTCTTCAGCCCTTGTTATTGGTCTATTCAGGGTTTCCACTTCCTCCTGGTTTAGTCTTAGTAGAGTACAAGTGTCTAGGAATTTGTGCATTTCTTCCTGGTTTACTGGTTTATGTGAATAGAGCTGTTTGTAGTAATCTCTGACGGTAGTTTGTATTTCTGTGGGGTCAGTGGTGATATCCCCTTTATCATTTTTTATTGCATCTATTTGATTCTTCTCCCTTTTCTTTTTTATTAATCTGGCTAGTGGCCTGTCTATTTTGTTGATCTTTTCAAAGAACCAGCTCCTGGATTTATTGATTTTTCGAAGGGTTTTTTGTGTTTCTATCTCCTTCAGTTCTGCTCTGATCTTATTTATTTCTTGTCTTCTGCTAGCTTTTGAGTTTTTTTTATCTTGCTCCTCTAGCTCTTTCAATTTTGATGATAGGATGTCGATTTTATATCTTTCCTCTCTTCTCTTGTGGGCATTTATTGCTGTAAATTTCCCTCTTGACACTGCTTTAAAGGTGTCCCAGAGATTCTGGTAAGTTCTGTCTTCATTCTGGTTGGTTTCAAAGAACATCTTTATTTCTGCCTTCATTTCATTGTTTATCCAGTCGACACTCAGAAGCAAGTTGTTCAGTTTCCAAGTGGTTGTGCAGGTTTGAGTGTGTTTCTTGATCCTGAGTTCTAGTCTGATTGCACTGTGGTCTGATAGACTGTTATGATTTCTGTTCTTTTTGTCTTTGCTGAGGAGTGATTTGCTTCCAATGATGTGGTCAATTTTAGAGTGAGTGCAATGTGGTGCTGAGAAAAAATGTATATTCTGTGGATTTGGGGTGGAGCATCCTGTATATGTCTATTAGGTCAACTTTGTCCAGCTCTGCATTCAAGTCCTGGATATCCTTGTTAATTTTCTGTCTTGTTGATCTAATATTGACAGTGGAGTGTTGAAGTCTCCCCCTATTATTGTGGGAGGGTCTAAATCTCGTTTTAGGTTGTTAAGAACTTGCTTTATGTATCTGAGTGCTCCTGTGTTGGATGTGTATATATTTAGGATAGTTTGCTCTTCCTGTTGGATTGATCCTTTTACCATTATGTAGTGTCCTTCTTTGTCTCTTTTGATCTTGTTGGTTTGAAGTCTATTTTATCAGAGACTAGGATTGTAATCCCTGCTTTCTTTTGTTCTCCATTTGCTTGGTAAATCTTCTTCCATTCCTTTATTTTGAGTCTATGTGTGTCTTTGTGGGTTTCCTGAATACAGCACACCGATGGGTTCTGACTTTTTATCCAGTTTGCCAGTCTGTGTCTTTTAATTGGGGAGTTTAGGCCATTTACATTCAATGTTAATATTGTTATGTGTGAATTTGATCCTGCCATTTTGTTACTGGGTGGTTTTCTTTCCCATTAGTGGTTCATTTTCTTCATTGCATTTTTGGTCTTTGCCAACTGGTTTGGTTTTGCAGTGTCTGATACTTGTTCCTTTCCTTGCTTAGTGCTTCTTTCAGGAGCTCTTGTAGGGCAGGTCTGGTGGTTACAAAATCTCTCATTAATTGCTTGTCCATAAAGGATTTTATTTCTCCTTCACTTACTAAACTTAGTTTGGCTGGATATGAGATTCTGGGTTGAAAGCTCTTTTCTTTACGGATGTTGAATATTGGCCCCCACTCTCTTCTGGCTTGTAGGGTTTCTGCCAAGAGATCTGCTGTGAGTCTGATTGGCTTCCATCTGTGGGTGACCTGACCTTTCTCTCTGGCTGCCCTTAGCATTTTTTCCTTCATTTCAACCCTGGTGAATCTGACAATTATGTGCCTTGGGGTTGCTCTTCTTGAGGAATATCTTTGTTGAGTTCTCTGTATTTCTTGAATTTGAAATTTGGACTGCCTTGCAAGGCTTGGGAAGTTCTCCTGGATAATATCCTGGAGTGTGTTTTCCGGCTTGGATTCATTCTCCCTATCATATTTTGGGTACACCGATCAAGCATAGATTAGGTCTTTTCACATAAGCCCATATTTATGGAGGCTTTGTTCATTTCTTTTCACTCTTTTTTCTCGTCTTGCCTTCTCTTTTTATGTCACTGAGTTGATCTTCAATCTCTGATATCCTTTCTTCCGCTTGATCGATTCGGCTATTAAAAGTTGTGTTTGCTTCACGTAGTTCTCTTGCTGTGTTTTTCAACTCCATCAAATCATTTATGTTCTTCTCTAAGCTGGTTATTCTAGTTAGCTTTTCATCTAACCTTTTTTCAAGGTTTTTGGTTTCTTTGCATTGAGTTAGAACATGTTCCCTTAGCTCAGAAAAGTTTGTTATTATCCACCTTCTGAAGCCTGTTTCTGTCAATTCGTTGCACTCCTCGGTCAAGTTGTTATCCTGTGTTGTTGAGGAGTTGTGATCCCTTGAAGGAGAAGAGGTGTTCTGGTCTTTGATGGTTTCATCTTTTTTGCACTGGTTTTTCCCCATCTTTGTGGATTTACCTGGCTGTGTTGTCAGGGAGCTGCTTGATGAGGTCGCTTGTCTGCCTGTCGAGGTGCTACTGGGTTTCTAGGGACTCCTTTAGTTTACTAGGGAAGCTTCCTGTGTCTTTTTTATTTACACTGGGAGATTAGGCCTGCCTCTTCCACTGACCTGTAGGCACTGCTGGGTTGTCAAGAACACTGTCCCATTGCTATGTAGGCTTCCTGTGCTTTTTGTTAAAACATGTAGCCCAGTCCCACCCCTCTAATGGTGGGTTGTGCCCTTCCTCCACTGGGCTGGATCATTCAGGGTTCATCTCAGACCTGTGGCACTGGCTGCGCAACCCAATAGAGTCAGAGCTTCAGCCCTCTGGGATTTGTGGGGGAGGGTAGGGACCCGCTCAGCTGCACCGGGCTGTCTCACCCTTTCAGCTTCCTCTCTCTCTGGTCATGGAGTAGGGACCCACCCACCTGCTCCCACTTACAGCTCCCTCTTTCTCTGGGCGGAGTTAGGAGGCAATAGCTCAGTCTGCAGGCTCTTATTCAACTCCACGCTTGTAATTCCCAGTGCTTGACTGGCAAAGATCCCCTGTTCTGTGTATTGCTGAGGCTTTGGGGGAAGCGCTGTATCTGGACCAGAGTGCCAACGGGGAGCCTCTGACTTGCTGGTCAGATGCACTTTCTGCGTGAAGCAGCACCCCTCCCCGCCTAGTCTGCCCTGAGTGGGCTTTGCTCACCATCGGACCAGACCCGTTGAAATGCACCTGATACCTCGGTTGGAGCTAGGTGATCTCTGGATTTCTGCATCTCTCTCACTGGGTGTTGTGCACTGGAGTTGGGTCTAATCGGCCATCTTGGATCTCTCAAATAAACATTTTTCAAAAGAAGACATAGAAAAAGGCAAACAGGCAAATGAAAAGGTGCTCAACATCATTGATTCTCAGAGAAATACATATCAAAGCATTGGCTCTTTCCTGTTTGGCTTCTATTCAAAAGACAGGCAATAAGGAATGCTGGTGAGGATGTGGAGAAAAGGGAACACTGTGGTTGTAATAATTTACACTCTTACCAACAATGTACACACAGTGAGAAAGTAAATTATTACAACCACTATGGAAAACAGTTTGGAGATTCCTCAAAAAACTAAAAATAGAGCTGTTACATAATCCAGCAATCGCATTGCTGGGTATATACCCAAAAGAAAGCACATCAGTATATCAAAGAGGTATCTGCACCCCCATGTTTGTTGCAGCACTGTTCACAACAGCTAAAATTTGGAAGCAACCTAAACATCCATCAACAGATGAATGGATAAAGAAAAAATGGTACATATACACAATGGAGTACTATTTGGCCATAAAAAAGAATGAGACCCTGTCATTTGCAACAACATGGATTGAACCGAAGATCGTTATATTCAGTAAAATAGGCCAGGCACAGAAGGATAAACATTGCATGTTGTCACTTATTTGTAATATATAAATTTTTTTTAAGAAATTGAGCTGGGCTTGGTGGCTCAAGCCTGTAATCCCAGCACTTTGGGAGGCCGAGGCGGGTGGATCACGAGGTCAAGAGATCGAGACCATCCTGGTCAACATGGTGAAACCCCGTCTCTACTA
>NW_016107368.1:212599-217783 GCF_001604975.1 Cebus imitator | reverse complement strand
AAAAAAAAAAAAAAGAAAGAAAGAAAGAAAAAGAGAAATTGAGCTCATGGACATAGAGAGTAGAAGAATTGTTACCAGAGGCTGGGAAGTGTAATAGGGAGGTGGAGGTGGTTAATGGGTACAAAAAAAAATAGAAAGAATGAATAAGACATACTATTTGGTTACAGAACAGGTTGACTGTTCAATAATAATTGCACATATTAAAATAACTAAAAGTGTAATTGGATTGTTTGTAACACAAAGGATAAATGCTTTAGGAAATGGATACCCCATTCTCCATGACATGATTATTTCACATGATATGCCTGTATCAAAACATTTCATGTACCCCACAAATATATATACCTATCATGTACCCACAAAAAAAGAAAGAAAAGGAAAAAAGATTAAAACAGACTATCTTGGTTCTTTTGTGCTGCAGTAACAGAATACCACAGACTAAATATTTATAAAGAACAGGAATTTATTATCTCACATTTCTATCAGCTGGGAAGTCCAAGATCAAGCTGTCAGTGTCTTGCACAGACCTTACTGCATCTTCACATAGTGGAAAGGCAATAAATAGCAAACCCACTCTAGCAAGCCTTTTTTATGACAGCATTAATTCATTAACACCTTCCAACACTGTTGCATTAGGGATTAAAATTTCAACACACAAATTTTGGGAGAGGACAAAACATTCAATCCATAGCACATGGACCAAATAATATTCAAACAGACACTGAAAACTCAACAAAAACTCACCAGAAAAAAAAATGCAGCCACACAGCTGATGACAATTAATATTTGTAAATGAGCTAAGCCATCTAGATTGAAGCTTTTGAAAGAATAGCACAAGCTCGAAATGAAGATATCAGAAATTAGAGGGTAAACAATAGGTTATGAAATGGGAACTCACACAACTCAGAAAAGAATTGTGGGGGAGTGGTGCCAAGAAACACTTTGGACTAAATTACAAGTAATAAAGGAACAAATAGACTCCACATAAAATGCAGTAATGGAGGTAAATTTCAATCCCAGGAACACAGTAGAGGAATTTCCTCTGTCACAAACTCTCCTTAAATTCCGTAACAGAGATCTGCATTATACCATATTTTGTTTAAAATGTTTACTTAAATGTCTAACCTTTCAAAGAAGTACTTTCCTATGTAAAAGATGGACCAATCAAACATTAGAGTCACCCTCTGGATTTCAAAGCCATGAAGTTTAGGCGCAGTTCTTGGCTCACAAGTTCATGCCATTGTTCTACTCTAAAGGCTCACTTTACTGAGGGAAAGGCAATGGTAGATCAAAGGAGTCAAGGGTCCCACAGGGTGGTAGTGCTTAGACACTGGCATCCCCTGGCAAAGTTCATATGATCATTTCTTTGTCTGAACAGCAGAAGATAATCATCATCAGAACTAACTCATGCGAACCAAACTCACAGAGAAGATGCTAATTTCATATTTATATTTGTAACATAACTACCCAAAAGACCAGAATACTCATATGAACTAAGCCAAGAATGTTCTTCTCCAATGTAAGAAAGTCTATCTGGGAAGCTAGGAAGATTGTTGAGGCTGAAATTGAAGCCAAGAGACTCCTCTGATACAGCTGCTAGTCAGACATGCTCTTCAGGAGCACCGATAACCAGGAAGGCAAGATCTTCGCTCACTACCTCTGTTGTATATTCTTTTCTTTATTCAGAAATTAAGATAATTAAATACACACTGCTTTTTTACTCAATCATATTTCATACATGCCCGCTGGAGACTGCAAACTGTGAACCCTGAAAATCTGAGACAGGTCTCAGTTAATTTAGAAAGTTTATTTTGCCAAGGTTGAGGACGCGCATCTGTGACACAGCATCAGGAGGTCCTGATGATATGTGCCCAAGGTTGTAGGGGCACGGCTTGGTTTTATACATTTTAGGGAGACATGAGACATCAATCAATATGTGTAAGATGTATATTGATTGGTTCAATTCAGAAAGGTGGCAAAGGAGGAACAACTCAAAGTGAGGAGGGAGCTTCCAGGTCAAAGGTAAGACAAATGGTTGTATTCTTTTGAGTTTCTGATTAGCCGCTCCAAATGAGGCAATCAGATATGCATTTATCTCAGTGAGCAGAGGGCAACTTTGANTATATGTAATATGAACATTGGTTTGGTCTGGAAAGCTGGGACAACTTGAAGTGGGAAGGGGGCTTCCATGTTAGGTAAGAGACAAATGGTTGTATTCTTTTGAGTTTCTGATTAGCCGCTCCAAATGAGGCAATCAGATATGCATTTATCTCAGTGAGCAGAGGGCAACTTTGAATAGAATGGTTTGCCCTAAGCAGTTCCCAGCTTGACTTTTCCCTTTATCTATGGGATTTTGGGCCCCAAAGATTTATTTTCCTTTCACAAAACCCTACCCACCCCCTTGAAAGATAACAACTTACTTCTTTTATTTGGGAGACATCTTCTCTCCTAAAATGACACCTCTAATAACTATATTTACCCACTTCATGATAATAATCTTTAACCCGCCCCCCCAGATGCATAGCCTTATCTCCAGAGTCTGGGGCCAACAGATGTCCCCAACTAATGGACCAACCATGGACCAACTAATTAAAGTTACTCCTCTTATGGTTTGAATATTTGTCCCCTCCAGAACTCATGTTGAAATTTAATCTTCAGTGGGGCAGTATGGAGAGGCGGGGCCTTTAAGAGGTGATTGGGTTATGAGGGTTGTGTCTCATAAATGGATTAATCCATTCATGGATAAATGGGCTAATGGATTAATGGGCTATCACAGGAGTAGGACTGATGGCATTACAAGATGAGGAAGAGAAATCTGAGCTAGAGAGCTCTGCCCCTTCACCATGTGATGCCCTGCACTCCCTCAGGACTCTGCAGAGAGTCCCCACCAGCAAGAATGCCCTCACCAGATATGGCTCCTTGATTTTGGAGTTTTCAGCCTCCATAACTGTAAGAAGTATTTTTTTTCCTTATAAATTACATAGTTTCTGAAATTCTATTATAAGCAACAGAAAATGGACTGAGACAGCTCCCTTTCCTGATGAAATAATGATGACAGGAAGGTTATCAGCTTTCAGGATGCACTTGTGGTCAAATAAACACTGGACTTACAATTAACAGACCTTTGCTCAAATTCTCCCTTTACCTTTGTGTGACGCTGGGCAAGTCACGTACCTTCTCTCTCTCTATATATATATATTTTTTTTTTGAGACAGAGTTTCACTGTCTCCCAAGCTGGAGTGCAGTGGCGCGATCTCTGCTCACTGCACCCTCTGCCTCCCAGGTTCAAGCGATTCTCCTCAGCCTCCTAAGTAACTGGGATTACAGATGAACACTACCACACCCGGGTAATTTTTATATTCTTTAGTAGAGGCAGGGTTTTTCCATGTTGGCTAGGCCAGTCTCGAACTCCTGACCTCAGGTGATCTGACTGCTTCTGTCTCCCAAAATGCTGGAATTACAGGCATGAGCCATCAAGCCTGGCCCACTTAATTTCTCTTACTCTGTTTCCTTTTATCTGTAAATTATACTCTTAAAGCAGCTTTGAGATTTAAATCACATACATGTTATAATAAACGTAACTCAATATTAACCACATGCAAGTATCTAGGGAAGTAAGTCATGCACAACAATTTTGTGAGATTTCTGTTCCTTTCCTAGCTTTATATTTTGTGATTCTCCTTTGCCTCTTCCAACCACCACCTTCCCTCTTTATAGTGATTAGAAATAATGCCCCATGAACAAAAAGGGCTTGCATACCTACTTGGAAGATTAGGGCAATTGGAAAACAAAGTACTAGGCGAGATGTATATCACTTCTCAAGGTAGCTGGAGGAGATAAGAATACAGGAAGTTGAGGAAAATGATGACAAATAATAATAGTAAGTTTGGGATAGTGCCTTACTCTTTAAAAGGGTTATTGGACTCCAGTGGGCCATGGCCATACAGTAGCAGGGCTACTCTCTCCCACATGGGTTTGCCAGTTCTAACCCAAGCTAGGGAAGCTCAAGAGTCAGAAGCAAATGATTATACAGTCACCACCCTTCAGTCAGCCTCCCCTGAAGTACAGTTTGTCATCTGTTACAAATCCTGCTGTCAAGTTTTTAGTGTGATTGCCGCCTGCTTTGCCTTAGTATTGTATCTACATAAAGTAGTAGTTCTCAGTCCTGGCTTCACAGAATTGTCTCGGTAGCTTTTAAGAACTACTTATGCCCTGACTACATTGGCAGATGTTGATTTCATTAGTCTGAGGTCAAGGTAAAATATACCAAGCAGTGGTATATTTTTAAAACTCCCCAGGTGATTGTAATATACAGCCTGGGCTGAGAACCACTGACATAAAGGGATGATTTTTCTCTTGCTGGGTGGCCCTCAACCCATGGCTACACTTTGGTATCACCTGGGGAACTTTTGAACAAATTAAATCAGAAGCTCTGGGGCGTGGGTATCTCCCAGGATTGATCATTTTTGTTATTATTTAAGTAGAATATGAAGAGACGATCTTTATATACGAAGTAATTACTCTTTTTCCCTGGGGAAACTGTGAAACCACATGCTCAGAAGGAAATGCACAGTTGCAGCTCTGCAAAATATGAAAAATCATGTGGTTCGCTCCAGCCTGGGAAGGACGATGTAGGAAAAGGGCACAGAAATAAGAAAGAAAAAGGAAATACAGAAAATCTTCACATATTATTTTATATGAAACAACTTGAATTCCTAAAATACCAGATAAATTGGCTTGAATGGAGCAATCATCTAAAGAAGGATTGCTCCATGCAACGTGTCCACCATAGCTATCATTAAAGAGGACTTCTTCATGCCAGACATGACGGGGAGCATCTTACAGGCACAGTGCCTTCATCTTCATCTTCACAGCAGTTCTATGACGCAGGCTTTTCTATTGTCTTAAATTTACAGATGAGCTGAGGCATAGACATTAAGTCTCCTGCCTAAAGTTAAGTATCTTGCACAGAAGTTAAGTGTCTTACCCAAGCCAGTTAAAAGTACAGTTGGGGCCGGGCGCGGTAGCTCAAGCCTGTAATCCCAGCACTTTGGGAGGCCGAGGCGGATGGATCACGAGGTCAAGAGATCGAGACCATCCTGGTCAACATGGTGAAACCCCGTCTCTACTAAAACTACAAAAAATCAGCTGGGCATGGTGGTGCGTGCCTGTAATCCCAGCTAC
>NW_016107368.1:205924-211574 GCF_001604975.1 Cebus imitator | reverse complement strand
CTCAGCCTCCTGAGTAGCTGGGATTACAGGCACGCACCACCATGCCCAGCTAATGTTTTGTATTTTTAGTAGAGACGGGGTTTCACCATGTTGACCAGGATGGTCTCAATCTCTAGACCTCGTGATCCACCCGCCTCGGCCTCCCAAAGTGCTGGGATTATAGGCGTGAGCCACCGCGCCCGGCCCTGCATCTGACTTTATCTTCGACCAATTTTATTGCATGTACTGGCACGTCCATTCTTCCGAAGTACTTTTACTGACTGAGTCGTAGTCAGGTCTCATTTTTTTTTTTTTTTTGTCTTTACGGGTTGCCTTTTCCTCTTCACCTATTCACACTGCCGTCCTGTTATTTTGGAACACATTCTTCCTTTAATTCTTTCCATTATTCTTCAAGAACATTTCTAGAGGAACTTTTTGTTTTATTTTCCCCACACACCAAGGTTACCATTATTAATATTTGGGATATGGCTTTCCAAGGCTGCTTCAATGTGTGTGGATGTAGATGTGTTTTTTTACAATTCAAAGTAGGGTCATGCTAAACTCGTGGCCATATAATCTATTTCTGTCAATTAAGATATCAAGAAATTCCCCTAATATTGTTAGAGTTCAGTAAAATAATTTCAGTGATATCACATTATTCCAGGACCTACTATAATTTATTCAACCAATATCCTATCAGACATTTAAGTCAGTTCCAGCTTCCACACTGTGGAAGACAGTATGACGATTCCTCAAGGACCTAGAAATGGAAATTCCATTTGACCCAGCAATCCCATTATTGGGTATATATCCAACAGATTATACATTGTTCCATTATAAAGATACATGCACACATATGTTCACTGCAACACTGTTTACAATAGCAAAGACCTGGAACCAACACAAATGCCCATCGATGATAGACTGGAGAAGGAAAATGTGGTCCATATATACCATAGAATACTGTGTAGCCATAAAAAATGATGAGTTCGTGTCCTTTGTTGGGACATGGATAAATCTAGAAACCGTCATTCTCAGCAAACTGACACAAGAACAGAAAACCAAACACCAAATGTTCTCATACGCAGGTGTTGAACAATGAGAACACATGAGCACAGGGAGGGCAACATCATACACTGGGGTATGTTTGGGGGTGGGGCGCTAGGGGAGGGACAGCAGGGGGTGGGGATGTTGGGGAGGGATAACACTGGGAGAAATGCCTGATGTAGGTGACGGGGGGATGGAGACAGTGAACCACCATGGCATGTGTGTACCTATGCAACAATCCTGCAAGATCTGCACATGTATGCCAGAACTTAAAGTACCATTTAAAAAAAGAAAAGAAAATCTAAAGCTGTCTTCTTTCTTTTGACCTGTAGATGGCAAACTTCCACTCCTGTGCCCTTTGAAAATTTTGACCTGCAGCTTATTATACAATAATCTTTTATTTTGTGGATTTTAAAGCATAAATCTGTAAGTAAAGGCATTAAAAGTAACAAGAACTCTTTGAGCAGTTTCTTTTTTATTACTATATGTTTGGAGCTAGTCAGCATAGGCCAGGGTCAGAGTCCCGGCTCTGCTGTTAACTATAAAGGTGACTTGGGAAAATGATTCATTTTCTCTTGGCCTGTTATCTCATATGTAAATGACAAAGCTGAACAAGATCACTGCTGTTATACTTTTTAACACTAAATTCTATGATTCCCATTGCTAAATTATATCCCTGACAGATTTTGAGTGATAGTGAAACCCATTTGAAAGGGGGAAATATGACAAATAATTGCTTCTTAAAATATTATAGTGGTAAGGCCAGGCTTTACAATTTATTATGGATACAAGTGTGGATGTAGGTAATGCTACTGAATTGTACACTTAAAAGTGTTTAAGATCATAAATGTTATGATAAATTTATGTAACAACATAAAATTTACATAATTACTTAGTAAAATATATATAACATAAAGTTTATGTAATATTAAGTAAATAAAATTTATTACCAAAAATTTATTATGCTATGTCCCTAACATAGGACTGGGCACAGTGACTCATGCCTGTAATCCCAGCACTTTGGGAGGCCAAGGAAGGAGGATCACTTGAGCCCAAAAGTTTGGGACCAGCCTGGGCACTATAGGCAGACCCCATTTCTACAAAAAGTTTTAACATTAGCCAGGTGTGGTAGGTCACACCTGTAGTCCCAGCTAGTCGGGAGGCTGAGGTAAGGGGGTTGCTTGAGCCCAGGAAGGCAAGGCTGCAGTGAGCTGTGTTTGTGCCACTGCATTCCAGCCTGGGCAACAGAAGGAGACTATTTCAAAAAAAAAAAAAAAAAGGTGGGGGATTTAAAAATTGGCCAATTATTGATTCAAGCCATTATACTGACTTATTAACTTAGATCTATTGTCACTAGAGCCATATCAGTAAATTACGATGGGTTCAAAAGTAGAATATAAAATATGAATCTACCAGAAACCAGGCTATATAATGTAATACTTGAAGAAACCAGAATAACATATTTATCCCTTTTGTGGATGGGGAGATAGATTAGTGCCTATTTTTTAAAAATGGGTTATTAAATGTAAAATACATATTTCCATATTACAAGAATAAAAACATCTTCAAATGACAGGAAGAACTAAATGTGACACACCATAAAAAACTTACTATTTTATATATATAAATATGTTTCAACTGAGTTCTCCCTGAACCCAGGTTATACCTGACCCAAACCTTATATCTAATAACTGCCCTCCTCAAAATTTTACTGTGCGCCTCTCTCTCTCTCTTTCTCTGTCAATCTGTCACATACACACACACACATACACACACACACACACACCATTCCTTTTTTGCTTCTCTTTGCCTTCAGTGTTTTATTGGCAGTTTTTTTGCCTTCATCATCCTTTATTTCCCTAATCTTAGTGGCTACAAACAACCCACCATTTGTATCAAGCACTTCTTGGGTTTTTTACTTTATTAAAAATTTTAGTAAGTTACAGAGGTAACAACTTTCAAAATGTGGAGTGGTGACCGTTGACTGTATCCTCATTATACCCTCCTTTTTTGCTTTTATACCTTATTTTCTTTTCTCTTCTCCTTCCGTCTTCCTTAATTAAAATAATCCCTAGTCTCAAGAGAAGCTGTTCTTAGCCTCACCCTCCACCACAAACTCCTGTTTTCAAAAAAATGACACCTGTTTTGACTTACAAGGCATACTAGGCATCTACTTTTATCTATAAGGTTTGCATTTAAATTCCATTTAATAATAATCAATTTACACAAGAAATTATGGAAAAATGCACAACTTTGCTCCATAGGAACAGTATAGAGCACTTTACAGCAGCATTACATCCTAGTTACAGTAGAAAACACACAAACGATAAAACTCAGTGGTAGTGGGCATGTGGAAAAGCATGCATTTATATACATTGCTGGGAAAAATAAAATGGGTTCAATTTTAAATTGTTCTTATACAAACATATTCATAGTTCTTTTTTTTTTTTTTAAGATGGGGTTTCACCATGTTGGTCAGGCTGGTCTTGAACTCCTGACCTGAGGTGATCCGCCCACCTTGGCCTCCAAAGTGCTTGGATCACAGGCGTGAGCCACCGAGCCTGGCCTTAAAAAATGTTTATAGTTCTTATACAAAAACGTTTATAGGAATATTATTTAAAATGAAAACAACCCAAATAATCCACAATGGGGGACATTTAGACAAATAAGATATATTAATATGATGAAATGAGTATGGTATAGTATTTTTTTTTTTTTTTTTTTTTTTTTGTGGGGTTTCGTTTTTTTTTTTTTTTTTTTTTTTTGAGATGGAGTTTCGCTCTTGTTACCCAGGCTGGAGTGCAATGGCGCGATCTCGGCTCACCGCAACCTCCGCCTCCTGGGTTCAGGCAATTCTCCTGCCTCAGCCTCCTGAGTAGCTGGGATTACAGGCACGTGCCACCGTGCCCAGCTAATTTTTTGTATTTTTAGTAGAGACGGGGTTTCACCATGTTGACCAGGATGGTCTCGATCTCTTGACCTCGTGATCCACCCGCCTCGGCCTCCCAAAGTGCTGGGATTACAGGCTTGAGCCACCGCACCCGGCCTTGGTATAGTATTTTTAATGTCAAGTATGTATTTTACTTCAACACATAAAAATGTTTATAAACAGTGATAAAACAGAACCCAAGATAATATTAACTTTATGACTATTTTAAAACAGCAAAGATTAGAACTCATAAAAATATAAATAACTTCAATTTCTGTTCAATTTGGAAAGTTGTTTCAAGTTTTTGAAATGCCAATTCCAACTACTAGTCATAATGATTCTATCTAGTATCTCTGGAAAAACTAAGACCAGTTGTTCAGTCTGTTTGGCTTGATTTTAATAGTTTAAACCATCTCTGAAACTTTTTTTTTCTTCCAGAATTACCTTAAGCCAAGTTTCCCACATACTAGAATTATTTTAAGTCAAATTTGTCTTGTGTACTAATCGAATATAGGAATACATTAGATATCTTTAAAAGTTTATTAGTGTGCAACATTCTTAAAAATACCTGGCCAGTACTGCTCAAAACTGTCAATGACATCAAAAACAAGGAAATTCTGAGAAATGGCCACAGCCAAGGAGATAGAAGGACTAACGTTAATATGGTGCCTTGGATGGGATTGTGGAACAAAAAAGGGACATTAAGTAATAACTAAGAAAATCAGAATAAAGTATGGACTCTACTTAATAATTATGTATCAATACTGGTTAATTAATGGTGACAAGTATACTATACTAATGTAAGAGGTTAATAAGGGAAAAATAGATGAGGGGTGTTATGGTCTAAATGTGCACCCTAAAATAAATGTATTGGAATTGTATTCTCCAATGCAATGAGTTTGGGAGACAGGCCCTAATGGAAGATGTTTGGGTCATGATGGCAAAACCCTCATGAATGGATTAATATTTCTATGAAAAGGGCTTTTAGGAGTGGGTTCTCTCTTCTCTTCTGCCATGTGGACACAGAGTGTGTCCCATTTTAGACTTCTGCCTTTCTTCATGTGAGGACACAGCAAGAAGGTCCTCATCAGATGCCAACACCTTGATCTTGGACTTGTCAGCCTCCATAGCTGTGAAAGAATAAGTTTCTTTTCTTTCTAAATGACCTAGGCTGTGGTATTCTGTTAGAGCAGCACAAAGCAGCCATGTACTGGGTATATTGGAATTACCTGGGCTATTTTTGCAATTTTTCTGTAAGTCTAAAAGATTATTCTAATAAAATTATAAATTTGTTTTAAAAATACATTAGTGTGTTCAGACTGTAGCAGTACCTAATGTACTGAAATTAATGTACTAAAAATAGAACCTAGTTTTCTGTGAGTAGTAAGTTAATAAGGCAAAAAAATTACTGGGTCATATCTGTAATCATGTAATGGTTCAGAAGAACACATCAGTTACAGAAGATACCCTAAGTAAAGCAAATGATACATTATTAAGAGCTGATAATTTAGAAAGTACTCTGGGCCGGGCGCGGTGGCTCAAGCCTGTAATCCCAGCACTTTGGGAGGCCGAGGCGGGTGGATCACGAGGTCAGGAGATCGAGACCATCCTGGTCAACATGGTGAAACCCTGTCTCTACTAAAAATACAAAAAATTAGCTGGGCATGGTGGCGCCTGCCTGTAATCCCAGCTACT
>NW_016107368.1:190363-205799 GCF_001604975.1 Cebus imitator | reverse complement strand
GAAAGTACTCTGTACAGGAAAGAACCATCCTTACCCCAGGCATGTAACAGTTATTTCCAAAAGGAACAGATGATGGGAATACATCCCAAGAGCAGACTGACAATTCTAGCCTCTAATAAAACCTTCTTATCTATCATTATGTAAAGCTGTTACTTTTATGCTATAATATTTACTGAAGTCTATTTCAGACTATTTTGAGGTTTCTTTTCCTTTTCTGAAGTTTTTTTCCTTTTCCATTCATTTTGCCATTTTTCTTGGCAGTTGTATTTTTTAAATTTCCCAGTGTGTTTATCTGGTGAAGTGAAGAAGAGTCTTTGTACACTGTCTACTATAAATGAAAGCAAATTGGGAAGTTCCCAGCCTGTTGACAATATTGAGCCCTGGTTTGATGTCTAAAAAAAGTAGACCTGTTTCCTGTGTTAACCTCAGTGCAGGAGGTGGGAAAGGCTACTTCCCGATAGGTTTCCACTTTGGGCTAAACATCAAATTAAAAGAAGTGAAACAGATGTAGTACATTTGAACCGCACCACCTAATTAAATCATATATTAAAATAGTTTCTTGTTAATTGATTCAAAATGTTTTAAACTAACAGTGTTTTCTTGTTTGAAAGCGATAGAAACTTCTGTTGAAGTCATTTATTTTCCTGCAACTAATCATTGGCTTCCTGTAGTATTTCTAAAACTGCCTTATGAGAAATCATGGCCCACTTGTCAAAATGCAGATTCCCAGACCTAAAAGCTGTCTTTTTAATTAATTATCTTCTCATCAGTTAAGTTTTTTGTAGTAGTTCTTAACTCCAGCTACACAATAGAATCACTTGGAGAGCTACAAATGCCCCCGCCTACCCCTTTTATAGCCCAGATTTTCATTTCTTTTTCTGGATGGGGCCTACACACCAGTGTGTTTTAACTCTCTCTGATTGGTACTAGGGTGTGGCCAGGGTAAAAAAAACCACTAGTCTTATATTTGGAACCAAAATTAATCAGAAAAACCTGTACTTTGCTCCTTAGGCTTTATTTAAAACACATTGGCTGCTGAACACACCATATGGATCTCACGAGCATAAGGCTGAGCAAAAGAAGCCAAACAAAAAAAGAGAACATACTAACTGCTAATAGATTCAGGGTTTCATTTAGGGATTATAGGAACCCTATAAAGTATTCATCTAGAATTAGGTAGTGGTGATGTCTGCATAACATAGTGAATGTACTAAAAACCACTGACATGTACTTTTTAGTTTTTTTTTTTTTTTGAGACAGAGTCTCACTCTGGCCCAGGTTGGAGTACAGTGGTGTGATCCTAGCTCACTGCAACCTCTGCTGCCCAGGTTCAAGCAATTCTCTGGCCTCAGCCTCCCCTGTAGCTGGGATTATAGGTGTGCACCACCATCCCCAGCTAATTTGTGCATTTTTAGTAGAGATTGGGGTTTCATTATGTTGGCCAGGCTGGTCTTGAACTAATCCATCCACCTCGGTTTCCCAAAGCGCTGGGATTACAAGTGTGAGCCACCACACCCAGCCAACATGTACATTTTAAAGTAGCAAATTTTTTGTTATAAGAAGTATATATAATCTTAATTTCAAAATGTTATTAAAAATAGCAAGCATGCTGATGACCATGTTTGCAAATTTCAAAAATGAGCATGTCTTAACCAAAGTGTTAGAATTCAGTTTAGTGGTTATCTTTCGGGAAGATGGAAGAAGTGTGAATGGCCAGGAGAGTAAGGAAGGCTCTGGGACGCTGACAGGTTTCTATTCCTGATCCTGGGTATTGGTTACAGGGGCAGAGTCACTTTGTGAGCATTCATTTTTGAGTTGTATATTTATGATTTGTGCTTTGGGAAGACTCTGAGTCATCGAGAGAAGTTTAAAAAATATTCAGGCTGCTCAATTTGAGAATGCAGGAAAAATGGACTAAGATTTCCATCTTAACCTATAATCAAAGCAAGTCTCCTAAGACATGAAGATAATTTTTGACAGTAGAGGTCATTTAATATCGGAACAGTTTACCAAAGAAGGCTATGGAATCTCTGTCCTCAGAGTTCTCTGAAAAATAGCCTTGCTATAAAATCAGTTCTGTTTTGGGACAGTATCTTGTGGTAATTGGTCGGATATAATTTAAGATCTAATCCAGTCTATGTTTAATTTATATCTACTTTTTATTCTGGA
The DNA here is from genome assembly GCF_001604975.1 of Cebus imitator. NCBI lineage: Eukaryota > Metazoa > Chordata > Mammalia > Primates > Cebidae > Cebus > Cebus imitator. Next base: position 203,630 of record NW_016107368.1, on the reverse strand, counting down.
AATAAAAAATAAGACAAAACAGAAACTCAGAGATCCTTGATTCCTCATACCAGGAGGCTACTTGCCAAGGAGGCTTAGGTAATGCATATATTTTTAGTTACAGCAAACTATTGTAATCTAGTACACCATTCATTATAAACTGAGTTTAGGGAAGCTGAATTTCCCCAAACTCAATTTCATTTTTTCTGTCTTTCTGTTATTGCCAACGTGTTTTTCTTAATTGCTGCCAATGTGCTGACAGTCCTCGACTCTTCTTTCCTTCTTTCTTTATTTGCTGCTTTTCCAGGCTCTATGAATTTAGTTCTTTCTCACTTTTTTTATATGCTTTAGGATTTTATCACTTTATTGTCTCTTTTTATATTTCTCTAGTTTCACTCATATTTCTAAGACTTTTCATTTCCAGAAATGACTACGACATTGTGAAGTTCTAGAAAATATCCACGTCATTTGCAATATGTTTGTAAGCCAAGTCAGTATGGTTCGAGATTGTTCAACATTGACTCCTCTGGTTCCGGGATTACGTCTTTAGAATTGAGTCAATTTACCATTGCCAGTGATTTCATAATCTCTCTTTTGCATGCAATCCATTTCCTTTGAAATCTTTTTGTGAACTTCCAGAACTCCTTCTTATTCCATTACTTATTCCATTCCAAGACTATGCCTTTGTATTCTTACATCTAAAGTTTTATTTCTTTTATGAAAAAAACAAAAACAGCCGTTTTTAATTTGCTTTGTTCTTAATTGTTCTAATTTCTCCAAAGCTACCACCATATTACAAGTACTCATAATATTAGCCAGATTCAGAGAGAATGACCAACTTTTTTTCTAGTTCTTAATTTTTCCAATTGTTTCTTCATTGATTGAAAAATCTTATGTCAGCTTTTTATTAATGATGCTATCTGTTTTCACTTAAGGGAAGTAAAACTACAGAAAAAAGTACATCTTATTTCTCAGCTACTGAGTATATATGTATCCCGTTATTGAAGATCAAATTCCTGTAGTAGCATAATTTTTCTAGCAGAATTAATTTTATAGATTTTTTCTTTGTATCGCCTCATTCTACAGATGAGGAAATTGAGGCCCAGAGAAATTCACAGTTAACTACTGATAAAGTCATTTTTCTTCCACAATTCTTTGTCATTTTATTGTGCTTAACTTGCATCTTTTTTCTAAGCTGTGTGTGTATATATATGTATATATCTGTGTGTGTGTTTATATGTGTGTGTGCATATATATATATATATATATTTTTTTTTTTTTTTTTTTTGAGACAGATTCTTGCTCTGTCACCCAGGCTGGAGTGCAATGGCGTGATCTCAGCTCACTGCAACCTCTGCCTCCTGAGTTCAAGCCATTTTCGTGCTTCACCCTCTAGAATAGCTGACATAAGCACACACCACCATGACCACGCCCAGCTACTTTTTGTATTTTTAGCAGAGACAAGGTTTGACCTATGTTGGCCAGGCTGATCTCCAACTCCTGGCCTCAGTGATCCACCTGCCTTGGCCTCCCAAAGTCCTGCGATTACAGGCATGAGCCACCAGTGCCTGTCCTCTAAGCAATATTTTTTAAATATTAATAATACTTTTAACATGGGTACACTGAGCCAGTTTAGCTTTCCTTGTGCTTATTTTCTTTAAAACTGTTCAGTAAATTATTGCCTCCTTTTTAGTACCAGCTGTTCAAGTTAATATTTTAGCACCGTTTAGTACATTATTAGCACAAATTTAAGAACTTTCTTAAGGTGGTAAACCTTTCTTTGTTGGGTTTAGTGTTTAATGTATTAATTTCTTTCACCTACCCTTTTACTGAATTTTCCAAATCTAACTACTCCAAGAAAAGATCCATCTCTCCACATTATCAACCTTGATTTCTTTTTAAAGATACACATTGGATAATAACAATAGCTGACCTGTATTAAGCACTATGTTTATTGTTCCCATTTTACTGATAAGATAACTGAGGCACAGAAGTGCTCTTCGTGACACGGTGGGAGGAAGCCTAGTCTTTCTGGTCCTAGATCTACTACTCTTTCTACTTTTATTTGCAGCAATTTGGTTCATATGATTCAATATTGCTGACAAACCTCATTTTTGAACAAACGCCATTGTAATCATAAACAAGTTTATTTTTGTAAAACCCAAGTTTATAAATGTGGAAAAGACATAAATTCATTTTCTCTAGCTTTGGGCTCAGACACAGTAATGACTAATAACATGTGAAGTAATGTGTACCCACTCCACAGAGGGCACAAAACGATGCATGGGAACACAGGGAGAAATATCAAAACTGCATTTTTATTTAACATTGTATATATTCCATTAACAAATTCAACTTTATGTGTTTCTTAATGTGCATTCTATACTTGTATATAATACTTGTGTATGATTTACAAATTTGTAAAAGCAAAGAATTATCCTCAGCCAGAGAGAGGGCTGGTCTTTGCCCTCAGCTCCCAGGAGATGATCTCTGAGTCCTTGTAGTGTCCTGCCAGATAAGAGTATCTTTGTTTACCTGGGGACATTGGGCCACACTGGATAGTCTAACAATGTGATGTATGGTATGGTGGGGTCTTGAGGCCATGCAATATCAGTGTTACATCTGGTGGGACTGGAGAATAAAGCAGTGACCAAGCCCTACTAGAAAGTGTGGACATCAAGGCTTGAGTAAGCTTCCCTGTTTAGCAATACTCACGTATATTGTCACACATCATTCCCAGCAGAAGTTAGTGCCGTCCAAGACTCCACAGGGAGGACAATTGGAAACCGCTGCCCATGGAACTCTCCTGGACTCTTCCCGAGGCACTCCTTCCTTTGGCTGATTTTAATCTGTATCCTTTCATTGTAATAAACCATAATTGTGAGTACGACAACAGCTCTGAATGAGTTCTTTGAGTTCTAGTGAATTGTTGACCTTGAAAATGGTCTTGGGGACTGCCTGAACTTGCAGTTGGGTTCAGAAGTGTTTATGAACCTGGGTACTCTCACACTCTGTTTTAGCAGCTATGAACGGAAAGGTTTGGCTCATTAGTCTAGGCCATCTTAGCAAATGATTACCTATTTTCTTCTTAAAGTTCTAGGCAGATGTAAATTTCTTTAATGACCTATGTCTTAGTCCATTTGTATTGCAAATGGACTAAATGGTTTTTTGTTTAGTTTTGCTTTGTTTTTTGTTTTTGTTTTTGTTTTGAGACAGAGTCTCACTCTGTCACCCAGGCTGGAGTGACATGGCAAGATCTTGGCTCACTGCAACCTCCATCTCCCAGGTTCAAGCGATTCTCTTGCCTCAGCCTCTGAGTAGCTGGGACTACAGGCATGTGCCACCGTGCCCGGCTAATTTTTTTGTATTTTTGGTAGAGGCGTTGGCCTCTATGTTGGCCATGTTGGCCAGGCTGGTCTTGAACTCCTGACCTCAAATGATCCACCCACCTTGACCTCTCAAAGTGCTGGGATTATAGGCATGAGCCACTACGCCCAGCTCAAGTGGACTAAATGTTATAATATCTTAAACTAAGTAATTATAAACAACAGAAATTTATTTTCTCAGCGTTCTGGAGGCTAGGAAGTCCAAGATCAAGGCACCAACAGATTTGGTGTCTGGTGGCAGATTTCTACTTCCAAGATGGCACCTTGTTGCTGTGTCCTCACATACCAGAAGGAAAAAGCAGCGAGGAGTGGGAAGGGCGCCTAGCTAATATCTTCCAGCCCTTTTGTAAGGTTGCTAATCCCTTATGCTAAGCCCTCATGAGGGCTCTGTCCTCCTGACTTAATTAGCCCCTTAATTGCCAATGTGATAGTATTAAGAGCTGGGATCTCTTAATGTTATAGAGCAAAAGTAGTGCTCTATCGGACCAGAGTGGACAAAATTCTGGTTTTGCACAAAGGATGTGTTCATAGGTACTATTTGATTACCACCCTTTATTTAACTTACTTATAATTCAGATCCTTTGCTTTTCTTCTTATTCCCTCTGATGTTCAATTTTTAAGCATCCCACCTTTTAAGTATTCCACCTTTTAAGTATTCTATCTCATTCATGGGTGATGGAGAGAATGTAAAAAAGAAAACTGATTAAGTTTTATAAACCTTCTTGGAATATGAATTTTCACTAAAGTTTCTCTAAATTCCGTATACTTCCCTAAAGACCTTAATATCAGAGGTATATTTGTGTACTTCTGAGAATCAGGTTTTTTTTGTAGAAAAAACATATTCCTTATAGAATTGCATGTCAAAAAGATAAATTATACTATATATAAATCTGAAAATAAATTTTAAAAACTTTTAAAAGTGCAACAGAGCAGTTAAGTTTTAAGAGACAGATGGTGTTAGGAAAATTCATTAGCTAGTTAGAAAAAAAAAACTTAAGAGGCTGCACTTGCACTATCTACCAAAATGAATTCCAGGAGAATTAAGAACTAAATATTTTTAAGTCGTAAGATAAAAAAGGAGAGATTTATTAAGACTCTGGAGTAGCGAGAGCTTTCTGAAATTAAAAGATGAAGAAAATGTTGAATGAAAAGATTCATGGATCTGGCTATATAAAAATGTGGAAATGTAGATATTTGAAAGCCTCCACATTAAACCAGAACAATACATTGTCAACAAATGTGACAAGAAAGTGTCTTTACTGTATAAAGAGCTTATGTAAATCAATAAGGAAATTACTTTAAATCGATCAACAAAACATATACAGTAATTTCTATTTAATTTTGCAATTATTCTATTTTCTCTGCTGTAGCTGTCATATAATATTCTCTATGGTTTAAAGAAGGTTAAATAAGGGAAAATCTAATCTACTTATTCTGATTTTAGAAAATACTTGAATCTTCTTCCCACCTTAACTATAGAGTTATGGTTTTTCTTTTTAAAATTCTTAATGACAGGTTTTTAAAATTTGATTACTAACTTGTGTCAAGCACACAGCAGGCAAGGCTAAGGCCAAGTCCAAAGCCTCACACATTTGGTCAGTAAGACACAATAAGCCCATTTTAGCTTTACACTGTTTATTGCTTCCATAGACAGCAAAGAAAAAGTAGCAAAGGCACCAGATTTCCTTGGTCCTTGTTCCACACACCAAAAAGAATGACACTGAAACAAAAGGGCAGAATGATAGCAAAATGAGTCGTGGTACACTCTGTTGCCAAGGAGGGAATTCTAGATTGTAACTAAGCAGTTCTATCTGTTTTATCCAGTTCTATCCAGCAACTCTGTCTAAAAAGGGTGAGGCAGAAAGCCTCACAGTTCATCTGAACTTGGGAGGCAATGAGAAATTCTCAATGTCAGTTTCCGTGGTAGCTAGGGAAGTGAGTGAGAAATGTCCTCATTACAAGCCTACATGTTCTCACGATCCAGGAAGGTGATAGGGAAGATTCTCCAAGGCATAGGTCAGACTGTCATTCAAAGCTTTCCCACATGGTTATGTGGATCTTTCTAAGGTGCAAAGCCACCAGGGCACCACGGCAGAGCTGTCTCCCTACAACTCATTGGCCACCTACCTGACCTGAAGAGTCCCTCATGTCTTCTTATCTGCAATAAGACTTTCCACACTTTTCCCCTTTCCTGTTTGTGAAGTAAAGCTGTATGATCCATCTGCATAGAACTCCCTGCTTGTTCTCTTTAGTTAACTACATTTTCCCAAATTACGTGATGCTTTTCACTATGCTACAAGAAATAAGAAAAAGTATGAATTATATATTTTGTTCTGTAATCAATCAATCACCCCAAAACTTAGTGGCTTCAAACAACAACCATTTCCTGTTTCCCATGATTCTGAGAGTTGTCTGGGTGCTCTTCTGCTGTTTTTGCCTTGCCATACTGCTGGGAGGTCCAAGATGGCCTCCAGCACACACTTGACAGTTGGTGATGGGGCTATCCGTTGGGGCATGTTGGTTCTCTTCCAAGTAACCTCTCATCTTCAGAAAGGTGAACTGGCTGCCTTACAGCCTCAGGGCAGCATTCCCAGAGAACAAAGGCAGAAACCCAAAGACCTTTTAAGATCTGGTCTGGAAGTCACACAACTCTACTTCTACTACATTTTCTTTTAGTTAAAGCATATGACAAGGACAGCCCAGAATCATAGTATGAGAAATAAACTCCTTCGCTTGGTAGAATGATTTATAGAAGAATGTGTCCATGTTTTTCAACGATGCAGAAAGAGGAAAAATTGACTACTTGAAATGAATAGGTCCATTGAAGCCGCAATGTAATATGACTTTGCTTTTCATTCAGGTAAGTAAAAGAGACTGAACATCTTCGGTTCTAGTCACTACAATAAATCACTGTAACACTAAGAGGTCACAAGAATAACAAATTAAGAAAACTACGAAAAGTTGTCGTAAGCCCAAAGTTTTTGAAAGAGAAAGTGGAGGTACTAAGTCTTATTTCCCTAGACAATGTGACCTGACAAGTATGCTTTCCAAACCTCAGAGAGTTATGCCAATTTCATTCCAAGCCTCTTTAGTTAATAATAGACTGGAGAAGACCAGGTAAAGATTTTGTAACTGAAAAGGGAATTTGCAAGTTAACTCTCTCAGTTGGCCAACATTCACTGACAGGAGTTTGCATTTTATTACCATCTACCTTGCATAACTGATGAAAGTTAAATAAGAACATTAATGTAATGCGCCTACTGTAATACCTGGCTTACCTTTACCACTAGTTGCTACTATTGTTTTATTCAAGCCTTCACCGAGAAATTACATTGTTCAACAATAGACATTCTATTAGGTACTTAATATATTTTTATGATCAAAATGGGTGCTTGATAAACTTGCTTTTAAAACTTTACAAGCTAAAATTATCATTGCCATAGTCTATAGGGTAAAACTTTGGAATGTCCATTTTCTATTTATCCATATGGTGAAAACTGATCTAGCACAATTGCAACAGTCAGCTATTGTTATGTAACAAATAATCACCAAAAGCTCAGTGCTAATTAACAAAAGCATTTATTTTGCTCATGAATAGGGCAGTTCAGCCCCGATCTGTGGCACCTGGCTGTTTTTGCTTCGTACCGCCAGTCTACAGTTAGGTTGGAACAGCTCTATTCAATATGTATTTATTCTGAGGTTCAGATTAAAGGGGCAGCAAGTACCCTCAATAAACTCTTCTTGTGGTGAGAAGATGCAAAAGTATGCAGCTTCTCTTAAGGTTGAGGTTCAGAACTGGCACACTGTCACTTCCACTCAAGCCAATACAATGGCCAACTTCACCTTTAGTGAGAGGAACTACCTAGCAAGTCACAGGGCAAGCTCCAAGTTACTAAAAGAGATGAAGAATTTCAGCCAATAATGCATTCTGCCACCACAGTGTTTAAAGAATATTGACGAAACCGCCTGCAGATACTCCCTAGGAGGCACATAACCTGGTCATACTTTCCTAATAGAACACAAATCCCGTGGCTAGTTGTTAAAGCTTATGGTTCTAGCCTCAAACAATAATATGGGATGTCTTCCTATTAGTTACTTAACAGGCTATATCTTTGAATTCTGTGCATGTTCATAGGAATCCGCAAATATTTTATATCCGAATCAAGAGATTAGAGGAAAAAAGATAGCTAAACTACATGTAGATAATTAAAATCAGACACTAAAAAGTAGATAATTTAATTACACATTAAATTATCAATAAATGTAGATTTTTTTAAAAACAAATATAGTACCATGACATTTTTATGGGAAGCAATTTGGCAATATCTGTAAAAATGGTATGTGCCAGTAGGAGGATTTTGTCTTCTATGTCATTCGTGTGTGAAATGATGTATGTATGTGATTATTTATTGCAACATTGTTTGTGATAAAGATAGAAAGTAACATAGATGTCCGTTAATTAGAAACCACTGGAATAAATTAGGACAATTCCTATATTGTCATATGCAGCCACCAACAAAAATGTAGTAGATCTTTATGTAATAATAACACAATCTGTCCTAGGAGGTATGGAGGACACATAACATAGATTCAATCTACAATTAACTGGTATCACCAAAATATGTATACTATGATTCCATTTTTGTCGAAGATAAAGTTACCCATATAGACAAATATGTATTTACACTGCTGCAACTCTTCTACCGTGTCAGCATCAAAGCTCTAACCTAGACAATATGGTCCTCCCTGAGAGGGTTACTTTGTAGGGAGAAAAGATGTCTTTTCTCTCTCATCTCAGGTTCATGCCTGAGATCCCTGTAACAAAAGACAGAGACAAGAGATAAACATACTAATGTATTTAATATGTTTCACATGACACGGGAGCCTTCATAAGGAAAGGAAGACCCAAAGAAATAGGGAAGCTTTGTATTTTCTATGTTTAGGTTTGATGAAGACTGCAGAGTTGTGCAGGATGTTTGGACAAAGGGAATACGATCTAATGGTAGTAAACTGGAGGGAACAGCAAGGCCTATTTGCCCGAATCTTCAGAGATAAAGACATTTCTTTCTTCCACTTACAGAGTTGGTGCCTTTCACAGGAAGGTCTTATGACCTACTGTAGAAGTTCAACCTGGTGTTATGGCCTGCTTTATGGGAGCAGGAGGGTGGGAAAGACCAGAGTGAGCTTTCTGCCTCTGCTGTTGTCTCCAATGCCAAGGTGCCATATTTTGGGGTAGTGTGTCCTGAACTTCATCAGTTGTTTTATATCATTCTCATTTCAGTTAAACAATACCAGCAACACAGCAAATTTATGGAGGTGGGCCTCGTGATAGCAATTGCACTTCCATACCCTCAAATTTCAGAGATGTTCTAGATTTAAAGCAATGTTGTAAATAACCTTTCTCTACTCTTAATTCCTATACGATGATATAATTCCTACAATATTATCATGTAATTCATATGCTAGTCTGCTATAGTATTTTATAAATATATATATATATAATAGAATGTACTGTTACACACATACACACACACACACACAGAGTTGTATTTTTCATCTAATTTGGTCTTGAGATTTCTGTCTGGAGAGTGGCTATAACCTTGAGTCTTTCCTGTTTCCTGATGGGGCCTCAGGGAGGGTGTTTGTGGGTGTTTACAGTGTACCTTTCACAGGATATATCTACTTGGTAGACAGACTAATGTCTAAGTGTCCAACCATGACCAGGTGTCCCTCTCACAGGAACCTTGTTTATATTGACAGATGACCTGGTGGCTCTTGTCCGACCTGTGTCGTTTGTTTATTCCTACCAAGATAGTCACTCTCTGCGAGAGCCCTGACCAGGGGGCGAGTAAGGTTCAGGTCGTGTGGGTCAAGTGAGACAAAGGGGAAGCAGTGCCAGTGATATACATGACCTGACAAAAGTGGAGAATCACAGATCCTAGAGAGAGGAGGGCCTGTGGGAAGGAAGCGGGGCATCCGAGACACACAAGCTCAACCAGCAGGTGGGGAGCCAGAGAGGGAGGGAAAGAGAGAGTACAGAGGGCAAGGGAATTCTAACGGGTGGGTTTAGAGCAAGCAGGTACAAGTTCATGGAGTCATGCTGCGACTGAGAGGTGGAAGAAGTGGTCCCCGCAGCATATCTGTGTGGGCCATGCAGAGTGTGGGAGTCTGTGGGGCCAGCCAAGTAGATTGTACTGTATCCAGCTTTCCCAGAGGGAGGTGGTCACCAGGAGGCAGTTGTATAAAGCAGAGACCTGGATCAGCCACCACTCTGAGGAACTGGCAGGAGGTGGGGAACTAGAAATTGTTTCAAGGGGGACTGAGCCCTCTTTCTGATATGAGAAAGTTCAATATATATTCAAAATGGATTCTGCAGCAACTTGAAATTATAAGGATTCACTTCACATGCACACATTAGATATTTACCATGCTAATGATGAGAGGCACCGATAAATGAGGTCTGTTTTAAATTTAAGCTTTTCACCAGAGCATCGTTTGAATGGCTGTGTTTCTTATATCTTGGGACTTACAATGTCAGTGGCATTTACTCTTCTATGACAATGGGGTATATTTAGTAAGACAGTAAAGCTTAAATACAACATTTAACAACAACATTTAACAATATACAAACAAGCAAATTAAAAAATCTTCAGGATATGTTTCCCTCTCAAGAACCTGAACCTCTGTCAAGACCCTATATCACATTAGCAATTAAGATAATAGTAGAATTAACAAACTCCATGTGTTACTGGTTCTGTCACATTTATTTAGATATAATAACTTCTACATGTGTGCATACAATCAGAATATGACAAGATGTAATAAATGTTGGTATAATAGCAGCTTCTATCTATGTGTGTGTAGCAGAGATTCCAGCTTGAACTAAAAGCTCCATAGTTTTGTTGACAACACCCTCCCATCCCCCATCCCCCCCTCCCCCCCATGTTGAAACAATGTAATCTTCTACAGCTGGTAATTTAGTATAGTTAGTTGTGTGGGTCTTCTACATAACATAGGTATAAAAGTGAAAGGTTGTTCTACTTTCTCCAGTAGATCCTTTATTTGCAGGTTGGTCTTTTCATGTTACCAAAAGTTTAGAATTTCATATACGCTGTGGGACAGAAAAATGAGTCCCTGGTTGCCCTCATTTTCTTAATATTTCAGCTTAATGATTTAATCCTGTATTCCATCATTTTAATTTTTTTTTTTTTTTTCTGAGACAGTCTCGCTCTGTCGCCCAGGCTGGAGTGCAGTGGCACAATCTTGGCTCACTGCAACCTCCACCTCCCAAGTTCAAGTGATTTTCCTGTCTCAGCTTCCTGAGTAGATGGGATTACAGGTACGTACAACTACACCCAGCTAATTTTTGTATTTTTAGTAGAGATGGGGTTTCACCATGTTGGCCAGGTTAGTCTCAAACTCCTGTTCTCAAATGATCTGCCCAACTTGGCCCCCCCAAAGTGTTGGGATCACAGGCTTTTAATGTATTATTTTAATCCCAGAACTTTGTTCTGAGTTAGCCATCTAACTACTAGGAAGTGCTTTTGAAGTATAATGCTACAAGGAGACATAGACCAGAGAAAGGTATCATAAAGGATTTTCTATTTGGAGATTTGCAAAATACAATAGAAGTCTGATTAAATGATTAATGAAACAGAATATAATATAGCTAAACAATGCACTCATTAAAATCTTCTGCACAGACTGGGCATGGTGGCTCATGCCTGTAATCCCAACACTTTGGGAGGCCAAGGCAGGAAGATCACAAGGAATTTGAGACCAGCCCAGCCAACATGGTGACACCTCATCTCTACTAAAAATACAAATATTAGCCCGTCATGGTGGCACACACCTGTAGTCCCAGCTACTTGGGAGGCTGAGGTAGAATAATCACTTGAACCCGGGAGGCAGAGGTTGCAATGAGCTGAGCTCACGCCAGCCGAGACCTTAGCCTGGGTGACAGAGCGAGATTCCGTCTCAAAAAAAAAAAAAATGTCTGCACAAATGTACTGGATATCTTCCTCCAATGTTTTACTCAAAGGAAAATATTCTAATGCATTCATACACACACTCATACAAAAAGAATCCAAACTGATGACAGATGGATGCAATTGTTGATATCTTTTGGGAAACAAGTAGCAGTTTTAATAGTTCATTAAGATGATTTCATTCAAGTTATAGTACTAGGATGCTGAAATTTTTTTTTTTTTTTTTGAGACGGAGTTTCGCTCTTGTTACCCAGGCTGGAGTGCAATGGCGCGATCTCGGCTCACCGCAACCTCCGCCTCCTGGGTTCAGGCAATTCTCCTGCCTCAGCCTCCTGAGTAGCTGGGATTACAGGCACGCACCACCATGCCCAGCTAATTTTTTGTATTTTAGTAGAGACGGGGTTTCACCGTGTTGACCAGGATGGTCTCGATCTCTTGACCTCGTGATCCACCTGCCTCGGCCTCCCAAAGTGCTGGGATTACAGGCTTGAGCCACCGCGCCCGGCGGATGCTGAAATTTTTAAATGACATGTTACACCATCAGATTTCCCAAAAACACTACAGGCATGCCTTGCAGATATTGCCAATTCAGTTCCAGATCTCTGCAATAAAATGAATATTGCAATGAAGTGAGTCACATGAACTTTTTGGTTTCCTAGTTTATAAAAATGTTATGTTTACATTATACTGTAGTCTATTAAATGTGCAATAGCATTATGTCTAAAGAAATGCATATACTGTACTGTAAAAATACTGCTAAAATGCTGATGTGAGACTTCAGCGTTGTAATTGTTTTGCTAGTAGAGAGTCTTGCCTTGATGTTGATGGCTACTGACTGATCAGGGTGATTGATTAATGAAGGATGGGGTTTCTGTGGCAATTTCTTAAAATAAGACAATCATGAACTTTGCAGCATCAGCTGAGTCTTCTTTTCACAAAAGATTTCTCTGTTTTACAGCATTTTACCTACAGTAGAACTTCTTTCAAAATTGTAGGCAATCTTCTCAAACACTTTCTTTGCTCATCATAAGAAGCAACTCCTCACCTGTTCAAGTTTTATCATGGGATTGCAGCAAGGCAGCCACCTCTTCAGGCCCCACTTCTAATTCTAGTTGTCTTGTTATTTGCATCACATCCACAATTACTTTCTCCTCTGAAGTCTCGAACCCCTCAAAGTCATCATGAGGGTTGGAATCAACTTCTTCCAAACTCTTAGTAGTGTTGATATTTTGTTATTCCTATGAATAACAGATATTCTTGATGGCGTCTAAAATGGTGAATTATTTCCAGAAAGTTTCCAATTTACTTTGCCCAGCTTCATCTGAGGAATCACTATCTATGGCAGCTATAGCCTTATGAAATGTACTTCTTAAATCATAAGACTTGAAAGTTGAAACGACGTCTTGATCCATGGGCCTGCAGAATGGATGTTGTGTTAACAGACATAAAAGCATTAATCTTGTGTATATTCATCAGAGCTTTTGGGTGATCAGGTGCATTGTTTAGCAGTAATTTTTTTAAAAGGAATCTTATTTTCTGAGCAGTAGTCTCAAAAGTGGACTAAAAATATTCAGTAAACCATGCTGTAAACAGATGTGCTGTCATCCAAACTTTGTTGCTCCAATGTTAGAGCACAGACAGAGTAAATTTAGCATAATTCTTAGGGCCCTAGGATTTTCAGAATAGTAAATGAGCTTTGGCTTCCCCTTAAAGAAGCTAGCTGCATTAACGCCTAACAAGACAGTCAGCCTGTCCTTTGAAGCTTCGAAGTCAGGTATTGACTTCTCCTCTTTAGCTATGAAAATCCTAGATGGCATCTTCTTCCAAGAGAAGGCTGTTTTATCTACATTAAAAATCTTTTGTTTAGTGTAGTCACCTTAATCAATTATCGTTTTTTTTTTTTTTTTTTTTTTT
>NW_016107368.1:186124-190163 GCF_001604975.1 Cebus imitator | reverse complement strand
TTTTTTATATTTTTAGTAGAGACGGGGTTTCACCATTTTAACCAGGATGGTCTCGATCTCTTGACCTCGTGATCCACCCGCCTCGGCCTCCCAAAGTGCTGGGATTACAGGCTTGAGCCACTGCACCCGGCCTCATCAATTATCTTAACCAGATCTGGATAACTTGCTGCAACTTCTGTATGTGCATTTGCTGCTTCACCTCGCATGTTTCTCATATACAGATGGCTTGTTTTGTTAAACTTCATGAACCAAGCTCTGCTAACTTCCAGTTATTCTTCTGCAGCTTCCTGACCTCTCTCAGCCGTCATACAACTGAAGAGAGTTAGGGTGTTGCTCTCAGTTAGGCTTGGCTTAAGGGAATGTTGTGGCTTGTTTAACCTCTCCAGACTACTCAAACTTTCTCCATATCAGCAACAAGTCTGTTTTGCTTTCTTGTCATTCTTGTGTTCACTGGAGTAGCACTTTTCATTTCATTCAAGAATGCTTTTTTTTGAATTCACAATTTGGCTAACTGCTTGTCACAAGAGACCTAGCTTTTGGCCTGTCTTGGCTTTTGACTTGCCTTTCTCTTTAGGCTGAATTATTTCTAGCTTTTGATTTAAAAGGAGAGACATGAAACTCTTCCTTTCACTTAACCACTGAAAGGCCGTTGGAGGGTTACTAATTGGCCTAACTTCAATAGTGTTGTGTCTCAGGGAATAGGGAGGCCCAAGGAAAGGAAAGATATGGGGGAATAGTTGGTTGGTAGAGCCGTCAGAACACACACATCTATCAATTAAATTTGCCATCTTATATGAACATGGTTCATGGTGTCCCCAAAACAATTACGATAGTAATATCAAAGATCACCGATGACAGAAATAATAATAATGAAAAACTTTGAAATATTATGAGAATTACCAAAATATGATACAGCGACATGAAGTGAGCTCACGCTGTTGGGCAAATGGCGCCAATAGAGTTCCTCAATCCAGGGTTGCCACAAATCATCAGCTTGTTAAAAACACAATACCTGGCCGGGTGCCGTGGTTCACGCCTGTAATCCCAGCACTTTGGGAGGCCGAGGCGGGCGGATCATGAGGTCAAGAGATGGAGACCATCCTGGCCAATATGGTGAAACCCCATCTCTACTAAAAATACAAAAATTAGCTGGGCATGGTGGCATGCACCTGTGGTCCCAGCTACTCGGGAGGCTGAGGCAGAAGCATCACTTCAACCCAGGAGGTGGAGGTTGCAGTGAGCTGAGATTGTACCACTGCACTCCAGCCTGGTGACAGAGCAAGACTCCATCTCAAAACACACACACACACAATACCTGTAAATTACAATAATGCAAAGCAAAATAAAACTAGGTATACCTGTATTCAGCTTCTCTTTCCTTATAACTTCAATTCTCTGTTCGGTTTTTCTGGGATTTTTTGAAAATAAACATGTAAGAATATCACAGAAAATAAACTGTCTTCACTTTCCATCTTTCTGATTTCATGCAGGTGCTGGCTGCTCCCTCTTCACAGTGTTTTTGATGTGTGGAGCCAGAGGGGTTTTCTGTTAAAATAGTAGTAACAATCTTGAAATTTCTATGTTTTGATTTTTTTTCTCCAAACTACAAATTAATATTTTGTACCTTCCCTAATAATTACTATGTAGTAGTTTTTTGTTACAATTAAAACAATAATATCATCTGGGCATGGTGGCTCACACCTGTAATTCCAGCACTTTGGGAGGCCGAGGCGGGTGGATCACTTGAGGTCAGGAGTTCGAGATCAGCCTGACCAACATGGTGAAACCTGCTTTCTACTAAAAATACAAAAACTATCCAGGCATGGTGGTGCATACCTGTAATCCCAGCTACTCAGGAGGCTGAGGCAGGAGGATCACTTGAACCCGGAAGGCAGAGGTTACAGTGACCTGAGATCACACCATTGTACTCCAGCCTGGGCAACAAGAGCGAAACTCCATCTCAAAAAAATAATATAAAATAAAATAATATCTATGCATAGAGAACGAAAAGAGAACTGGTATTCAGATCCATTATCATTCAGATCCATTATCAGGAAAAAAAAGGAGAAAACTGCAGTTTTCCTTTCCATCCATAGCAAATATGGCAAGAAGTTTCTTAACACACTTAGAAGAAAAAGTAAAGTGATGTTAAAAAAGGGAAAAGGAAGGATGCTGTTCAAGCTCAGAAGATTCTTGACTTGGATGAAGTTGTGATATAAACACTTTAGGGGAACATGGGATTTAAAAGCAATTTTAAGTGTTGGAAAGCAAGCAGCATTTCCATGAGACTATCACTGGAGCATTTACCAATGCCAGTTCCCGCTTTTAGAGCACATGATGAGCCTTCCATTACGAGTTCGTAGCCAACCTGATCTAGCCCAGCTTCAGGTCTGTAGTATATCCTTTTCCAAGCCCACAGAACAAAACAGAACAACAACAAATACTGTTACTATATGAACATTTAATTAGATAGCCCGTTCCCAGCTAGTTTTTTTCTTGCCCTGTTACAAAATTAAACAAGTTATTTCTTCTAGGTTCCATGTTTGAAACCCTCTCCAATAGATGGGACTGTCGTAGAGATCAAGAAGACACTGTGTATGAAAGCACTTTTAAACATACACAGAATCATACAAATATATGACAAATATTATTGCCAAAACCACATTATAATATGCAGATTTTTTCCTTTTGTTTTCAAATTTTTTCTCTTTTACTCCATTACTATTTTCTTAATAATCAAAACTGCTATGTTAGAATTAAACTGCTATGTTGAAGTTCAGTTAGGTTGAAAAATGAACATTTTTGGTTTTGGCTTTCAGTAAAACTGACAAAAGTATTCAACATTGCACATTTTAAACCTCAGTCAAGGCTGATGTGCTAAAAAGATCGGAAAACAGAATCTAAAGATCTCATTTTCTACAAAGTAGTTTTTCTTCTCAGTTTTAATGATCATGAGCTGCTTTTGTTGTTCTTATTGTTGATGTCATTAAAACTGCCAAAGAAGTAAAATTCCATAAAATGGCATTCCGTAGAAATCTCAATTTATACTTCAGGGCAATTCGAGTTGTTACAAATACCGTTTTACTGGAAGGAAATCAGTGGCCATGATAAATTATCTATTTTCTTAGTTTTTGCAAACAAAAATCTCTTTTGAGAAACAGTATGTGTAAAAGAAGGTAAAGAAAACAAGAACAAATTGTCAGGTGGCTACAGACACAGGGAGTATGGTCTATGGTTTGTGTCTCATTCCTAGGGGGTTCTGCTTAGAAGAGGTACTACAGCAAGCACACGGTTTGTGTATTAAACATGCAAAAATGAAAAGTCAAAGTCTGTAATGTAGTCTGCTTCCAGTAATCTGCATGCTTATGAATTTGTTCTCAGTTTATTTAAAAAATGTTTCACATCAGTCTGGAGATGTAGCTTACCTCTGTGCTGCTTTCCCTGACCATTGCATTACTATTATAACCTATTTTTTTCTGATTAGCCTAAGTAAAATAAGAAAAAAAAATACCTGTTTTTACAGCATAAGGCATCACAAAGATAAAAAGGATTTGGGCGTTAGCTATAGTCTTGTCTCTGAGATGAACTGTATGAATTACAAGGGACTTTAGGGTTAGAGAATTTATACAAAGCTGACATGCGTACAAAACAGACTTCTTTCACTGTTAGTTATTGGTCCTCAGTTTATCCTCACTCAGTTTTTGCTTATATGGAGAAGACCAGAATGGAAGAGTCAATGCCAATAAAAGCAAGTTCCACATTCTTCACAATATTCCTTCCTCTAAAGGTCTTTTTTCCTAAAGCTTGGTCATTTTGTTCCCTTCACCTTAAAAATCTTTCAAGAAAAAGAAAAAAGAAAGAAAGAGAGAGAGAAAGAAGAAAGGGAGGGAGGGAGGAAGGAAGGCAGGAAGGCAGCCATGAAAACATAGTTTGAAACATTTTCAGCCGGGCGCGGTGGCTCAAGCCTGTAATCCCAGCACTTTGGGAGGCCGAGGCGGGTGGATCACGAGGTCAAGAGATCGAGACCATCCTGGCCAAC
>NW_016107368.1:182602-185819 GCF_001604975.1 Cebus imitator | reverse complement strand
AAAAAAAAAAAAAGAAACATTTTCTTTTTTTGGAAAAAACGCATGATTTTTAACTAAAAGCACGATTTGCCTCTATTATACTTACATTGTTAAGGACCATATGTAATAAGCCAGAAATGTATCCTTTAGAGTGGAAATATAAAGCTACAACATCGAATAAAAATAAAGTGTGTAGAAACTTGGAAGAAAAGTAAATGAAATATGAACTAATGTAAAAAAAAGTATTAAATCAGTTTTGTCATAGTGACAAAAATAGCAATTCAGGGCTAAATTGGCATCATTGGTCAGATTGTATACATCCTGAATTCATTTGTGGTGTGGAAGTTAATTCAGTTTTTCAAATATGTAGGAAGTATGTTTGTGAGAGTATAAAAACATGTGTCACTTGACAGGGATACATTCCGAGAAATATATCACTCAGGCGATTTCGGGAACATCATAGTATATTTACAGAAACTGAGGTGAACATCAGAGTGTACTTTATTCACATAAACCTAGATGGTATGGCCTGCTACACACCTCAACCGCATGGTGCAGCCTCTTGCTCCTAGGCTGCAAACCTGTGCGGCATGTCGCTGCACTCAGTGCTGTAGGCAATTGTAACACAATGGTAAGTATTTATGTATCTAAACATAGCTAAACATAGAAAAGGTACAGTAAAAATACAATATAAAAAAATTAAAAATGGTACAATTGTATAGGGTACTTATTAAGAATGGAGCTTGCAGGACTAGAGTTGGTCTGGGTGAGTGAGTGGTGAGTGAATGTGAAGGCCTAGGACATCACTGTAGGCTACTGCAGACTTTACAAAACTCTGTACACTGACGCTACACTAAAGTTATTTTCAAGTTTCTTTGTTTAATGATTAAGTAATCTGATCTTTCTGTGACTCTTTAAGTTTATAAGCTTTTTTTTAGTTTTTTTGACTCATAACTTAGCTAAAAATACAAACATTGTACAGTAGTACAGAAAACATTTTTTTAAAATCCTTATTCTATAAACTTTTATCTACTTTTCTATGTTTTATTTTTTTAAATCTTTTTTTGTTAAAAACAAAGACACAAACACAGTAGCCTCGGCCTACACAAGGTCGGGATCAAAATATCCCTGTCTTCCACCTCCACATCTTGTCCCCCTGGAAGGTCTTCAGGGGCAGTAACACCCAGGGAGTTGTCATCTCCTATGATAATTATGCCTTCTTCTGGAATGCTGCCTAAAGGACTCATAGAGGCTGTTTTGCAGTTAACTTTTTGTTTTAAATATAAAAAGTATACCCAGAATTAAAAAGTGTACTATCATAAATATATAAACCACTAACAGCCATTTATTACCATTATCAAGTATTATGTGTTGTATATACTTGTACATGCTATACTTCTATACAATGGGCAGTGCAGTAGGTTTGTTTCCACCAGCATCACCAGGTACACTTGAGTAATGTGTTGCATTACGACAGCGTCTCTAGGCCAGGAATTTTTCAGCTCCATTATAATCCTTTTTTTTCTTTTGAGTTGGAGTTTCATTCTTGTTGCCCAGGCTGCAGTGCAATGGTGTGATCTCAGCTCCACCTCTTGGGTTCAAGCGGTTCTCCTGCCATAGTCTCCCGAGTAGCTGGGAGTATAGTCACGCGCCACCATGCCTGGCTGATTTTTGGTATTTTTAGTAGAGACGGGGTTTCTCCATGTTGGTCAGATTGGTCTCGAACTTTCGACTTCAGGTGATCTGCCTGCCTCAGCCTCCCAAAGTGCTGGGATTAAAGGCATGAGCCACCGGCAGTGACGGGGGAGTGAGAAAAGAAATAAAGACAAAGACCCAAGAATAGAATTTTAAAGCCTGGGTCCGGGGGTCCAATGTACTCTCCCACTCTCGAGGGGTGATCCAAGCATTTTTATTAAGTGTATTATCTTGTTAATCTTGCAGGCTGTTGGGAATGGGGTTGAGGAGGAAGATAGCCTTGGAAGAGGCTGTTCTCCTAAGAAATGCTAATTAAGGACACTGAGATTTTACCACCCATTGTCTATCCAGGTGTTTTGGCAAGAGAGGTGCAGCTGATAAGGCGCCATAAGGTCTGACCACACACAATGCATCAAGGGGCTTTTATCTCCCGAGCACTGTGGACACAGAGCAATCGGAACTGCTCCATATTCTGAGACCATAGGCAGAGCCTGTGGCATTCTGGTGTCTCTGCCCTGCAAGGCTTTCTGGCCTTCCCAGCACCCATCTGTGAAGACCCTCCTGAGTCTTAGGAGCAGAGGTTGCATTTCCTTCCCAGAGTCTTTTGCATAAGCTCGCTTTAGGAGATCCTTACACAAACTCTAAGTTGGGAAGAGTCGTGGGACCAAAACAGTTTTTCTTTTCTTCTGCTCTACAACCATATCGCAGTGTTCCGCGGTTCTAGGGCACCCTCAGATGGTCTTCACCATAGGCCTCCTGTTACCGCCTGATCTCTGCTTTTATTTTACTGCACCATAGTTTGGATATGATCCGTGGCACAAATCTCAGTGTATAAAAAACAACGCAAACTTGTAATCATTTAACTGTAAATAACACAGGTCTGCCCCTGGCCATCTCCTCCCACAGTAAAGGAGTCCAGGAGATGTTATTCTGGTTGGGAAAACCAGAAAAGTCCAATAGAGAAAGTGTCATTTAGTGTAGGCTTTGCAGGATGGTGAGGTTTTGACAGAAATGGCAGAAAAACTGAGAAGATTGATGTGAAATCAGCAGCATGGGCAATGACACAGAGGCAGCCACATGTAGAGGAATTATGAGCAAGTCGTTCTATTTAGCTGCAGTGTTAAAAGTGTCAAGTAGCTGGTGGAGCGGGGAGAGTGGGAAGAAGCCTGAGAGGTAAGTGGAACCAACAGTAGAAAATTTTTCTATTTTCAGAAGATAGTGCAAATCCCTTAGAGGTTTGGAGGAAAAGTGTGGCATGTTCAAGTGGCAGTTCAGAAAAATTAAAGTGAAATTACAGCTTAGACTATAGCTACAGAGAATAATTAGCAGATATTTACATTGCTTAGAAAAACAAAGGAGCCTGGCGCGGTGGCTCAAGCCTGTAATCCCAGCACTTTGGGAGGCCGAGGCGGGTGGATCACGAGGTCAGGAGATCGAGACCATCCTGGTCAACATGGTGAAACCCCATCTCTACTAAAAATACAAAAAATTAGCTGGACATGGTGGCGCGTGCCTGTAATCCCAGCTACTCAGGAGGTTGAGG
>NW_016107368.1:178851-181492 GCF_001604975.1 Cebus imitator | reverse complement strand
CTCACCGCAACCTCCGCCTCCTGGGTTCAGGCAATTCTCCTGCCTCAGCCTCCTGAGTAGCTGGGATTACAGGCACGCACCACCATGCCCAGCTAATTTTTTGTATTTTTAGCAGAGACAGGGTTTCACCATGTTGACCAGATGGTCTCGATCTCTTGACCTCGTGATCCACCCGCCTCGGCCTCCCAAAGTGCTGGGATTACAGGCTTGAGCCACCGTGCCCGGCCAATTCTGTGCTTTTGTACTAAGTGTTTAGAACTTATACTAACACCTAGCTGGGTGTGGTGATATGCACCTGTAATCCCAGCTACTTGGGAGGCTGAGGCAAGAGAATTGCTTGAACCTGGGAGGTGGAGGTTGAGGTGAGCCAAGATTGTGCCATTGTAATCCAGCCTGGGCAACAAGAGTGAAACTCTGTCTCAAAAAAAAAAAAAAAATAGAATTTATACTAACACTATACATCATCCCGCTTAAAGGAAGACTTACAGATACCAGGCTTTCCTGGTTCTTGAACATCAACGCACAATCAGTGCCCAGTTCTCCCGTGTTAATACCTCTACCTCCAGTTCTCCAATACCCCACAAAGCTTATTTTCCCTCTGTGTGAGATGTTCTGTGGGGCCTCCTATGTCCCATTCACCCTTCTTCTCCTATATGTGCTCAGAGGCTGATCTGTATGGATTGCACCAAAGGGATGGCTTCTGGATTCCACTGGGGTTTAGCCAATAGGAAGTACCTGAAAGACACTGGTGTGTAAGAGGAGAAGGTGGTCAGGGATTTATCTCTTGCCTCTGTCCCTGCAGGGTTTTGGTAAGTCAGCCACAGGTCCTGTCAGTAGTTACATAATAGGTTCTGGCAATTGCTCTGTCTCCTTGCCCTTCAGGGCAATGACTCCCGCTGTTAAACGAACTTCAGGGTACAGGATGTGCAGCTAGCTTCCTTAAAACCTACCCACACTTCTGTAAATAGAATCTTCAGTAAACGCCCTTCAAATGGCACCAATTTGAAGTGCCATTTATTTCCTGTAGGACCTGACTGTCAACACCATCCCCTGGCAGACAGGTTTCAGCTCCCATGCCAACTCTAATCAATCAGCTACTTGGAACATTTCTCTGTGATACATTCTGGACCACATCTAGGGTTTTAGTGAGTGATGGGTAGTCATACATTGGGTGCAAGACAGGGAATAGTAACTTTCATGCCAGATATCAGCAATCCTTGTTTTGGATTTTAGCTATGATGATCATCTCATGCCCAGATCCTCAGAAGCCAGAGAAGTAAGCACACCACAAATAATCAAAGTGATAGCTGACAGAGTAGCAGGAGAATAAAAGGAAAGCTTACAAAGTAAATCAACATATAAGTAACAACAACAAAAACCACACATGTAAATAATTGCAAAGTTCAGGTCAATCCAGTGTAGGATAGATACTTCAATCTACCCAGGTAATGGTGTCCTTCAGTAATCAAAAGGGTAGATATGTTACACATACTTTCATTGAAAAGGACAGAAAATATATAACACACCTTAGAAAAATTTCTAACTCAAAGAACTAAAATGTGTATCAAATATCTGAAGCTCTGTCCTATAGCTTGCTGGCCAGTTTATACTCTGTATCGGTCAGTTCCTCAGTATATTGATTTCATAAAAAGTCAAATGCCTGTTCCCTGCTGTTGCCATTGCCAAAATTCCTAAAATTCCTGTCCATACTAATAGGAGCGATTGTAATCCTAATGACTCAAGCCCCACCAGGGACCCAGAGCCAAGGATGCCAAACTAGTGACACAGAGGCAGCTAGTGCTGCCCATACTTCGCTCTCAGTACCCAGGGCCAGTGCCTTGCTGTGTGCCTGCCAGGTCTTGTTGCTACCATCTCCTTTTCATCCCCCTGAAACTTATTCCTCAGGCCAGCCTCTGTAGTTTAGGCAGTGTAAAATTCTGATAATTTCTTTGAAGTTAATAAGTTAATGAGAAAAGCAAAGAGAGCCTTCCTCTATTCCAGCAAAGAGGCCCAACTTCACAGCAACTTTCTGGAGCTATGTGACAGTACTGTTAATTGAATTTGTCTCATGCAAAAAAGAAGCAGCAATTTTGCAGTTCACTATGAATGGACCCCTGTGTTAAGCTTTGTTGGGAGCATTCAAAATTGTGTGAGACATTGAAGCTGATCTTCATAAGCTTTAGTCTGGTGAAGAAGATAAGCATGAGCAATCCTATCTACAATTAAAGTAAGCATGTTACCAAACCAGTCATCTCATCCTGCAAGCCCGAGCATGCTAAAAAGCCCTATGCATTTCATCCTGGACCTCACCGGGAACCAGGAGAGCTGTGAGAACTCTGTGAATGGGACCTCCCTTCAGTGACTGAAGCCAGTGTGATGATCAGCTGAAAAGAAGAGTTCAAAATCTCCTTTTTGAGCCAACCAGAGATATGAACTCAGAATCTGGCTTCATTTGGTGAATTTCCTCCTTCCTGCTCTACACCTAGTCCTTTAAATTCCTGCTCCTAGAAACCAGCTAAAGTAATTTCTTCAGTGCCATGTTAAATTAAGTTTAGCCTAAAGGTGCCTCCTTCCATATTTTAAATTCACCCAAAAGGTTTCTCTGCAAGTAATGAACTGTAACCTAACTGGATGTGTAAAG
>NW_016107368.1:177010-178131 GCF_001604975.1 Cebus imitator | reverse complement strand
CCCAGCCTTCAACCTCTTTTATGATAGCTGCGAAACAACAAAAACAACCAACCAAACAAACAAAAGAACTTACTTAAGAATATACCTTATCAAGAAGGTGAAAGACCTATACAAGGAAAACTACAAAACACTACTGAAAGAAATCATAGAGCACACAAACAAATGAAAACACATCCCATGCTTATGGGTGAGTAGAATCAATATTGTGACAGTAACCATACTGCCAAAAGCAATCTACAAATTCAATGCAATTCCCATCAAAATACCACCATCATTCTTCACAGAACAAGAAAAAGCAATCTTAAAATACACGTGGAACCGAAGAAGTATCCACATAGCCACAGCAACACTAAGCAAAAAGAACAAAACCCAGAGGCATTACCCAATTTCAAACTACCCTATAAGGCTATAGTCACCAAAACAGCATGGTACTGGTATAAAAATAGGCACATAGACCAATGGAACAGAATAGAGAACCCAGAAATAAAGCCAAATACGTGTAGCCAACTGATCTTCAACAAAGCAAACAAAAATACAAAGTGGGGAAAGGACACCCTATTCAACAAATGGTGTTGGGATAATTTGCAAGCCACATACAGAAGAATGAAACTGGATCCTCATGTCTCACCTTATACAAAAATCAACTCAAAATGGATCAAATACTTAAATCTAAGTCCTAAAACCATAAAAATTCTAGAAGATAACATCGGAAAAACCCTTCTAGACATTGGCTTAGGCAGAGACTTCAAGAACCCAAAAGCAAATGTAACAACAACAAAGATAAATACATAGGACTTAATTAAACTAAAAAGCTCCTGCACAGCAAAAGAAATAATGAGCAGAGTAAACAGACAACCCACAGAATGAGGGAAAAATCTTCCCAAACTATGCATCCAACAAAGGACTAATACCCAGAATCTACAGGGAACTCAAACAAATCAGCAAGAAAACCAAATAATCCCATCAAAAAGTGGGCTAAGGACATGAATAGACAATTCTCAAAAGAAGATATACAAATGGCCAACAAACATATAAAAATATGCCCGACATCACTAATGATCAGGGAAATGCAAATCAAAACCACAATGCTATACCATCTTAGTCCTGCAAGAAAGGCCATA
>NW_016107368.1:171829-176994 GCF_001604975.1 Cebus imitator | reverse complement strand
AAAAAAAAAAAAAAAAATTAAAAAGTAATGGAGGTTGGCATGTATATGGTGAAAAGGGAACACTTTTACACAGCTGGTGGGAATGTAAACTAGTACAACCACTATGGAAAACAGTGTGAAGATTCCTTAACAACTAAAGGTGTTTCTACCATTTGATCTGGCAGTCGCACTCCTGAGTATTTACCCAGCAGAAAAGATGTCATATGAAAAAGATACTTGCACACACGTTTATAGCAGCACAATTCATAATTGCAAAAATATGGAACTAGTTAAAATACCCATCAATCAATGAGTGAATAAAAAAAATAATGTGACGTGTATGTACCATGGAATACTACTCAACCATAAAAAGGAACTAAATGGCATTGCAGTGACCTGGATGGAATTCAGACCATTATTCTAAATGAAGTAACTTAGGAATGGAAAACCAAATATCTTATGTTCTCATTTATAGTGGGAACTAAGCTTTGAGAATGCAAAGGCATAAGAATGATACAATGGTCTTTGGGGACTTGGGGTGTCACCCGTGGAGCATGTCCAGGTTCTTGGCATCTTAAACAAAGTACTGGACAAAACGCATAAGCAAAGCAAGGAAAATGAAAGATTTATTGAAAATGAATGTACACTCCACAGTATGGGAGCGGGCTCAAGCATAGCAGCTCAAAGGCCCCATTACAGAATTTTTGGGAGTTTAAATACCCTCTGGAGGATTCTATTGGTTACATAGGGCATGCTCCATGTAAATAAAGAGGATGAAGTAAAGTTACAAAGTTATTTACTTGGCCTACAGGCTATGGGGAAGATATTTCCTGTCATAGCTGAAGTATGAATTGGCCTTATGTTCCCTCCCTCCAGACCCTATTTTCCTGCCTCAGGAGAAAAGTATGGGAGCAGGATGAGAGATAAAAGACTACACATTGTGTACAGTGTACACTGCTTGGGTGATGGGTGCACCAAAATCTCAAAAATAACCACTAGAGAATTTAGCCATTGGCCGGGCACAGTAGATCACACCTGTAACCCCAGCACTTTGGGAGGCTGAGGTGGGCAGATCACCTGAGGTTAGGAGTTAAGAGACCAGCCTGACCAACATGGAGAAACCCCGTGTCTACTAAAAATACAAAAGAATTAGCCAGTCTTGGTGGCACATGCCTGTAATCTCAGCTACTCAGGAGGTTGAGGCAGGAGAATTGCTTGAACCCAGGAGGTGGAGATTCTGGTGAGCCATTGCACTCCAGCTTGGGCAACAAGAGCAAAACACCATTAAAACAAAAAACAAGTAACAAAAAACTTAGCCATGTAACTGAACATTATCTGTTCCCGAAAAACTATTGAAATAAAAATAAATAAATAAATAGATCCATAGCACCATCCTGAAAAACAGTAGGACACAAAGTAGAGCTTCCAGCAGCCCCGAAAGTATTGAGTGACCAAGCAAGGTACCCAGCTGGGCTCATCGTGTCCATTGCTCTCTCACAGTAACTAGAAATCATGGGTTAAGCTCTCACTCAGATTCTGAAGTTTCATGTATTTGTGTTTTGAGCTATCCGTGTTTGTTAGAACAAATTTTTTTTTTTTTAATCTGAACTGGATTTGGAAATTGCAACAGAAACTGGACTGGTCAGGATTGGATCTGACCTGATAATTAACTGGACTAGATCCAATGAGAAGCTTTGGATATCCAGCTGGGTCAGACAGAAACTGGGAATAAGTGGCAATACTGCAGGGGTGTAAACTTGGACTTTTGGGAATCTGCAGGGATTTTTGTGTTCTTTGTTTCTTTTTTCTTTTGCACTTAGTAGAGAAAAATGATTGGCTAAGTTGATCAATGGAATTTAAGAGCCACAGCCAAGATTCAATGTAAAATTAGGATCCTTAATTTCTGAATAATTGAGTACTCCACCATCTGGCTACATCTACCTGTACATGTATAAATGTTAGGCCCTGGAAGAAGTAAACATTTACAGCAATGCCAGAATCTTACTAAAGGTAATTTGAAATTACAGTGGAACATTCCAGATGACAACACCGCATTTTCAGAAGTGCATTTAAGTCTGGGTGCAGTGACTCATGCCTGTAATCCCAGCACTTTGGAAGGCGGAGGCGAGCAGACCACGAGGCCAGGAGATTGAAACCATCTTGGCCAAAATGGTGAAACCCTGTCTCCACTAAAATACAAAAAATTAGCCGGGCATGGTGGCATGACCTGTAGTCCCAGCTACTCGGTAGGCTGAGTCAGGGGAATTGACTGAACCCATGGGGAGGAGGTTGCAGTGAGCCAAGATTGTGCTACTGCACTCCAGCCTGGGTGACAGAACAAGACTGTCTCAAAAAAAAAAAAAAAAACCTGCCTCGGTATATGTCTATATGTGTTATGCATATATGCATAGGGAGTATTTGGTAAATAAAATTAGTTTTTAAATTATTAGTAAAATAAAATAGGAATGTCTTCAAAATTGTCAGTTAACTATAATTCAGACATGTTTGCCTGGGTCTACTGATTGCACAGGTTTATGCCATCTCTAATGCATTTTTTTTTTTTTTTTTGAGATGGAGTTTCACTCTTGTTGCCCAAGGTGGAGTGCAATGGTGCAATCTCGGCTCACCCCAACCTCTACCTCCCAGGTTCAAGTGCTTTTCCCGCCCCAGCCTCCTGAGTAGCTGCGATTACAGGCATGCACCACCATGCCTGGCTAATTTTTTGTATTTTTAGTAGAGATGGGGTTTCTCCATGTTAGCTGGGCTGGTCGCGAACTCCTGACCTCAGGTGATCCATCCGCCGCGGCCTCCCAAAGTGCTGGGATTATAGGCATGAGCCACCACACCCAGCCTAATGCATGTTTTAAGGTCATAAAACTGCTGCCACTTTAATATTTTCAATACTTGCTGGATTTTTCTATGAATTTATTATTTTGGACATGAGGCTCTAGATTCTAGGGTCTGGATAGATGGCTATGGTAAGGCCTGGGAACATGTTCTCAGTACCCACACCACCAGCTGCAAGGCACAGTCAAATCCAATATGGCTCCTTCCTCCCTGGGCCAGCTTTTCTCCTATCCATTCTTGGAGGAGTTGGATCCCTCAGACATCATCTTTATAGCTCTCTCCTCTGTCCTGAGCTCTATACCTGGCATGTAAATTCAGGACCCAGACAGGGCCTGCCCCTCATAGCCATCCTGCGTGCCACGTGGCTACTTGAGATCTGGGATGACCAGAGAATACAACTGTATCATAGTTTCATAATTATTTTCAGTAATTTAAAATCTTAAAGTCACATTATATTAAATTTAGCAATATATAATTATAAAATGCCTGAGTCATTTATGAGTAAGTTAAAATGCTGAAATATTATTGAAAATAAGTTTAATTTACACACTTTGGCATATTATTTTAGTATGATATAGAAAAACTAAATATGTTTAGATCTATTAATAAGAAATGAAAAAGCGTATTTCTAAAAAATTATAAAAGTTTTTCGGGCCAGGCGCAGTGGCTCACGCCTGTAATCCCAGCACTTTGGGAGGCCGAGGCGGGTGGATCACAAGGTCAAGAGATCGAGACAATCCTGGTCAACATGGTGAAACCCTGTCTCTACTAAAAATACAAAAAATTAGCTGGGCATGGTGGCGCGTGCCTGTAATCCCAGCTACTCAGGAGGCTGAGGCAGGAGAATTGCCTGAACCCAGGAGGCGGAGGCTGCGGTGAGCCGAGATTGTGCCATTGCACTCCAGCCTGGGTAACGAGCAAAACTCCATCTCAAAAAAAAAAAAAAAAAAGTTTTTAATCTACAAATACTGATGTGAACAGTTCAAAATTAGGATTTTCACTAGAAATTATGATTATTAGGAGGCAAAATTCTAATTAATGTATGTAATTAAAAATACCGGAAATAAGAGAAAGAATTCTGTATATAGAATATATAAAGAAAAGCAAGATATGTCTTTGATGAGGAAAGTTGTAAAGGTTGAAAATGTGCATTTGTTGAAAAAAAGTAATATTGTCTAACTTAGAAGTTACTTAAAAGTCATTTCAAATTTAGTGAGTCAAAAAAAGATATAGATAAAACTCGTTGCCTGGGCATGGTGGCTCACACCCGTAATCCCAAGCACTTTGGGAGGCTGAGGCAGGCAGATCACGAGGTCAAGAGATCAAGACCACTGGCCAACATGGTGAAACCCCATCTCTACTAAAAATACAAAAATTAGTCAGGCATGGTAGTGGACACCTGTAGTCCCAGCTACTCTGGAGGCTGAGACAGGAGAATTGCTAGAACCCAGGAGGCAGAGGTTGCAGTGAACCAAGATCACACCACTACACTACAGCCTGGCAACAGAGTGGGACTCCATCTCAAAACACACACACACACACACACACACACACACACACACAAAACCAGCAGTTGGGAAAAGAAATACAATAGAAAAAAATTGTAAGATATAAAATGTTTATGGAAATTTAGTGTGGTCGAAAGCTGATGGAGATTGGATAGATTTATTTATAAAGTTTTATTAAAATTAGCTTTAGTAACAGTAATATACCAATACAAAAGTAAAATTTGGTTTTCTCATTTGAACAATAATTTTGTATACCATTAATTAGATATAGCAAAATACTTTTCACTTTTTTAGTAAACTACAAAAAAAGAGGAAAGAGAAGAGATGGATTTTATCTCATGCTGACTTTATTAGAGATTTTGATTACTTTGAAAACTGTCTCCTCTCTATCAAAAAATAAAGGTTTTTGCATTTCAAACCCTTTTAATTACCACTTTGGCTAGATGAATGGCTATTATTTTACACTGACCTGTGATTCTATTTTGATTAAATATTGTAAACCTTTGATATATTTGGCAGACTTCCAAAATCAAATCACAAATTGAAAATTGAATCTTTTTGGCCTCAAACTAACTCTGGGATATTAGAAATCCCCTGCATCATTTAGAAAAAAGATAATAAATTGTCTTATTTGATATGTTAAATTGCATAGAAAGCACTGTAAAATAAGTAATTGTGTTTAACCTTCTTCAAATTATGGTTTTATATATTTGTTAATATATGTTCCAAAATGATGTGAGATTTAAAAAATTCTGATAGGTATTGATATGTTATCACTCAATTCTGATTATGTTGTTATTGTAGGCTTCAGAAATGAAAACTTCCTTTTCA
>NW_016107368.1:159597-171506 GCF_001604975.1 Cebus imitator | reverse complement strand
GCCCAGCTAATTTTTTGTATTTTTAGTAGAGATGGGGTTTCACCATGTTGACCAGAATGGTCTCGATCTCTTGACCTCGTGATCCACCCGTCTCGGCCTCCCAAAGTGCTGGGATTACAGGCGTGAGCCACCGCGCCCGGCCTGCTTCTGATAATTTTTACATAATATAATATGGATGGGACAAGAATTCCTAGAACTCTAATGAAGCACTAGACTAATTTATAAAACTGCTAACCCAAGTAGAACAAGAATTAACTGAATACAAAAGAAATACTCTACCAGATTTTCATGCTAAATCAGCCAGTACTGTAATTCCTTAGATATGCAATTTGAATGAACTCCATTGTCCGAGTCAAATTACCTGTAATAACCCATCTAATAAACAGTGCCACACACAGGATTTGGAAAAACAAAATTGATATTTAAGAGGACATAAATCCAGTGTTAAGCATGGACTCAAGAAAAGCCTAGAGAGCCACCTAGTCTTTCCCCAGTCCTCAAGGCTTCTATGATTAAAAGCTCTGTACTCCATGACTCATCATTGCAGAGAAAAAATTGTCAAATTATATAAAAACATATATTGGTGTGGTAACTGCTCTCAATTGCTAAAATGATATATGACCAATGTTTGGTTTGTTCAACTTATAATCCTGGGAAGACAATCAAAACTTCAGGGACATTTCTGATGTCTGGTAGACCATTTAAACATTTATAGTGGTATTTTATTCAATTGTTGTTTTTAGCATATGTTTTATGGTTGTATAGAAGCTTTCCCATGCAAGAAGGCAGATGCTTATAACATCATTAGGAAATGTGTTTCCCTTGTGGGGCAATCTTAGAGAAATCTCCAGAGACAAAGATACTTGTTTCACTACACAAGTTGCAAAACATCTAAATAAGATATTACAGATACAAAAGTATTAGGAAAAGCTAAACTTTTGTGATTGTCTTGGCAAAGGTATTGCAGATTGATGATGATCAGATCCACGTCCAGTGAAAAAACATAAGTTAGCCCCTTATGAAATAGTGACTGGAGGGCCTATGCTCCTAATAATAGAACCTTGTATCTTCCGTCCCTAAACTCTGATATGACTAAATACACAAGATTTTAATGCATTATGACAAAGTGTATTTCTTCTAGGTAAAGGAAGCTTTCCATGATCCACTGACTGAGGACAATCAAATCCTTTACAATCTAGAACCCATAGATTGGATCTTCTAGAAGCGACACCAGAGAAAGACTGCCCCTGCTACTTATACTGCAGCAAAACTGAGACCTCAAACCTTGGGTCCTTAATCTCACAACTCAAAAGGGCCCCTCCAGACTCATGGAACTATAACCCCATTGGAAACCTTAAGGAAAAGCTAACCAGGGAAGTTTCTCCCCAGAAGCAGAAGGCATCCTAGGTGTGAACAGCTTTCCCGGGATCTCAAGTCAGACTTCTCTGCTATCAGTAGACACTTACTGCTCCTAATTTTTTTTCTGCTTATGCCTCTATGAATAATGGAGCTGGAAAAGGGGTCCTGTGTGCACTCAGAGGGTATATTTTATTTGTAGAGGATTTTGCAACCAGCCTTATACATGGACACCCTTATGCCTTGGTAGATGGAAGATGAAGGCCCAATGTGGGTAATAATTTTTAATGGTACTTTGTTGTTCTATAATCAGTCAGAAACAGAACACTGGTCCACTTGTCTTAGCCTACATCATAAGTTAAAGAGAAAATTGCTCGAGGCCTATCTCTTCTGCATGGGCATCAGTTGTTAGGTCTCTTTTTTCCATGATTCAGAGTAAATGAGACAATTAGAAATTTAGCCCTCATAATAGGATCTATAGCAGATTGTACTGCAAAGGCTATGGTTGCACAACAGACTCAATTCCCTTGATAATGTTGTGATAGATAATAAAATTACTCTAGATTACTGATGAGCTAAGCAGGGAGGAAAGAATCTGTGCAATTTCTGACACTCCTTATAAACCGTATGAATACATTAGGTCTTATGGACATTCAGTTGTAGGGATTAATAAACACGCTGCTTGGTTGAAACAAGTAGGCTCTTTTATCTGGCTCTTTCATTGATAGATTTGATTTTACTTGGTTTGGTTTGTGAGGACCCTGGTTAAGGAGCACACTCCAAACTCTTGGTATTATCCTCCTGATAATCGTAACAGTAGTTTTCCTGGTGCATTGTATTTTGATTTGACCTTAGAAACAATGCCAATAAAATGAATGCTGTGAAGAAGTTGCAGTTGATCTGGAGAAAAAGGGTTTTCTATGTATGGTGGATCCAATACTTTATAGGCCATGATCGCTGACGAAGAAATGCAACATTAAAAATATTTTTTTTAGAAATAAAGTCTTACTCTGTGGCCCAGGCTAGAAGGCAGTGGTGTGATCAGAGTTCACTTCAGCCTCAAACCCCTGGGCTCAAGCAATCCTTCCACTTTGCCTCAACCTCCTCAGCCTCCCAAGTAGCTGGACTCACAGGCATGAGCCACTGCATCTGCTAAACTTTATCTTTCCCCTGATGTCTCAAAACACAATCAAGTTGGCTCTACATAAATACAATCATTTCAGTGTGTTTCTGAATTCTCTCAAATTTAAACATGGCCAGTCACTCAAGAACTTTCCCCAACTCCTCATTCTCCCAAAATAGTAGCTGGAGGGAATGTCTTAGGTGAGATTCTCTAGAAGCAGAGCCTGAGGCAGAGAGATTCTTATGCAAGTGACTGATTGAGGGAGTGCTGTCAGAACCAAGCTGTACAGAAATGAAGGTGGGATTCCTCAGGGGAAGAAGTTAAGCACAGGAAATTTCCACTGAAATCTAGCCTCAGCTTGCAAAGGAGCCCAGGAGTGTGAATGGAACCACCAAGTTGAGCCCCCCTGAGTCCAGTGGCCAGGTTTTTGTCCCCTGTATCAGTCATAGTCATTGACTCCCAGCGAGGGTTGGAGTGAGGTAACCTCCCAGCTAGTTTTGGGCAGCTCCCAGCTGAGGCCAATTCTCTGGAGAAGAGTAGCCCTGTCTGCTCTTATCAGCCAACAGCTGGGGATGGGTGTGTTAGTCAAATAAAGGAAATGGGTGAGACCAATAGTGTCTCCAACAGTGTCTACTAGAAGGAGCTTCCAAGATGTCCAGGCATTGGGCCAGTGTTGTGCGTATTTGGTTTTCCATCACTGTGCCACTACCATGTCATTCCATTTATCAGCAGATAAAGGGATAAATGCTGCACAGATGTCCCGACCCATTTGGTCCTCAGCTGGCCATCATCAACTGAGACATACCTGACAAATCATCTGATCCACAAAGGTAGGCAGTGCTGTAGCACCTCCACGTCCCAGCCTTCAGATCCCAATAGGTTCTCTCTGTCTCTGTCACTCTCTCTCTCTTTCTCTCTCCTCTCTTCGAGCCTGGAAAGCATTGACTACTCTCCTGTAACTTGCTGGGTGAACAGGGTGTATGAGATTGCATTAGGCTGTGTGGGGGTCTTTTTTTGAGACTCACTACCATTCCTGAACTACATCTTGGGACATGAGGCTCCCTCAATTTTGGAATTCTGAAAACTGATCAGGAGATTCTCTTCTGTTACTTCTAGAGTTTCAACCCCATAAGGAAATCAATATGCCCCTTCTCAGATTCCCATGCCAGCCACTTCCCCTAAGCTGCTTTCCTTCCTCTCCTTGAGCAATCCTTCTCATCTACCTTCTTTGCAGTGTATTGTTCAGGTTAAACTTCATGCCTGCTGATTTTTCTATTTGAAACTAAAAAAACCTTTTCTCTTAACAGCCTTGATTTTTGTTTTTCCTTCACAAACTGTTGTCTCAGCTGTGGGTTTCAAAAGTCTATTCTTGAAACACAAAACCTGAACAATAATTCTTTATTTTTGCATTCCTGATTTAATATTCTAATCCTCCCTGAGGCAATGGATGCCTCTGACACAAGGAGGTTTTCAGAAGAGAATACACACCGCTGTCACAGTCTAGAGGGCATGGCAAAGTGCAGGCCCTATCTTGGGGACACTTGGAGGATGAGAGGTTCAGTAAAGAGGAGGAAGGGTGCCAGAAAGGCAAATGGAAAATAGATGTGGAAAGAAATCAGGATGAGTTTTTGAGGTTTCGGTTTCAGTCTTGTTAGGGGAATCCCTAGATCACTTCCCCTCACCCAGGGCCTCCCGGCAGAGGGCATGTCAGGACTTGTAGAATCTGGCTCCCAGAGAAGAGAATAGGATGGAAAGAAACCATTTAATATTTATTCAAGATATTCAAAATACGCAACAATGAAAGTGTTTGTCTACGTCCACATACACCAACAAATATCCTAAATGCCTACTGCTAGATGAGAATTTTAAAAGTTAAGAATTTATTTCAAAGTATATCTGACAACTAAATAAAAGGAGTAATAGGGAACTGGTAAAAGGAAAATATTATTTTTCTTCATCCTACGAAACACAGATGAAGAGGCCATATTATTCTGGTTGAAAAAAAAGAAAAAACAGAATTGTGGCATGATTGAAAAGGGCTTAGTAATTTAAATAAGATGTACAACTATCCAGTGTGTTCCGGAAGCTCACCAAAGTGGACTGAGGCTTGGCCACATGATCTCTCTTGATTCCAGATATTTGAATCAATGAAACTTTTCCAAAAAAAATTTTTTTAAAGCATTTTTGGCTGTTTATAAATAAATGTTTTTTTGTAAGCATTTTTGGCTCTTTATAAGTAAATGTTTAGAGTTTTTTTTTTTTTTTTTGAGACGGAGTTTCGCTCTTGTTACCCAGGCTGGAGTGCAATGGCGCGATCTCGGCTCACCGCAACCTCCGCCTCCTGGGTTCAGGCAATTCTCCTGCCTCAGCCTCCTGAGTAGCTGGGATTACAGGCACGCGCCACCATGCCCAGCTAATGTTTTTGTATTTTTAGTAGAGACGGGGTTTCACCATGTTGACCAGGATGGTCTCGATCTCTTGACCTTGTGATCCACCCACCTCGGCCTCCCAAAGTGCTGGGATTACAGGCTTGAGCCACCGCGCCCGGCCTTGTTTTGTATTTTTAATAGAGACAGGGTTTCACCATGTTGACCAGGATGATCTCGATCTCTTGACCTCGTGATCCACCCACCTTGGCCTCTCAAAGTGCTGGGATTACAGGCTTGAGCCACCACGCCCGGCTAGAGTTTGTTTTTTAAAAAACTTTTTGGCCTTTTAACTGATAGTTCACTATCAGTCAATAAGCTCTGAATTGGTTTATACTTGTAATCATATCATTAACATTTGCTGAGTGCTTAATGTATGTACTTTACATATAGCAACTCGTTTAATTCTCACAACAACCCCTGAGATAGATATGATGAGTATTCCCATTTTACAACTAACTGAAGAAAATTTAAACACTTACTATGTACCAGGCACTAAGTACTTTGTAGATAGTATTTTGTTTAATCCTTTTAAAAAATAGCTATGAGGCTCTATTTTTCTCTATTTTATAGATGAGGAAATTGAGACTCAGAGAGTTGAATTTATTTTAAGATGATATAATTAATAAGTGATGAAGGGAGAATTTTAAACCAAATCCATCTGATACCCAAATCCCTTGCCCATGTAATGCTGGAAAACTAGAAATTACATATCCAGTAAGAAGTAATTTAGTTAAATTAATTAATGCTACATTTATATAATGATGCTGAAGATATACCATACTGATATATGAAACATAACTTTCAGCTGAACAAAGCAGGTAACAAAATATGCACAATATGATTTCATTTTAAAATACATAAACAGGACAGGCACGGTGGCTTACACCTGTAATTGCAACACTTTGGGAGGCCGAGGAAGGAGGATTCCCTTGAGCCCAGTAGTTCAAGACCAGCCTCAATAACATAATGAGACCCCTGTCCGTCTCTACAAAAAATTTAAAAATTAGCTGGGCATGTTAGCACACACCTCTAATCCTAGCTACTCAAGAGGTTGAGGTGAGTGGATCACTTGAGCCCGGAAGTTGGAGGCTGCAGTGAGTCATGATTATGCCACTGCACTCCAGCCTGGGTGACAGAGCAAGACTATGTTTCTATAAAAATAAAATAAAATAAAATCATAGGCATATAAATATATGTATACTTTCCTAGAAAGGAACATAGAAGCAAATTGAAACAAGCAAATTTTGAACAAGGGACTCTTGTTCAAAAATTATGAAGAATTTCAGAATGATGACAGCAGAGCATAAACCTTCTGAGCACAGGGCCCTGTGCACCTGTATTTCTTTTTGCTTGTCAATTTTGCATTGCTTGTATGTCCTACTTTGGTAATAAGAAAAATGATAAACTAAGAAATAAAAGAAAGGGCATCAAATGTGATGGGAGTTTTGTAATATATATATACACATATACAGAAAAAGGTAATTTTTTTCCTCATTGCCTACCCTCTTTATTTTTTGCCTAAATAATTTGGTCCTGGGGAGTAGGTCAGTGGTTCCGCACCACATGGTGGTGTGCAGGAGGAATGAGAACAGCATCTGCATAGAGTAGGGGAGGTAGTGCTGTTGTGGCATGTGGCACCCACACAAGGTAAGGAGAGCATCCAGGCAGGGGGCAGCCACCTACCATGGGATGCTGGAGGCAGAATGAGGTAAGCAGTGGTGGTGAGAGGAGATTGACCACATTGGGCATTGATCCAATAAACAAATATATTTAAGTAACGGGAACCAGGCTCCTAGTTTTTAGAAAAAGGAGTTACAAATATGGAAAAGGAGAAAAGTTGGATAAACCTGGTGGTGTGTAAGGTTAAACTAGGAATATTTAATCAGTGGTTTTGTCATTTCCATAATTTGTGTGTATATATACATGTATGTAGATACATATTATGCATTTTCTAGCTGTTTCCTTTGGGCAGGCCTGAGACCAATGCCATTGCAATAATGTTGAGCATACCTAGTGTCCAGATTTCAGTTTTTAAACACCATTCTCTGCAATTAAAAAAGCGGCTGGACTCAGTGGCTCGTGCCTATAATCCCAGCACTTTGGGAGGCCGAGGCAGGCAGATCATGAGGTCAAGAGATCGAGACCATCATGGCCAACATGGTAAAACTCCATCTGTACTAAGCACACGAAAATTAGCTGGGCATGGTGGTGCATGCCTGTAGTCCCAGCTACTCGGGAGGCTGAGGCAGGAGAATCCCTTGAACCTGGGAGGCAGAGGCTGCAGTGAGCCGAGATCACGCTACTGCACTCCAGCCTGGCAACAGAGTCTCAGAAACATCAACAACAACAAAACAAAAAGCAAGAAACAAATAAAACAACGAAACAACAACAAAGACCAGAGCTCTTTGAAGAGCTCTTACCCATCAGGGATGGGTAAGAAAAGTTCATTATAAGCCTAGAACATCTGTGTGTGTATCAGAAAGTACAGAAGTATTCAAATAATGATGGGGATATGTCAAAAGAACATAAAAGCCATCCTGAAGGAGTCTGCTAGCCCAAACTGGGAGAATTTGACCATCAATACAGAAATGACAGAAAAAAGCCCAGCTACTTGGGAGGCTTAGGCACAAGAATTGTTTGGCTGGCGAAGCCGAGGTTGCAGTGAGCTAAGATCACGCCACTGCACTCCAGCCTGGGTGACAGAGTGAGACTCGTCTCAAAGTTTTTTTAAAAAAATTAAAAATTAGGGCCGGGCGCGGTGGCTCAAGCCTGTAATCCCAGCACTTTGGGAGGCCGAGGCGGGTGGATCACGAGGTGAAGAGATCGAGACCATCCTGGTCAACATGGTGAAACCCCGTCTCTACTAAAAATACAAAAAACTAGCTGGGCATGGTGGCAAGTGCCTGTAATCCCAGCTACTCAGAAGGCTGAGGCAGGAGAATTGCCTGAACCCAGGAGGCGGAGGTTGCGGTGAGCCGAGATCGTGCCATTGCACTCCAGCCTGGGTAACAAGAGTGAGACTCCATCTCAAAAAAAAAAAAAAAAAAAAAAAAAAAAAAAAAAAAAAAAAAAAAAAAAAAATAAAAAACTAAAAAAAAGAGTAACGGAAACAGAAAAAGTTAAAAAAATTATAAAAAGAATGAGAGAAACAGATATTGCCTATTGAATAAAATAATCATCCATTAATCCATGAATCCATACTATGAATTAATATTATTAAACAAAATAAAAAGAAAGCTTTTTCTTACAGTATAATGCCAACTAATAAACAGGGAAGTAATGATGGAATTAAAAAATAGCAATTGGCATCAAAGTGGAAAATCTTATATCCTTCTAGCAAAGAAACAGACAACTTTCAATGGTAATTTACAAAGGAAAAATAACTGGACTGATAACAGACTTCTTATCTACAACCTTGGTTGAACCAGATAATTTGCATTTACATTTACAGCACATGGTACATTGGCAATATCCCTATTATCACAAAAGTTATCACATGTGAGATCAAACTAAAAAAGTTTTTGCACATTGCAAGGGCTCTAAAAGTATTCTATCCATATATTTCTCTAAGAAAATTCCCTAACAAAATGAAAATTAAATTTCATAACAGGAAAGATAAGAAATTCAAGAAACATTGATGAATAATGACTCATAATATTTACAATTAAATCTAAATGGGCCGCGCATGGTGGCTTACACCTGTAATCTCAGCACTTTGGGAGACCGAGGCAGGCAAATTACTTGAAGTCAGGAGTTTGAGACCAGCCTGGCCAACATGGTGAAACTCCATCTCTACTAAAAATATAAAAATTAGCAGGTCGCGGTGGTGCACACCTGTAATCTCAGCTACTAGGGAGACTGAGGTGGGAGAATCACTTGAACCCAGGAGGCGGAGGTTGCAGTGAGCCAAGATCGCACCACTGCACTCCAGGCTGGGTGACAGCAAGACTCCATCTTCAAAAAGAAAAAACAACGAACAAACTAAATGGATGATGATGGTTAACTGGGAATTATACTATGTTAAGAATTTTGAAACAGCAGAGACATTCTGTGAGGGAAAACTTGCTAGTAGTCGGGGATTGAAATCCTATAATTATCGTAACCAAACTTGAGATTTGGGCAATGAAGCTATGAGTAGCTAAATGTTCTAAAGGTTTTTTCAGTGAAAGGAGTGGAGAAACAAAACTAGTAATCTAGCATGGTAAGAAGTCAAAGTTTTTATTTAATTTGTGATGTATCAACAGAAATACATGAATTAATTGTGACAATTAGGAGCTGAAAGACAACCATTATTAGAATTGAAAAGTATATGTCAAGGAGCAAGCAAATTGGAGATCAAAATTATTTAATTTTCATGTACAAATATAAATATAACTATTAAAGTTGGGAAAGTTATGAGTAACAAAATTGAGGTGAATAGCAAAAATTCCAATTTATGAGGACAGGAGAAATGAAGTAAAAAGAAAATTAAAAAAAAAATAAGGAAAGGGGCTAAAAAGAAAATAACGTGTCTGGGCACGGTGGGCCATGCCTGTAATCCCAGCACTTTGGGAGGCCGAGGTGGGTGAATCACTAGGTCAGGAGATCGAGACCATCCTGGCTAACACAGTGAAACCCCCTCTCTACTAAAAATACAAAACATTAGCCAGGGTTGGTGGCATGCGCCTATAGTCCCAGCTATTCAGGAGGCCGAGGCCGGAGAATTGCTCGAACCTGGAAGACAGAGGTTGCAGTGAGCTGAGTTTCATCCACTGCACTCTAGCCTCTGTGACAGAGCAAGATTCTGTCTCAAAAATAAAATAAAATAAAATATAGAAAGCTACAAGAAATAAAGTTGTATAAATTTTAACTGTAAGTAAAATTCTTTCAAAAAGCAAAAACTCACAGCTTGAATTTGAAAATCAAGTTTAATTATATACTATAAATTTAATTATATACTGACAGGGTGTCAACAAGATTACATAATCAAAAAGTAATTCCAAGAAGATTTACTTAGAAAAGCATCAGCAGGCACTAGGACTACAAAGCATAGTATTATACAAGGGCTAATACCAGCAGACTAGTTACCTCTCCTAGGCCCCAAAGCACAAGGGGAGAATGTAGTCACTAGAACCTGGAAGGAAGGACTCTTGTAGAGGAGGCCATCCGGAGAGGAGCTGTGACCTTTAGTTGACATCGCAGCTGTCCCTAGGGAACATCACAGGGCAGGAACTGAGAATTGATCTTGTTCTTCTTCTCTGCTTGGTAGCTAGAGAGCAAGGGTAGAAGTTGGTGTAATCCCTCCAGGTCAGCCTCTTGAGGCAGAGAGCAAGCAGCAGAAGGGTGGATAGTGGATCCAGAGGAGCAAGCAATCAGAAGATCGCTGCCACATCAAGTATTTACAGGAACTGCACCTAAATTAGAGTGACAAAGCTTTGATTGTAGGGATGGGAAAAGGTACCTGTCTTGGTCCTTTTCTGTTGCTTAGAATAGCTGAAACTGTGTCATATATATATACATACACACACATATATATGTGTATATATAGGTATATATATGTATATATATGTATATGTGTAACCACAGCTTCAGCTATTCAGTTATATATGTAACAATAAATATAACATATTACATATGACATAATATATATAGCTTTATGTAGATATATATAAAGGAATGTCTTTCTTATAGTTTAGAGGCTGGAAAGTTCAAGATCAAGGAGCTGCATCTGGAAAGGGCTTTCTTGCTGATGGGGACTCTGCAGAGACCAGAACTGGTGCAGGGCAGGCATCACGTGGTGAAGGAACTGAGTGTGCTAGCTCAGTTCTCTCTTCTTCTTAAAAAACTACCAGCTCCACTCCTATTCTAACCCATTAATCTATTAATGGATTGATCCATTTATGAGAAAGTCCACCTCTCAATACTGCCACATTGAGGATTAAATTTCAACATGAGTTTTGAAGGGGACAAATATTCAAACTGCAGCAGTCCATAACTGTAATCTTATTAATCATAAGTTGTGGAATTTATGCTAGTCCAAAACTTAGGGTTTGGGGAGACAGATACTAAATGTCATCTCATAAGATAGACACCAGAAAGCCAATTTGTCGGAATATCCTTGCAGGACTTATAATGGGCACACCAAACAATATTCTCCCTCCTCCCCGTCTGCAGAAGGAGAGAACTAGGGAAGTGGAAAGGTGATTTTTAGGTCCTGAGGAATACAGTATTCCTGATGAGAAGCCCTTGAAGAGATGTACAGAGATCGAAAGTACTTGCAAGATGGAGTGACTTGCATCTAGTTCCTTGGCTGAATGCTTGCTGAGTTGCAGAATACACAGGTCCAGTTAGGTGATGCTACCAAAGTAATGTGTGGTCAGACAGTTCTTGGGAGAGTGCTGTGGTCCC
Organism: Cebus imitator; assembly: GCF_001604975.1. Taxonomy (NCBI): domain Eukaryota; kingdom Metazoa; phylum Chordata; class Mammalia; order Primates; family Cebidae; genus Cebus; species Cebus imitator. Next base: position 160,211 of record NW_016107368.1, on the reverse strand, counting down.
CTGAAGTGTGGCACATGCAGGAACATGAACACTGACTCTGCTTTTGGCCTAGAGAACCTTAAAGGTAGAGGTTATGGTGAATGACACATGCCAGCAGGGCTTGAAGGAACAGTGGTGAGGTGTAATTAGGAAGAAAACAAGGTAACTATCCTCTCCATCGTGGCTCCAACAGGATGTAATACTATATAGGATCTAAACTACCTTTTCAGTAGTAGATAGAATACCAGCCATTATTGCATGGGATAGTTAGATCACTTTTTAAATATATTAAAAGATTCCTCTGCAATATATATGAACAAACAATTTGCACAAAAGCTATTTGGTAAATTATGTACATGATGTGCTTAACTAGAGCAATATTTTTTTAATTGCATTTTAGCTTTTGGGGTACATGTGAAGAATATGCAAGATTGTTGCATAGGTACACACTTGGCAGTGTGATTTGCTGCCTTCCTCCCCTTCACCTATATCTGGCATTTCTCCCCATGCTATCTCTCTCCACCTCCCCACTCCCCTGTCCCTCCCCCATTTCCCCCCAGCAGACCCCAGTGTGTAGTGCTCCCCTCCCTGTGTCCATGTGTTCTCATTGTTCAACACCCGCCTATGAGTGAGAA
>NW_016107368.1:126230-157147 GCF_001604975.1 Cebus imitator | reverse complement strand
AAAAAAAAAAAAAAAAAAGAAAAAAGAATATAGGAAAAATAGATACATACTTTTATCCTGATGAAAATGAGCTATTAAAAGGAAAGAATGGATGGCAGAGAAAGCAGAGTTGCAGCAGCAAAGTCCTTCAGTAAAGGAGAGAAAGTGTGTACCTAACACTTAAGCTGATTTAGGCCTTGGTAGGGAAAGGAGGTCTCAATCTGCAGTAACAGATGGCAGGTCCAGGGCCAGGTTGAATATTTGGGAACAGATGCAGTGGGTGGGCTATTTGATGGTGGAAAGGTGAGGAAATTCACTTCTGATTGATTCCATTATCTCCGTGAAATAAGACGAAAAGCCAGGTCAACTAAGAGTGGAAGTTTTTCTTAAACTTGTTGGAAGTTTAAGAAAAATGGAAAATAAGATGAGGTCTTAGTGACTGAAAGAGTTAATGGACTGAAATAATATGGTAGAATTTCCTCAGAGAACCAAGGGGGCGGTAACAGATCTTATTGCCGTATTCTGTGAATATGTCTTAACTATATAGTATTAATTCCTTGAACACACAGCCTTTCTTCTTTCCCTGACTTTAAATAAAAGAGTTTGGTTTCAGCATCATGAATTGCTTCTAGTTTGTAAAAGGAGTTGGGCAATTGCTATTATCCTCCTTTTTCATTTTATGTGAACAGTGAAATTGAAAGTACACCTCTAAGAAGCCATCTTGGAGTGTCAGCTTGCATTTACTCTTTAAGTGTTTTATTATTATACAAGAACATCTTCTGGAAACAGCAGAATGAACTGATCTTAAACACTGATGCCCCACCCATCAAAAACCATGATCTATGATTTATGAGTGTGAATTAGATTGTAGATTCTCAAGAAAAATTATGCTCCTCAGCAACTGCATAAAAATAAGGAAATCTGTATCATTTTGCTCTGTATGAGTGTAGCCTGTTTTTTTGTTTGGTGTTTCATTTGATGATTTCAAGCGAAGACAGGACCACACAAATTGCATGACTAACTCCTCAAGAATTAGGTACTTTTTGCAGCCATTTGCAGCCTACACACTGATGTCATGAGTAGTATTTAGTATCAGTGAGGTGGATAATGAGGGCACACTAGGATTTATTCTAAGTGGCTCAGCAAATGAGGGAAAACAGGAAACTCTCAAGGAAAACAAACATATTAAGAAGCAAAATAAATTAAAATATGTACTTTAAATAATTCACAAAGAAAACGGTCAATGTATATGTTCTCCTTTGTTCCTTTAAAGATACACGTTACATGATGAGGCCAGGCGCGGTGGCTCACGCCTTTAATACCAGCACTTTGGGAGACTGAGGCAGGTGGATCACAAGGTCAGGAGTCCGAGACCAGCCTGGCCAATATGGTGAAACCCTGTCTCTACTGAAAATACGAAAATTAGCCAGACGTGGTGGCAGGCGCTTGTAGTTCCCAGCTACTCAGGAGGCTGAGGCAGGAGAATCACTTGAACCCGAGAGGAGGAGGTTGCAGTGAGCCTAGATCCAGCCTGGGCAACGACAGCGAAACTCCGTCTCAAAAAAAAAAAAAAAAAAAGATACATGTTACATGACAAATATGATGAGCAGAAAAGAACAATTAGAAGTTAGGTGTACCTAACCGGGATTTCTTATCTATTGCCCAGCTATCCAACTCATGGAGAGCGCAGTGGTCCACCTCTGTACAAAATGACAATCTTCCCTTCAAGACTGCAAGTTAACTTTTATAACCTAAAGTTGTTTCCTGTCTTTATGAAAACTTAAACCAGGGAGTATTGCTTTGAACATTAGTATTTTAGGCATTTCCGGATAACATTGAAATGACTATTTCCTAGCACTTGGCAGACTTAAACCTAACAAATCACAAAACAAGAAATATAAATGTCCAAGAAACTCATAAAAAAATGTTCTAAGTAATTTTTAAATGCTATAATAATTTTAAAATGCAAATTAAGCCAGTAATAAGCCATCACTTTTTGCAGGTCAGGCTGTCTAAAGACTGCTTTAAGACAATGCCTGATGGTGAAAATAATGTGGAGAAAGAGACTCTCATGATGTTTTTGGGAAAAGGTTAAACTGACACATCTTCTTCAGACTACTTGATAAAATGTACCCCAAAGTTTAAAAACATTCATTTTTTTTTTTTTTTTTGAGACGGAGTTTCGCTCTTGTTACCCAGGCTGGAGTGCAATGGCGCGATCTCGGCTCACCGCAACCTCCGCCTCCTGGGTTCAGGCAATTCTCCTGCCTCAGCCTCCTGAGTAGCTGGGATTACAGGCACGCACCACCATGCCCAGCTAATGTTTTGTATTTTTAGTAGAGACGGGGTTTCACCATGTTGACCAGGATGGTCTCGATCACTTCACCTCGTGATCCACCCGCCTCGGCCTCCCAAAGTGCTGGGATTACAGGCTTGAGCCACCGCGCCCGGCCAAAACATTCATTTTTTAATCAAAAGTATTTATAGCCGGGCGCGGTGGCTCAAGCCTGTAATCCCAGCACTGTGGGAGGCCGAGGCGGGTGGATCATGAGGTCAGGAGATCGAGACCATCCTGGTCAACATGGTGAAACCCCGTCTCTACTAAAAATACAAAACATTAGCTGGGCATGGTGGTGCGTGCCTGTAATCCCAGCTACTCAGGAGGCTGAGGCAGGAGAATTGCCTGAACCCAGGAGGCGGAGGTTGCGGTGAGCCGAGATCGCACCATTGCACTCCAGCCTGGGTAACAAGAGCGAAACTCCGTCTAAAAAAAAAAAAATAAAAAATAAGTATTTATAGAATATCTTCTATGTCTGCTGAGAATTACACTCTATCAAATGACTAGATATTACATAATTACAAGTACAATGAGGCCTGTGAAAGGAAAATCAAAGGGAAATAAAAGCAAGGAATTAAGCCTAAGAAAGTAATCAAAATTATCCAGTAAGATAGAATGGAAACATTTAGAATTATTTACAATCCCAGCACTTTGGGAGGCCGAGGCGGGTAGATCACGAGGTCAAGAGATCGAGACCATCCTGGTCAACATGGTGAAACCCCATCTCTACTAAAAATACAAAACATTAGCTGGGCATGATGGCGCATGACTGTAATCCCAGCTACTCAGGAGGTTGAGGCAGGAGAATTGCCTGAACCCAGGAGGCAGAGGTTGCAGTGAGCCGAGATCGTGCCATTGCACTCCAGCCTGGGTAACAAGAGTGAAACTCCGCCTCAAAAAAAAAAGATGATAGGGCTGGGCGCAGTGGCTGAGGCCTGTAATCCCAGCACTTTGAGTGGCTGAGACGTGTGGATTGCCTGAGGTCAGGAGTTCGAGACCAGTCTGGCCAACATGGTGAAACCCCGTCTCTACTAAAAATACAAAAGAATTAGCCAGACACAGTGGTGAGCGCCTGTAATCCTAGCCACTTGGGAGGCTGAGCCAGGGGAATTGCATGAATCAGGGAGGTAGAGGTTGCAGTGAGCTGAGATCATGCCACTGCACTCCAGCCCGGGTGACAGAGCGAGACTCCATCTCAAAAAGCAAACAAAAAAGATGATATGAAGAATATTTTCTTAATCTTTTATAAATTTACAGTCCAAGACATAATGCCCTTATATTACTACTTCTTTTGTAAGGAGCCGTTCAACAAGTTTATAAGAGAATTGATGCTGAAAAGAGTTTATTTTCCAGTGATTTTTTTTTAACAAACAGCACAAATTTTAGAACACGTCTTATTTTCCTTGTTGTCTTGTCTGCCAGAGATATTAGAACTGACTTTAGAGATGAATTAAGGTAAAGATTTGGCTCCTGGTACAATTAGTTTTGTCCCATAAGTACATTATGCTGCTCATTTTAATTTTAAAAGTCTCTTTTAATAGGTAAGTCTTCTCAAATTAAAAAAAAAAATAGACATGCAAAGTAGAGAGATTTCCAGATACTCTATAATAAATAAATAAGAAAAAAAAGAAACTAGAATTCTTTGCTGATCATGTATGTGTATATTGCTTGAGTTTACAAGTAGTTGTCTTTGTAGTAGTTGAAGTGTTTTTCCTAATTTGTTTTGCTTTTTATATAGTGAAAACTATATAAAAAGTTTTCAGCTCAGCCTATTTGAATTCTGATGTGTTCTAAATGGAATATTTACTGTAACTTTATTAAGGTACTAGTAAACTACTGGTCAAAACATTAGCTTTTCAGGTAACATATTATTTTGGAAAGTTAATGAAATGTATTTTGCTATTATAGAAGGAATATTATGAAAACATTTAATATTTTCAAGTCTAGCCAAATCCTATCCCAGCTCTTTCAAAAAAATCACTACTCATTCCTTCTGTGTTATTTTCATGAGAAGACCTTAACCTTAAGAACAGTAAGTTGAGATGAAATTTCGTATTCCCCTAATGTCTAGGGGCTGAGGTATTTAAATGACCTTTTCATTCCCAGGGGGTGATTGCTGTATGTCAGGCTTGAGGTCATTGGCTGAAGAGTCACAAACAAAGTCATAGTTTTGGCTAAGGATATAGTAAACTTGGACTGCAGACAAAGCTAACGCTTCCTCCGTGATGAAAGAAAAAAAAAAATCAGTTCTCTCTTCTAAACGCAACCAACACTGACTATAATCGGCCACTTCTGGTGGGTTGAAGTTAATATTCTGAATCTGGTAGGCTGTGCTGTTTGACCATATGTGGTCAAGTTAAAGCTACTGATGTTCAAGAACATTTCTGGGAATATAGAAGTATTTCCGAAGAAAAAGAAAGAATCTTAGTGCTGCAGAGATGGAAGAACCCTGTGGTGACCAATTCTTCTGTATCTAGAAAGGTCACTAAAGGAAGAGCCCACAATAAGTGAATACTCTATTTGGAGATCTGAAGTGTTTCTATGACTTCTTTCTGTAATGTACTCTTTTATTTTTGCTTTAAGTTCTGGGGTACATGTACAGAACGTGCAGGTTTGTTACATAGGTATACACATGCCATGGTGGTTTACTGTATCCATCACCCCATCATCTACATTAGGTATTTCTCCTAATGCTATCCCTCCCCTATCTCCCCACCCCCTGACAGGCCCTATTGTGTGATGTTCCCCTCCCTGTGTCCATGTGTTCTCATTGTTCAATAGCCACTTGTGAGTGAGAACATGCAGTGTTTGGTTTTCCTATTCTTGTGTCAGTTTGCTGAGAATGATGGTTTCTAGCTTCATCCATGTCCCTGCAAAGGACATGAACTCATCCTTTTTTATGTCTGCATAGTATTCCATGGTATATGTGCCATGTTTTCCTTATCCAGTTTATCATTGATGGGCATTTAGGTTGGTTCCAAGTCTTTGCTATTGTGAACAGTGCCACAATAAACATACTATTTTTATTTTTTTGAGAGGGAGTCTCACTCTGTTACCCAGGCTGGAATGCCGTGGTGTAATGTCGGCTTACTGCAACCTCCATCTCCTGGGTTCAGGCAATTATCCTCACTCAGCTGCCGAAGTAGCTGAGATTACAGGCATCCGCTAGCTGAGATTACAGGCATCTGCCACCAAACCTGGCTAATTTTTCTGTTTTAGTAGAAATAGAGTTTTACCATGTTGGCCAGGCCAGGCCTCAAATTCCTAACCTGAAATGATCAGCCTGCCTTGGCCTCCCAAAGTGCTGGGATTACAAGTGAGCCACTGCACCCAGCTGTGTTGTAATGCACTTTTATTCAGTCTTTGAAAAAAAGCACTTTATGATACATGGGAATCTGCACAATTATCACAAAAGATGAATATGGTAGCCAATGTTGCCCTCTTTTGAAAATCACCTGTCTTGTCAATGACTTCTTAAGATGTGGATGTTCCAAATGTGATCGTTTGGAGGAATTACAATCTCTTATCATCTGGTCATTAAACATCTATTAAGGAAAACCAGTTATGTTAGCCTTTTAGGCAGTAGCTTTACCCTTTTGGCCTCTGCTAACCATATGATCACTTTTATATGACTTTTTACTAAGCCAGTTTCTGCCATGCTATACTTGCCAAACTGACTTTTTTAAAAAACTTAGATGTAGAACTTTACTTATAACTACATCGCAAATTTTATCTCAACCATAGAAAGGCTCCTAAATTTTAGTTTTGTCATCTATTCTACTAGTTAGCTTTCTCAGATTTATGACAGTAAGATTTTGGCAAGAATGACACCTCTACAAAGATGTGAGCACTGATGGTGGAACTGTAACTCATTACAGCTATTTTAGAGGTGAATTTGACAGTGTCTCTTAAAATGGAATATTCAGGGACCCAGAGAATTCATGAGTGAGTAGGGCCTCTGGAGAATAATTCAAATATGTGCACATGGGGGCAAGTGCAAAGATGGCCACTGCATCACTGTTTATAATAGCAAAGACTTGTATGCAACCTCCATGTACATCAGTCAGGAAATGGTTAAGTAGTATAGCTCTACCATACTCTGCAATACCCTGCTGCAGTAATGAACAAGGTAGATCCAGACTTAATTAACATGGAAAAACTCATATGTACTGAGTGAAAATGCAAGCTGCTGAAAGATAAGAATGGTATTATACCATTTACATATACGAACCTGCACACCCACACAAAGCAATAGTTTCTTCTCTGTGGGTGCACATATGTATGTAAATACACAAAATCTGAAATGATACACATTAAACTGAGAAAAGTGGTTTCATCTGAGAAGTGACAATGTTTGGGACGGAGTCTAAAGGATACTCTCACTATTGTCTGTAATGCTTTACTTTTTTTACAAAGATATTGAATTAATATGCTTCTTAACTAATTAAAGCTAATAACAAAAAAGAATCAAAACAAATCTAATTCAAGTTGTCAATAAAAGTGCTCAAAAGAAAAATAGCCTTGCTGGGCACGGTGGCTCAAGCCTGTAATCCCAGCACTTTGGGAGGCTGAGGCGGGTGGGTCACGAGGTCAAGAGATCGAGACCATCCTGGTCAACACGGTGAAACCCCGTCTCTACTAAAAATACAAAACATTAGCTGGGCATGGTGGTGCGTGCCTGTAATCCCAGCTACTCAGGAGGCTGAGGCAGGAGAATTGCCTGAACCCAGGAGGCGGAGGTTGCGGTGAGCCGAGATCGCGCCATTGCACTCTAGCCTGGGTAACAAGAGTGAAACTCCGTCTCAAAAAAAAAAAAAAAAAAAAGGAAAATAGCCTTAAGCTCATATTAAAAAGTATTTCTATATCTTAAAGAAATACAGCCAGCATGGTGGCTCATACCTGTAATCCCAGCAACTTTGAGAGGCTGAGATGGGCTGATGGCTTGAGCCAAGGAGTTTGAGACCAACCTGGGCAACATGGTGTGTGGCATATATATATATATATATATATATGCCACAACTAGGAGGAAAAAACTTGCCATTTTAAAGCAACCTTGTAAGAAGCAAGAATTTGAATCTACCTTTGAGGCAGACTGCTCCTTGGTTGGGGACAGCGAGTCTTCACCACCAGTGTTGCCCTTGCTCTAAACAAAGTAAAAGACAAATGACAAACTGGGAAAATACACAGTGTCTTTGACATCAAAGCTGATCTTCTAAATACAAAAGGCAATCTTAACTATCAGTGAGAAAAGATTCATGGGCAAAGGAATATGAGCAGGCAGTTTGTAGAAAAATTAATTTAAGTGGATTTAAAAAAAAAATGCGAGTAAAGCCGGGCGCGGGGCTCACGCATGTAATCACAGCAGTTTGGGAGGCCGAGGTGGGCGGATCACAGGTCAGGAGTTCGAGACCAGCCTGGCCAACACAGTGAAACCCTGTCTCTACTAAAAATACAAAAATTAGCTGGGCATGGTGGCGGGTGCCTGTAATCCCAGCTATTCGGGAGGCAGAGGCAGGAGAATCCCTTGAACTCTGGAGGCAGAGGTTGCAGGGAGCCGAGATTGTGCCACTGCACTCCGCCTGGGTGACAGAACTAGACTGTGTCTCAAAAAAAAAATAATAATAAAAGTGAGAAAAAAAGTACAAATTAAACGTAGAATGAGATCTATTCTTCTACTCAGATGGGCACAGTTAAAAAGTTTAACAATTAGAGCAATAGAGAGTATGAGGAAACAGTTACTCTCACTGTTGGTGGGAGGTCCCTTGTGTCAAAAAGGTTGGGGACTGCTGATCTATGTGACTATAATAATCAAGTGACTAGTCTCAGCTCATAGACTGATTTTGCCTTTTCAAGATCAACACTTAAGTTGAGAAAAATGAAAACTTCATGATGTCTTTTACTCTTAAATCATCTTTGGAGCTTCCTAGAGGGCCACTGAGCAACCACAAAGACTTGGGATTTTTTACCTTTTAATGAGAATGATGCTAGAAGTAATTATATTTATTCATGTGTTCTAATTTTTTTAAATTAGCTCAACACTGTTCTAAGAGCTACATGGGAGGAGCTATCGAATCAAAGGAGCTCAGTGTTTCCTACATTAATTTCATTCAAATAAATTGTTATTTATAATAAATATGTTGCAAAATAGCCCTTTTCAGGAAGGCCCTGCTATTCTTTATCTTCTGTGTAACATGCTCAGATTACAGAGATTCTGATCTGATTGTTCATTTGTTCTTATTTTGATATTTAAAAAGACATCCTGACTCTTGAATCCTGATTCAAGGCATATATGTATATATACACACAAACAACATTTTGCAGGATGTGATTAAAATTATCAACCACATTAAAGTATATGCCCTTAACTCACATCTGTTCACAGCTCTGTGAGGAGATGGACACAGAGCACACTTTTAATTATGATTGCATCATGATATATAATGAAATAATTATACAACTCACCATAATGTAGAACCAGTGGGAATCTTGAGCTTGTTTTCCTGCAACTAGATGGTCCCATCTAGGGGTGATGGTAGGCAGTGACACCTGAAGTGTGTTGTTTATGTTCAGTCTACTCTGTAATCTCATTTTGGTTGCTGTCACTGCAGAAAACTATTTCGCAAAGATGGCATGTTGGAAATGGAAGCAGACTTTTCAGTGCTTTTGTGGCAGCCTCAGGATATCTCACCTTTACTTTAATCCAGAAAGTATGGAGAGTTGAAGTCATATCAAACATACTTTTAAGGCCACTGTCATTTACTGTCTCCAGCAGTTGATCTTCTTCTAGCATGGACAAAGTCAATTCACCTGGCTTATTCACAAATGGGTGGTGGATCCTTTCCTTCCCAGTTTGGGGGTCTTTTGTGATTGGGAAGTAATGCTCAAACTCTTTTGAAATCTGAGATGCACCAGCTGGGAGAAGGAAGGTCCTGGCCCAAATCTCTGAAAATGTCTGCAACATGCATGTCAGAAATCCCAATGTTCATTTGTCGCCCCCACCCCCATAATTCCAGTTTGGCTCTTTTTTTTTTTTTTTTTTTAGATAGAGTCTCATTGTGTGACCCAGGTAGGAGTGCAGTGGCAGAATCTCGGTTCACTGCAGCCTCACCCTCCCTGGTTCAAGCAATTCTCCTGCCTCAGCCTCCCCAGTAGCTGGGAATTTAGGCACACACCACCACATCTGGCTAATTTTTGTATTTTTAGTATCGATGGTGTTTCACTGTGTTGCTTAGACTGGTCTGGAACTCATGACCTCAAGTGATCCACCGCGTTGGCCTCCCAAAGTGTTGGGGTTACAGTAATGAGCCACTGTGCCCAGCCCTAGTTGGCTTGGAATACAGCTACTTTATCTGCCAATTTGAATAGTTCTGTCTTGGAGTGACAGATTGAATTCATTAAGCAGGCTGAATATGTCACACAAGTAATCAAGTTTTGTGACCCATTCTGTGTCACTAAAATGTGCTGCCAGTTGTGACTTTTTCTAAAAGAAATGTCTGGAGCGGCTCTTATAACTCAAAAACTCTGGCCAGTGATCTACTTTTAGAAAACATCTCACTTCTGTGTATAAGAGAAGACTTGTGTGCTCTGTGTCCATCTCCTCACAGAGCTGTGTGAACAGATGTGAGTTAAGGGCATATACTTTAATGTGGTTGATAATTTTAATCACATCCTGCAAAATATTGTTAAGTTCAGGTGAGAGTTTTCGACTAGCCAGCATTTCTGTATGGATGACACATTGTGTAGACTCATATTCAGAAATGTCATTTTTGACCCAAGGAGTGAAATCGGAAAGCTGTTCAGTCATGGCAGCCGCTCCATCCATACATATGCTGGCACAAAATGACCAATTCAGTTTTCCTGATATATAATCATTCAAAGACTTGAATAGTTCTGCAGCCATGGTGTTGGTTGGCAACAAAAGTGCACACAAGGTATCCTCATGCACATCTTCCTGAAAAACATAGCATTGTCACCTGTTGTCAATATCACTGGACTCATCAAGCTGGAATATGTACCACAGTGACTCATTAATTCTCTCTAAAATTGTGCCTCAATATCAGCTGCTATTTTATCATTTCGTCTAGTTATGGTCCTAGCCAAACGAGGAACATGTGCCGCCTTTTGAACTACAGCCTTTCCTAAAAGTTCACAGCAAATGTCTCTAGCAGCAGGCAGGGTCAACTCTTCACCAATAGTAAAGGGCTTCTTAGCTTTAGCAATGCAGTTAGCCACTAAGAATGATGCTCTCAGTGGAGACACATTTGATGAAGTGGTGACCTTAGAAAATTGCTTCTATTCTTCATGTTCATGTTGTTTTCTTTTTTTATTTTTGAGACAGAGTCTCGCTCTGGTGCCCAGGCTGGAGTGCAGTGGCGTCATCTGGGCTCACTGCAACCTCTGCCTCCTGGGTTCAAGAAATTATCCTGCCTCAGCCTCCGGAGCAGCTGGGACTACAGGTGCCTGTCACCATATCCGACTTTTTTTTGTATTTTTAGTGGAGACGAGGTTTCACCATGTTGCTTAGGCTGGTCTTGAACTCCTGACCTCAAGTGATCCACCCGCCTCAGCCTTCATGCTGTTTTTTTTTTTGTTTGCTTTTTTAAAAAAACTTCAAAGGCTTGTCTTTTAATGCAGGGTGCTTGGTTTCCATGTTGCCAAGCAGTTTTGAAGGTTTCATGGCTTCATTGGGTAGCCAGTCACCATATATTATATGAAGTGGGCTCAGAGAATATAAATCAACTGTTGCAGTGAGCTTGTAATTTAAGTAAGACTCTCAGTATTTTCTTTTAAATGCAGCATTCTTTCTGTTGGCAGTCTTCAAGTCTTCCGCTGTCACTTCGCTGGGTCTTTCCCCCTTTTCAAAGAAGCTCTCCAGTGATGTTTTTTACTCATTTTGGCTAGAGTTAGTTTGTGGGCTTACCAAAACTGTTTCTGAGACAAGCACGCAGTGCAGGAAAGAGGTGCAGACTGAAGGGGTAAATGAAATAATTGAAAGGCCACACATGGACTAAAATAAGTGTCAGAGTCAGACGTAAAGCCTGCCACCAGATGCAGCTTGTCACTTGCCACTCACTTACAGGGTTTTGGTATGAGTCTGCAAGCAATTGATTTATTACGGTCTCTGTGCAGTCAAATCTCTCTGCCAATGTTAATCTGTATATGCAACCACTCCCCAGCACCAGCATCTCTGCCTCAGCTCTGCTTCAGATCATCAGGCATAGATTCTCGTAAGGAGTGCGCAACCTACATCCTTCACATGTGCAGTTCACAATTGGGTTAATGCTCCTATGAGTACTTTCTTTTGTGGGGGGGATGGAGTTTCACTCTGTTGCCCAGGCTGGAATGCAGTGTCATGGTCTCGGGCCACTCTGCCTCTTGGGTTCAAGGGATTCTCCCGTCTTAGCCTCCCAAGTGGCTGTGACTACAGGTGTGTGCCACTATGACTGGCTAATTTTTAGTAAAGACCATGTTGGCCAGGCTGGTCTCAAACTCCTGATCTCAGGTGATTTGTGCCCCTTGGTCTTCCAAAGTGTTGGGATTATAGGCGTGAGCCACTGTGCCCAGCCTCCTGTGAGTATTTAATACCATTGCTGATCTGAGAGGAGGTGGAGCTCTAGTGGTAATACAGCAGGAGGTCACTCATCTTCTGAGAACAATGAATAATTGTAGCTTGGCAATATAGAGTGACAATACAATATTTAAAAATAAAATAGCAAAATGCAACATAAACCATTGGCTATTTCTAGAAGTTTTATGTGTTTGTTATTGTTTATTTGTTTTTAAAAATCAAGGACTCAAAGTCAACATTAAGCACAGAAAATTAGTTGGGTGAAATTAGAATCTGTTAGCTGAGCACAAGAAGTAGGCAGTAATCTTTGCTACCTCTTGTGGAGATAAAATAAAGTGGTTCACTCTATTATTTCATAGCTGATGGTATAATGATGATCTGGAGAACTAGTAAGATTACTTTTGATGAACTGGGTTTTAGAAAACAGTAATCTGTGCATTGTTTTGGGATTTTCAAGAGGAAATGGGTTTAATGTGATTTTCATTATAAAATGGTTAAGATACAGATTTCCACAGACATTGATACACTGATACCCAGCCCTCCATAATGTAGATGATGAACTTAACTTTCAAAAACAGGTTTTTGTGATGAAAATAATGCATTCCTTCATTTGACAAAAAAGAAACAAGCAAACCAACTTACTGAGGCTCCCACTTATTGCCATTAGGTCCTTGGGATACAGTAATGCATAGGTCAGAAAGATATCTGCTATAAGTTTTCTTGTATTATATTGGGGAAAGGAAACTGATAATAAGAAACCAAATAAACAAGATACAATTTTAGATGATAAGTTTATATGATAGTGAGTAATAACTTGTTTGCATAAAAAAATTCTACTATCTAAAATATCACTACAAATACTTTAGTGTTTCTCATTGTAATATATGTATGAAAGCATAATAAATAAATGAGATACTATTACATAGTTTTGTAACCTACTTTTAATTAACAATATACAACATTGTAAGTATTTTTTCATGGTATTATACGTTTTTCCACAAAACTGTTTATTTGGCTACCCAAAACATACTATTTTGAATGGATATAACATAATGTATTCACATTAATCACCCAGATTAGCCCTCATTTTACCTCATTACAATCAAGGATTTAATGAACACCCAGGTTGGTAAATCTTTGTGTGCATCTATAATCGTGTCCTTAGAATAAATTTCTTGCATCAAAACTGTTGGTTCAAATGGTATTCAAATTTCAAAAATTGGGCCAGTCATGGTGACATATGCTTGTAATCCCAGCGCTTTGGCATGCTAGGACTGGCAGATCATGTGAGCCCAGGAGTTTGAGACCAACCTGGGCAATATGGTGAAATCTGTCTCTACAAAAAGTAGAAAAGATTAGCCACACATGGTGACATGTGCCTATAGTCCCAGCAAACCTGGGAGGCTGAGGTTGGAGGACTGCCTGAGCCCGGGAGGTTGAGGTTGCAGTGAACCATGATCGTGCCATTGCACTCCAGCTTGGGTGACAGAGTGAGACCCTGTCTCAAAAAAAAAAAAATTCAAAATGTGATGTACTTTTTTAAATAGTCTTCCCAAAATGCTGTATAATTTAGCCTCCCTCTGACTGTTGATGAGGTCTCTGGTTCATCTCATCCTTAACAGCACCGAATAATATCTTCCCTCCCCAAAAACTTTATGGGAGGAAAAAAACTCATTTTCATTTTGACATCTATTATTTTTCTCTTTTTTTAAGGCACAACTCACATATGAAATTCACCATTTTAAAGTGTACAACTCAATGGTTTTCACTATTCACAAAGTTGTGTAAGAACCATCACCACTACCTAATTCCAGAACTCTTTTCTAGCTTGGAAAGGAAATCCCACACTCATTAGCCGTAACTCCCGATTTCCCTCTCCTTCAACCCTGGCAGCTACTAAGCTGCTCTCTGTTTCTATGGATTTGCCTATCCTAGGGATCTCATATAAATGGAATCATACAACACGTGGCCTTCTCCGCCTGGCTTCTTCCACTAAGCATAATGTTTTCAAGCTTCATCCATGTTGTAGCATGTAACAGTAATTCTTTTTATTGCCAAATAACTTTTCATTGTATGGATCTTCCACATTTGATTTACTCATTCGTCAACTGATGGACATTTGGCTTGTTTCTACTTTTTGGTTATTACGAATAAAGCTGCTATGAACATTTATGTACATGTTTTCATGTGAATATATGTTTCCAATTCTCTTGGCTGCATACCTAGGAGTGGAATTGCTGCCTTGTCTGGTGACTGTTTAATTTTGGAGTAACTGTCAGACTGTTTTTATATTGACTACACCATTTTACCTTCCCACCAGCTATGTCTGAGGGTTCCACGTTTACCACATCTCAACACTTGTTTTTCGTTGTTGTTATTTCTTAATTACAGCTAGTCTAGTGGGTGTAAAGTGGTATCCCATTGTTGCTTTGATTTGTATTTTTGTATTTCTCTCTATCCTTTTTTTTTTTGGAGATATGTGTGCCTTTATTAGCTGAGCTACTACTTGAGGGGGATGAAGCGGGAGGAGTGGGTGGCCCCGACAGCCCGGCCGGCAGCGCCTCACGGGCTTGTAGGTGATGGAGAACTCGCCCAGGTAGTGGCCGATAATCTCTGTCTTGATCTCCACCTACTTGGAGGTCTTGCAGTTGTAGACGCCCACCATGCTGCCCACCATCTCGGGCAGGATAATCATGTCTGCAGGTGCGTATCACTTCCGGCTTCTTCATGGGGTGGTGGGCGGGGGGCCCCCCCCTTCGTGGCCTTGCGCAGGCGCTTCAGCAGCGAGTGCTGCTTCCGCCACAGGCCCGGGGTGCGCTGCCGCCGCTGGCGCGCACTGTACAGCTGCATCAGCTGCTCGTAGGACATTGTCCAGCAGCTGGTCCAGGTCCACACCGCGGAAGGTCCGCTGCTTCTTCTGCTCGACCTCTGCCATCTTGCCGGATCCTCAGAAAAGCTGATTTGTATTTCTCCAGTGACTAAGGATGTTGAGTCCCTTGTCATGTGCTTATTGGCTATTTGTATATTTTCTTTGGCAAAGTATCTGTTCAAATCTTTCTCCCATTTGAAAATTAGATTGTTTGTTTGAATTGTAGAGAATGTAAATTATTTTGCTGCTTGTAACTGCTCCCCAAGCTTCTGGATACCGTTGTTAAAAAATATTATGACTGGCCGGGCGCGGTGGCTCAAGCCTGTAATCCCAGCACTTTGGGAGGCCGAGGCGGGTGGATCACGAGGTCAAGAGATCGAGACCATCCTGGTCAACATGGTGAAACCCCGTCTCTACTAAAACTACAAAAAATTAGCTGGGCATGGTGGCGCGTGCCTGTAATCCCAGCTACTCAGGAGGCTGAGGCAGGAGAATTGCCTGAACCCAGGAGACGGAGGTTGCGGTGAGCCGAGATCGCGCCATTGCACTCCAGCCTGGGTAACAAGAGCGAAACTCCGTCTCAAAAAAAAAAAAAAAAAAAAAATATATATATATATATTATGACTTAGATTTTATCCCCGTGCTCTTGGAATCCTCAGGTTTCTGTGACACAGAGTTGAAGCTAGAGTTCAATCATTCTAGGGGACACTCAGCACCACTGTAGCACCTAGAGAGATCATCTGAAGGGAGTGATTTTTGTCTCAACAGATGGATTTTCAGTGAAGATGAAACTAATCCATTTTGGAGAGAGATGTTAGAGAACCGATGGGGTTCAGGACATGCTACCCCAAAATAATGGTACCTTGGCACATGAGAAAACAGCAGAAGCAAGAGGGTTACTTTCACTTTACCCAGATCTTCTCTTCTGAGGCAGGCTCATGAGACTTTCATTCCAGAAGTGCCTTCCCTATATCTGGAGGAAAGGGATATCCTTATCTCTGAAGACACAGGTACAGGGAGAAGAATCTGAACAAATAGGCCTTTCCAAGTAAGTCTCCCCAGTTTATCACCATTAGATCATAGACATTTGTCCAATCATACCTCTCTATGACTTCCACTTCTTTATCAATCCTAGCCTTAAAAATACACAGGTTTCTCTATTAACTTTGGGTCTTCATTTCTAAAGTCTCCTGTTTTGTGTAAAACTTATATAAACAAATTAGTATGTTTTTCTCTTGTTAATGTGTCTGTTGTTACAGAGGCTTCAGCCATAAACCTAGTAATGAATGAGAAAAATTTTTTTTCCTTCTCTACAGAACATGCACTAGCTGCAAGGAGAAAGAGGAGTATGCCTGGTTTTAAAGCTTCAGATAATTTACTCACACTCCTATATTTAACATTCTAGAAATGCATCTGGAGTTAAAGCCCTCTTGGAGATTTGAGAAAAATGCACTTACGAATGACCTTTTGAAACCTAATGTTTCTACAAGGAGGCATTTGCAACTCCTTCTAGAAGCTTCCATAAATCTCCTGCCTTCCCAGATGAGTTACCCCTTGTCTGAAATGTCACAGCACACAGTCTTACCCTTCTATGGTCTAGTTACTTTCTACTGGTATTTGTGTTACTCATGCTACCCATCTTATCTCCCTCACTATATGAGACACAGTAATTTTCAGTAGGATATAGCAGGTGCTACAGATGATTAGCAAGTTTGCAAACTTGCCAATCATCTGTAGCACCTGCTATATCCTACTGAAAATTACCAAAATGCAATTAACTTCAATTTTACATTTGGGATTTACAGAAATTAACTCTGTCTCCAAGAAATGTGTTAACAATTTAGCTAGGGCAAATGCCAGCTCCGAGTTAAGACATTAATGCGCATCTATCGCGATAAGGATTTGAGCCTCATCCTCATCTTTCTGTGTTGTCTAACTCAAGATAGGTCAGTAAAGAAAACCTTTTCCTCTTAGCAACCCAATCTGCTTCCCTTCTCTGGCCTCTTTCTTTCCTTTTGTTGGTAGACGACTTTAGCCTCTGTCCTTTATTTTTAAACAGTTCATGCCCCACGTGTACCCCTCGTCTTTTGGTGATTTAGAGATTTTCAAAGCCTCTTCTGACAGAATCTTTCCTGGATTCCGACTTCTCTACTTTGGGGTGGAAACGGCTTCCCCATTTTGAAACGCTAGCAAGGGAAAAAATGGGGGAGAAAGTTGCATTTAAACTTTTAAAAGTTGAGTCACGGCTGGTTGCGCAGCAAAAGCCCCGCAGTGTAGAGAAAGCCTAAACGTGGTTTGGGTGGTGCGGCGTTGAGGGGGGGTGACTTCTGGGGAACAAGGGACCGTGGAGCCCCGGGACTGTTGGGGTCCTGCCGCGGCCTCCGGCGCGCCCCCCGCCCCTCCCCCACCCGGCTCTCCCCGGGACAGATGTCGCGCTTGCGTGTTGTGGCCGAAGCGCCGGACTCAGAGGCCGGCCCCAGAAAACCCCGAGCGAGTAGGGGGGCGGCGCGCAGGAGGGAGGAGAGCCGGGGGCGCGGGTGGCTGGTGGGTGTCGGGGGTGGAGATGTAGAAGATGTGACGCCGCGGCCCGGAGGGTGCCAGATCAGCGGACGCGGTGCCCGCGGTTGCAACGGGATCCAGGGCGCTGCAGTTTGCTAGGCGGCTCTCCCCAGGCGCCGGCCGCGGAAACACCCTTCCCTGAACCCCAGCTTTCAGGCCGCCGGCTCGCCGCGCACCAGGAGCCGGCGGACAGAAGAGCCGCCAAGCGGCGCGAGGCTGGGGGCCCGCGGGCGCGGCCGCGCGCTGCCGGGCGGGAGGCTGGGGGGCCGGGGCCGGGGCCGTGCCCCGGAGCGGGTTGGAGGCCGGGGCCGGGGCCGGGGGGCGGCGGCTCCCCGCTCGGCTCCAGCGGCTCGGGGTCCCCGGCAGGGCCCCGGAGGGACCATGGCAGCCGGGAGCATCACCACGCTGCCCGCCCTGCCCGAGGACGGCGGCAGCGGCGCCTTCCCGCCCGGCCACTTCAAAGACCCCAAGCGGCTGTACTGCAAAAACGGGGGCTTCTTCCTGCGAATCCACCCCGACGGCCGAGTGGACGGGGTCCGGGAGAAGAGCGACCCTCACAGTGAGTGCGGGCCCATTGACCCCGCCCCATTTCCATTTCCCGGGTCCTCGCCCGCTGTCTCCCCTCCAGCCTGCACTCTCCTCCCGGATCTTCATTGCGACCCTAGCGGTCCGTGTGGTTTCTGGCCGCGCGGCCCTCAGCGGTTTCGGGTTCACCACTCGCCCCCTCCTTCCCTAGCTGCGGCGTAGGCCCGGGCGTCCCCCGGGCTTTGGGGTGTTCCAGTTTGCCCTGTAAACCAGTCTCCCCGGCCCGGAGCCGCGGCGCGCCGGGCCCTCGCGGACGGGCTCCCTTCCCGCAGACAACCTGTCGCGTCGGGGATGCCCGCGGCCCCGCCGTGCAGCTCTGGCCGCTTGTGTGTCTGCTGCGGGGGACCGAGTGTGTTTCCCTCAAAGACAGGACGGACCGCAGCAGCACAAAACGGTCTTTACTGGAAAAACACCTTCCCAGAGTCCTGCCCTTAAATTCCGACTCTGGAAGAACCGAGGCATATGGCACACTCCTCTCACCCACTCAGTTTTATATTTTTCCGAATTGACGAAAGCTGAAAGAGCAAAAACAAAACCCAACCAGGCAAGAAATCCAGATGTTGTTAATAACTTGCGACAGATTTGTTTCAGTAGTGAAAAGAGGTGCAAACACTTTAATCTTCCACCTGCAGTGACTAGCTTTAAGACCTTGGGCCAACGTGTAACCCCAGAGCCGGTTTCCACATCCCTAACGTGGGGCTAATACCTACCTTGCAGCAGGTTTGAGGATGAAATGAGAATTGCAGTTTTGCTTTCTCTAAGAACCAATGTTTATGATTCTAGAGAGAACACTGGCCTAAATCAGGGGTTCCTGGACTTTAGGAGACTCCCTAAGTCTGGAGTAGGGGCTGAAGATTTGCGTTTCTAACATGTTCCCCGGGGATGCTGATCACATCTTACTTTGAGAGCCACTGGTCTAAAGGAAGGAAGAAGAAAGTGGCGTAAGATGAGTCAATTTACAACACTGATGGAATTTGAAGTGAGAGAAAGAGGACTAGAATATATTTTAACCTGTCCTCTGTAAGTGTAGGTAAAGATATGTTTTAAAAGTTGTGTGTTCTGGCGTTCCTTCCTTTATGGGTTCCAGGTGGAGAATCTGATTCTCTCTCTGCCTGAGAAAAGACCCACAGGTGTCTGAGCGCCACTCCCCTGTAGTTCTGCCTTTGTCTTGGGATGCTGACGGGATGTCAAGAGCTGGGAGGAGGGAAGAGGAGAAAATTCTGCAAACAAACTTGAATTGGCAGAAGAAATACAGTTTTATATGAGCTGTGTCTTTATTGCTTCCAAAATAGCAACCAGCAAGAAAGGCAAGTCTTTTAATTTTTTTTCAGGCCTGCCATAATTTAAAAATTAAATCACTTTATCCCGTAAAAGATGCTTGCAACCTATTACATGGGTTTGTGCTATTTCTCTATTCTGGTAACTTGAGTATCTGTTTCACAAAATTATCTTTGTGATTGAAATTTGTTATGCAGCTGTCTGCTAGGCCATCTCAGCTGACGAGGGCAAAGTGTTCTGTGTCCCCATTAGTTTTGTTCTTTTCTAGTATCACAAACTATTAATTAAAAAGCATGTATTATGACCAGAGGACAGAATAATTCTCTAAGTAATATTTGGGGCTTCCCCTAATACTCTTGTTTTCAAAGTCTGTTAGTTGCTGAATTCTTTTTTTCTTTGAAGATTTTGATACCGATTCTTCTTAGAATAAGACTATATAGAGGCTAGCCAATGGACATAATTTTGAATTACATACCATATTACTACCCTTTTAAAAACAGCTGTTAAGTTTTTCTTCCTAACTGTGAGCTGGGTTTTCATTTGTGTAATCTTTAACTCTGTGGTTCTCAAGTGATTTTGCCTCCCAGGGGATATTTGACAGTGCCTGGAGACAGTTTTGGTTACCCTAACCTGGAAGGGTGCTACTGGCATCTAGCACGTAGAGACCAGGGATGCTGCTAAACTCCTACAATGCACAGGATAATATCCCCAACAAAAAAATTTTTGACCCCAAATGTCATTAGTGCTCAGGTTGAGAACTCTGCCAACTTTGTAACTAGCTAAGGACAGGATGTTAAAAGGGAAAAGAAGAATAATCCATCCAGACTTTTAGAGACTACTAAATTTTTAAAAAATACTTTTATTTCTATAGGGTTTTGGAGAACAGGTGGTAATTGGTTAGTTACATGAGTAAGTTCTTTAGTGGTGATTGTGAGATTTTGGTGCAGCAGTCACCTGAGCAGCATACATTGAACCCAGTTTGTAGTCTTATCCCTCCCCAACTTCACACCCTTTCTTCCCAAGTCCCCAAAGAGACTACTCTTTTTTTTTTTAAAAAAAAAAAAAAAAAAGGATACCTGTACCAGGCAATAGACTGACAAAAGTACAAAACTAAAAATGACAAATTTCATCCATTTCTATATAGCCCAACCGGAACATAAATTTAAGCACAGTTATATTTTCTCACATGCTGAATGTATACTGATAGTTGACCAAACCAGGAGGAGACACCCCAAAACAAACCAAACTGACCAGCAAACATGGAGAAAAGTTAATAGTAGCCACAATTTCCTACTGCATTATGGCTCAGATTTCTAGACCTGTTTGAAAAGTTGAAGGAGTCCATGGTCTCATTCCTCAAATGGTTTTGTCCAATTGACCAGAAAATCTATCACTGGAAATTTTTTTGGCATGACACTTTCTGCCTACGTTTTCTAAACTATGGATAACTTTTGAAAGGCCAAGTTCAGCCATTGTCAGATTTCGACATTTAGTATGCATTAAATTGTGAGTGCAATTTCTTCCTCAAAAGCTGGCCAGAAAGACTGGAGTTTGGGGAGGGATGCTTTGAAGACTGTGATATAAATGATGAGGCCCTGGAGAGGTGCAGGGGAAGAGGAGGCAAGGTGCGGGAGCCGTGAGGTAGGAAAGAGGAAAAGTTTCTCAACGGAGAGGTAGGAGAAGATGACAGAACACAAATGCTTCTGATTTTTCAGTGTTGCTGAAGGTCAGCTGTGCTTCCCCCCTGGGCATTCTGAATTTTACTCAAAAGGGCCCATTTTTTGGCATTTTTCTCGTCCTGGAATAATCTTCATTTGACAGGAGTGTCTTGATAAAAACAAGATGTTAAAAGTGATTATAGAGTTTCTCCTTCTCCAGCATGTGCACTGTATTCCCGCCTTCCTTTTGGCATCCTTAACTTTTGGCAGGCCTCTTTCCATGCGGTGGGAATGGATGATATTAAGTACATGCTCTAAAGTAGCAAGCCATGTAAAAACATTGAGAAGAGAGAACACTTTATCCCAAGCAGCATGTACAACATGTGGTATAGAGAGTGAAACGTATGCTGCTTATGTACACTTAGTGTTCAGTTTATTCCAGGTGCTCTTACTTAGGACAAAAAAGGTAGTTAGAAGTGCTAGATCTACCCTTGGGCTTCTCCCAGGAGGTGACTGCCTGTCTGCCACACTTCTTTGCTTCCAGACTTCAGAGGACGCTGAGACTTGGAAAGGCAGAGGGACCTGCCACTCCAGTGTGGAGCCGGGGTGGCTCATAGGTGTGCCTGACCGCTGGGCTCTTTGCCATTGCATGTGTTCCATGCAAGCCCAAGCATAAAAACATGGACTTGTGAAATTCAAAGGGAGGCCTCAGACCTTCTGGTTCACCCATCTCTTTTTATAGAAGAGGATACTGAAACTCAGAAAAGTAATTAATTACCCAAGTTCACCTGTTGATTTCCTCGTTTGTTATCCTGAACAAGCTTCTTACCACCTGGCCTTCTCTTCCTGCCATCCCTCAGCCTCAGTGAGGTCTTCCATTCCATCGTAGAGCATGTCCTGCTGGACTCTGCTTCGGTTAGGCTTCCTCCATTTCAGGGTAGTGAGATACCAGCCCCTCTGGGGAGTTTTTACTAGTTTACGGGTGACTCAGGTTGATTTCCTGGGGTTTCGGATAAAGTCAACTTTCCGTCTCTTCACTGCTGCCTTTGGAGTAAATAGAACCATTGATTTAATAATATATGTACTAGATTCTCTCCCACCACCTCTCTTTGGTAACATCTGGCAAGACTAATTTTACTTAATGAACACGGTATTTACTGTACTAAATATTGTGTGCTGCAAACAAATGAAGTCAGAAGCTAATAGTTCATTTAATTCTGGAAATCATGTAATCAGTACAGCAATGAAAGGACAATTCATGAGTCATAGATATTACCCCACCTTAGGAGCCTTTTAAGATGAGTTTGATGCCAAGTGACTTCAGCCTAGAAAAGGCAATATCCCCTCATGACATGCCCTGAGGGCTTTTATTTGTTTATAAAATGGCCATTATGTAATTAGACTTTGACAATGGTGTAACAATTGGGTTCTAAGTATTCTCATTTTGATTTATGATGCCATTTGATGTGGAAGGCCATGATTTTAAAGTTTAATTAGAAAATAAAATGTTACAGATGTAATGAACAAAACAAGAATCGTTCTTTAAATATTATAAACATAAAACTAAGTTTCTTCATCTACACACTGATTCTGAGAACTCATCAGTGATGTAGAAAAAGACAATTTAAGGTCTCACATTATTGGAACTACTATTTTAAAACCATGAAATGTGTGTATAAGATGGTAGTTACACATGTGCTGTGGTCTTTGCTTGTTTTTCTAATTCTAGTGTTTGTTGATTTTCCAAATACCTTGCTTGGGCTCCTTTCTCCTGTAGCACACATCTGTAAGAAAGCTGGCATGGGGTAAAAGTCTATGACCATGAAATGGAGCAAGGCAAATTTGTATCTTTGGTACACAAATCCTTTTTTTTTTTTTTTTTTGAGAGAGAGAGTCTCACTGTGTCGCCCAGACTGGAGTGCAAGTGGCACAGTCTTGCCTCACTACAACCTCTGCTTCCTGGGTTCAAGCAATTCTTCTGCTTCAGCTGGGATTACAGGCATCCGCCCAATACCTGGCTGATTTTTGTATTTTTAGTAGAGATGGGGTTTCACCATGTTTGCCAGGCTGACCTAGAACTCCAGACCTCAGGTGATTCGCCCTCCTCAGCCTCCCAAAGTGTTGGGATTACAGGCGTGAGCCACCCAGCCTGCACAAATCTTAACCTCATCAGGATATTCTGTCCAAACAAATGTATTTGTTCGGTTTTATTTTCGAGCTTGTCATTTTCCGTGCTCTAAAATTAGGATCTGGTCTAGTACTTAATTTGTGTATTGTCAGTGCTCATTAAATAGTTAATGCTTGATTGTTTGCAAAATAATTTGGAATAATGATTATCAATGTAGTGTTTTAGCTAGATCATTAGAAAATCACACTGTGATTTCAAGTGTTTCCCTTTTGTATCCACTGGTCTGTCAGCTCTTGCTTTCTCTTTTCTCCCTTTAATAATGACAGCCAAGGAGGCCTTCTAGGCTAGGTTATGTATAGCCACAGGAATTTAGGAGAGGATGAAAAGAAAAGTGGTAACTTCCAGAGGAGCTAACCCTTTGAGCCGCAGACTGTGGTTCTTAGAAGCCAGACCAGTCTCATTCTGAACCCCTTCAGAATATTTTCAGTTTGAAGAAATTGGAAGGGCCTGGAGGGAACAGACCGCCAATATTCAGTGTTTATGTCTCATCCCAGTTGTCTTATGTCACTCTTCCTGCACTAGGTGACTTTTGACTTGACCCATGTATCCTTGATACTTAATTCATTTACAGAAATCTGTAATGGATGGATGTGTGTGTATTTGTGTTTTATTGACTTCCACAAATTAACTTAACCCCTACGATAAATTATCCAATAGAATTAAATGAAAGTTCACACATTTTCAAGGTATTTTGGAGATTTAAAAATTGAAGAGAAGCTATGTGAATATTAAGTGTATGTTCCAGATATAATTGAACAATTGAATGATCCTGGTTTAATTCATAATTAAGCTATACATTAATGTATAATGAAAACTTGTAATTAAACGATAACTCAGCCAAGAAAAAATTGTTTTTTTAAATGAAATTTGTACATAATAGTAATGTTCTGGCCACATTCTGTGAACAGATTATTTTCTTCACAATTTAGGCACTTTGAGAAGATGCTGGCACCTTACAGTAGGAACCATGACTTCTTTATATAAATAAACATCATAAAAAGCTCAGTACCTTTTACTCAGAGAGTGCTCACTAAATGTCAGCTGATGAGGAAAACATTCTCTGTGAAACTTGCTGTGAAATAACTACTATTTATGCAGTGTAAAGAGTGTAACTACTCTTTATACAGCTGTATGTTATATAAAGCTTGGTCAAAGTTTATAGTTCTCTTGGTGTCATGACATGTATGTTTAGATACTTGGTCAATCTTTAAATGATGATAATTATATATAGCAAAGGTATGTTTGGGAAACATTTGGGAATCTTGGGGACTGGCTCTTAGTTTTTCTTATAATAATCTAGAGAAAGATGAATAATTTTTTGGGAAAAAGTGTTTAAAACTTTTATTGGGAATTCTGATTTCTTTAAAAGCATTTAAGATTTTTATCATGTTCTATTGTGGTGGGAAAATCCCGGTTCTTGTCACACACCCAGGAAAGATAAGGCTCTCAGACACTTTGGAGGGTGAGGGGTTATGGAATTTATTGGGCAGAAAGAAAAAAGGAAAAACAACACGGCAAAGCAAGCGGGGGTTCATGTTAACAGGCCCCCATCTCACAGATTGATTCCCAGGTTACCACCCGGAACAGGAGAGGCCAGTCTCCCCCACTGCAAAGAGCGTGAACTTCTGTGGTTCCACCCCATTCTTCCAGTGTGCAGGCCAGTTGGAGGTTCTCCGGGGACCCCTTTACACTTGGCTGTCTGACTATGCGATATAAAACTTTCTCAGGTATGCTGTGCATTGTTTTTCATTCTTATTTTCTTTTGTGAATAATATCCTGGAATCCAGTACTTTCTTCTACTTCATCTCCTTTTCTTTTTTTGAACTCTGTTAAACCCTGGATTCTGCCCTCAGTTTTCCACTTAAATCATTCCTCTGAGAGCATCGGTAGTCTTCCAGTTTAATCATGTGGCCTTTTCCAATTTCTCATGCTACTCTGATGTGGCAGTATTGTTGGCCTCTGACTTCTTGAGAATTCCTTGGCTTCTATTACATCACATCAACCTGGTTCTTCTTTCAGAACTGCCTTTGCAAAAATTATATCTGAGAAAATTATGACACTGCCAGAGATCTGATCTAACCCACTCTCCTCTTTTTGCCTTTAAAGCTGCCTTAATTATTTCTGGGTTTAGGCCCAGATAACTTTGGAAGATAGCTTAAAGGATCATAGGCCTTCCCCAAAACTCAGCTGCCTTTGTAAAGCTAATGAAAGGCCCTCAGGCTTGGAGGAGGACAGGAATTTGAGTTGTGCTAAGGTGTAGACATATTAATAGATTGCAAGCCATTCCTGCAGATAACACCGCTATTGTAGATTGGCCTCTTGAGCTATCTTTTCAGGTTTTTTTTTGCATGTCTGACACCCGTGGCTCCAGCTGGACCTGCTAAACTACTCCTGTGGCCCCACCCAGGAATGCTTCAGTTCAAAGAGGGCAGCTTCACCCCCCCCCCCATGATTTCATCTTCAGCCCGGCAAGTTAGCAGTAAGCACCTATTGCATAGCAATCTTCACCCCTTCCCCCAAACTGCTTTTGAAAAACTCTATCCTGTGAGCTGTGGATAAGATTGATTTGAGTACTAACTCCATCCCCTACATGGCTTTGCTAGCCTTGTGTTTATTAAACTCTTTCTTTACGGCAATGATGTGGTCTTTTCTTGTTCAGTGGGCAGGAAGAACCCTTCAGGTGGTTATACTTTTGCTCATCCAACTGTCTTTTTTTTCCACTTTCTTCTTCTTTTTTTTTTTTGTATTCCCTGAGGTTCTGTTTTTAGCCTTCTCCTCTTCTTTCTTTGTGCTTGTATCCCTTCAGCAGATGATTTATTGTCTCTGTCTTGATTCCCTATCTCAATTTCCCACTGCTTGAAGGACAGACACACTGCCATAGCTTCAACTTAACATACAAAAAACAGGACTTAACACCATTTTCTCAAATTAGCACCCTTTCCTCCTGAATTTCTGCTTGTAGTGAATTATTGTTATTGTCTCTAAAGCTAGACCACATGGAATTGTTTTTGATGCCTTTCTCTACTTCTTCCTGTGTATGTGTCTCTAACATGTTTCCCAGCCTTAGTGAGTCTCCTTGCCCTGCTTCTTGATTTAATGACCTCTACTCTCCTTCAGTTTTAAGCACTAACCAGACCTACGTGGCTTTCCTTCTTAAACGTGACCCACTTGCTCAATCTTATTTCCTGCTGTTTACCATCCACATCCTCTTGATGGTACAGCTCTCTCTGCCTTAATTGTAGTCTCTTTAATGTGTCATAACGATTACTGTCACAATGATTGGCCTTTCTTCATGTGATTCTTGTTTTTGAAAAATCCTTTTTCTTATCAATTTTTCTTTCACAACTACTGAGGGACTGTGTTAAGAAAAACCGACTCCACAAGGGGCGTGGTTTCAAAGGCAAGAGCTTCCAGGCGCTGTGCCTCCATCCACCTCCCCATCGGGGAACCTAGAGTTCTTTGTCTAACTTTCTAGTTGTAGGCTAGGTAAAATTCCAGGTGTGCTCCTTTGTTTAAAAAAGCCTGTGAAAAGCTCTAGGCGGAAGGGCCTCTGTTCTGGGGCGGGCAGCCACTCCAGAATCAGAGTCGAAGATCAGTCACTCCAGAGGAAATTTGAAAGAACTTCTCTCATTGGACAAGAACATGAATGGGGCGGGAATCACTTCAAAGATAAAACTTCACTGCCCCTTACCTGTACGGATTTCCCTCTCTGGGATCCCCTCCCACAACAACGTGGGAGCTGTCTTTCCCTCTCTACCTGCGCGGATATCCCCTTAGGATTGCGCGCGCGCTCTCTCTCTCTCTCTCCCCCCCCTCCTCTCTCCTCTCTCTCTCTCTCTCTCTGCCTAATACATCACTTTCTGCTAAACTCTTTGGGTCCGATATTTACATGAACTATAAGCTCACCGCGCAGCCAGGGCCCCTTCCCCATTCTTGGGAAAAAGAGACACCAAGTACCTCGGGCACATCAAATAGAGGAGGGAGCTGAGCACCATCCCGTCGCACGACCTGGTTACACTCCCATTCTCACCTTTCTCTGGAAAAATGTTTTAAGATCCAGCCCAACAGACTTCTTTGTGAAACTTTCCTCTACCTTCCCAGGGAACATTAATGGTTTTTACTGTTTTCCCATAGTACTTGGTACATAGTCTGAACACAGACCTTCATGCTTTCTGTAATAGTTAGTGGTTTATGTGTCTGGCTCTGCACTGGGACTGTGAACTCTTTGTGGGCAATCTCTGGACGCCATTTGCTGCATCCATCCTGACACATAGTGGCCACTCAAAGAATGTTTGTTAAATTGAAAATGTACCCAATAAATTAGACAAGTCTCTTAACTTCCTTTCTGATCTTCCCTTCACGTCTCCTCTCCTGTCTTCCTTGTTGTCTTAGCCTTGAACCAGGCAGTCTTCCTTAAGTTGAAGTGTCCTGTCTATCCTCTTAACCCAGTTCCAGCCATGCCTTGGGCCTTACTTCTTTCATATCATCCTGTATCCATCTTTCCTTTTCTGTGTGCTGTCTAAAAATTCTGTAATAGCTTGTTGTATTTTAATTTCATGTCCTCCAGTTTTACTGGAAATGCCTTGCTGGTAAGGAATTTTTATGTTTAAGAAATCCAGACAACATTACCAGTAGTTCTTTACTCTTTTCTATCCTGAGGGTCTGAGGCTGAATTTACTCATCCCAGGGTAGTTTCGGCTTCATTGCTGACGGATTGACCAGTCTGAATCCCATTATAGGTTCACTCTTTATTTTTTGAATAGGCAAGAACTTTAAGTATGAATACTATAGTATGAGTCATATAAAATGGTAAGTTAAATGCAGCAGCACCGTAGGTCTTTTCTGCAAACACTTTTAACGTTATTCAAGGGAAGCAATAAAGGGAAAACATAGTCACTTGTTGGATCACTTTTTCTTTTGGAAAAACTAGTTCCAGAACTAGTTATAGTACTCTAACTAAGGAACGCAGACCTGGGAATTCATACTTGATTCAGTCACTTTAATCCTTACATCAATGTGTCTCTCCCTTACTCAAGTCTAAAACCAGTGAATCACTGTAAAAGCTAGGATTGGGGACCGTCTGGTACCATTGTTAGTATTTTGGGCTGTGATGAAATGGCACAGATAGTTTCTTATGAAAATTTATTCAGATTTATGAGCCAGTACTCATCATAACAATCCAGAAAACTCTTAAGAGGATAGAAATTGTATGACAAAGTGAGTCACAGCCTTTGTGATGTGATGTCTGCAAGGGTGGGTGGGAGAAATTACTGAATGACCAGTCTCATTCTGCTCCTTTCTAAGTTGAATCATTTTGCAAATAGACAATTCATAGGTTTTTAGGTGGCTATTACATAAATAAAAAATGGAAGACAGTAAAAGGGTCAAATAATGTTTCCATTTAAAAAAGTACTTTTTGAAACATTTCACTTAATAAACACTTTGTTTTTGAATTAGAAATGAAAATTGTCTTTCTACTGCCTGATATATATCTTTTAATCCAATACTACTGCATGCCTTCTTTATGTATTCTTACTTTTTCTATTAATTGTGTTACTTTTCTTGCCCAGATTTTTAAAAAAATTCTACCAAGTGTCATTTGACCTTTCTTCTTATAGCTATTGCTAGTGTTGGCTCATTTGGAGATGGGGTGTGTGTGTTTGTGTGTTGGGGAGAGGTGTCATTTACTCACTGGCTGGATGACTACTTGAATTGGATGGGGACTCAAGAGAAAAAGGTCCCTTTGATTTTGGAAATTCTGATTCTGGGATGATATCATCTTGCATTTTGCATTGTGGCCACTCTTCTGTTACTTCTCATGTAAGCTTTTCTCTGAGTCATATTTTACCTTTAAATATAAGACTTATTAACCTTATTTCCTTATCTTCTTTGGGGTAAGGCATTTATTTAAAAAAAAGCTAAGTGAAAAGAGAAATATTCTATTTTGAATATCTCTCTAAGTTTTAGTTC
Organism: Cebus imitator; assembly: GCF_001604975.1. Lineage (NCBI taxonomy): Eukaryota > Metazoa > Chordata > Mammalia > Primates > Cebidae > Cebus > Cebus imitator. The sequence continues at coordinate 128,155 of NW_016107368.1, read as the reverse complement.
TCCTTACATATTTGTATATATCTACATTACTCTAAACTCAACTTAGTAATGGGAGTATAATTGAAGTGAGTTTGGGAAGATAATTTTGTTAACTGTTTTAGTGTAGTATAGTAATACCTAAAGAAGACGTAGAAGGCGTTGGATTGAAAAATAACGCATTACGGAGAAACCCTCAGCTGTTAAAGGGTGAGAAGTGAGGCGTAGATGATTTTTTGGAGGGTGGTTTGAAAGCTCTGAAGTATTCATGAGATCTGTCCAGCTCTGTCCACACAACTAGGGAGACTGCCGTGGTGACTAGGCAGAATCCCTCTCCTCTGTGGTAGAGGAAGGGCCACTTGTTTGGCCTTTACCATGGTACTATATTCCAAGGACATTGATATTTACATTGAATGAATGAGTGACATTTTTGAGAACATGCTCTATGCCAGCTTTACAAATAATATCTGTTTAATCTTAAATGCAAACTTATAAATCAGGTATCATTATCTTCATTTTACAAATAAGAAAATAGTTTTTTCCTATTGGCTTTTCAAAAGATGGTCCCTTTGTGCATGCCAACTGGTAATTACGCATTTAAGCAAAGAATTTAAACTCTTCCGGAGGCTTTGCCATGTCCAGCAAAGTTAAAGTCCGTGCCATCTCTTCTTCTGCCCCCTTGTTTGTTCCACTCTGCTTTGTTTAAGAAAGACTTCTGTCATGATTTAGTAGGAGACAATTCTTCTTTAATATTTAAAAGCTTTTTTTTTTGTTTGTTTGCTTTTTTCTGTTTTTTGAGACAGAGTCTCACTCTGTTGCCCAGGCTGGAGTGCGGTGGTACAGTCTTGGCTCACTGAAGCCTCCACCTCCCGGGCTCAAGCAATTCTCCTACCTCAGCCTCCCAAGTATCTGGGACTACAGATGTGTGCCACCATGCCCAGCTAAATTTTGTATTTTTCGTAGAGACGTGGTTTCACCATGTTTGCCAGGCTGGTCTCAAACTCTTGACCTCAGGTGATAGACCCACCTGGGCCTCCCAAAGTGCTGGGATTAGAGGCATGAGCCATCACACCTGGCCTATATTTAAGGGCTTCTTGAGATTTATGAGTGGCATATACAAAAACAGAGTAGGACGTAATTAAGAATGAATACTGTACAGTTGTGCACTGCATCATGATGTTTTGGTCAATTGCAGACCTCATATACGATGGTGGTCTTGTAAGATTTATAATACTACATTTTAATGGTACCTTTTATATGTTTAGGTAACACAAATACCACTGTGTTACAGTTGCCTACAGTATTCAGTACAGCAATGTGCTGTACAGGTTGCAGCCTGGGAGCAATAAACTATACCATCATCTAGGATTGTGTAAGTACGCAGTATGATGTTCACACAATAATGAAATTACCTAAGGATGCATTTCTCAGAAGGTATCCCGATAGGTAAGTGGCACATGATTATATAGCACAGTGATATTTGTGTATTTAAGCATATCTAAACATTGAAATGGTACAGTAAAGATAAGACATTATAGTCTTACGGGACCACTGTCATAAAGGTAATTAAAAAGATGTTTTCAAAGTATAGTTAGGCTCTTAAAAAAAAATGTTCAGTATTTAAGGACATGTAGTGTAAGATTTTAAAACAACAACAACAAAAAAAGCAGATGGATGTGGGTCTGTCTTTAATTTTCTTCATTGAGTGAGATTATCCATTAATCAATAATTTTCTCAGTGTCTACTATGTGAAGGAATAAAGAACAAGATAGATAAAGAAATATCAAGAAAGCATGTAGCAAGACACATCCAGAAAAGTATCTAAAAATTAAACTCCTTCCTTTTTTGACTCTCTTGTATTTTCGAATGGTATCACCATCTTCCTTGCCAACCAGACCCAGGTCTTGAGTGAATTTCTACTAGGTCGTTTTCCCCACTCCCAACTCTCC
>NW_016107368.1:102324-126000 GCF_001604975.1 Cebus imitator | reverse complement strand
AGAGACGGGGTTTCACCATGTTGACCAGGATGGTCTCAATCTCTTGACCTCGTGATCCACCCGCCTCAGCCTCCCAAAGTGCTGGGATTACAGGCTTGAGCCACCGCGCCCGGCCCCCGCTTCTCTTCTTTCAGTTCTGCAGCGCATTCATGCTTTTGCTGGTCTCTGCAATCTTGCTGCAGCTGGTCTAGTTCTAATCCTGACTATTGGAACTGCCATCTAATTGGTATCATCTGTATTCGTTTACTAAGGCTGCCATAACAAACCTACCACAGCCTGAGTGGCTCGAACAATAGAAATTTACCTTCTTATAGTTCTGGAGGCGGGAAGTCCAAGATCAGGTGTTGGCAGGTTTAGTTTCTTCCAAGGCCCCTTTCCTTGGCTTGTCGATGGCCACTCTCTAGCTGCCTCTTCACAAGATCTTTCCACTGTGCTTGTGTCTCTGTTGTCTCTTTGTATGTCCAGATTTCCTCTTCTTATAAAGACCTCAGTCAGATTGGATGGGGGCTCACCCTAAAGGCTTCATGTTAATGTAATCACATCTTTAGAGGCCCCATGTGCAAACACAATCACATGCAGAGATACTGCAATTAGAGCTTCATGAGTTTGGGGAACACAATTTGGCCCACAGTAGCCCATAATAAAGGATGGTATGCTTTGCCAGAGTGACTTGATTACTCTGTCTAGTTGTTCAGCAGTTGTACATTGTTTTTTCTTGAAGAGGAACTCTGATGATGTTACTCCTCAGAAAAACATTTTAGGCTCTCATGAGCCCTTGCTTCCAAAAGGCCAAAAAAAAGAAAGAATAATGATCATGCCAAAAAAGGCCATAGCCACGTGCAGCCTATGTGTGGCCGGAACTATGCCCGATGCGTGACCAAGGACACGGCTATCAAGAAGTCATCATTTGAAACATAGTAGAGGCTGCAGTTATCGCGTACACATCCGAAGCAAGTGTCTTTAATGCCTCTGTGCTTCCCAAGTTATATGTGAAGCTGTATTACTGTGTGAGTTGTGCCATTCACAGCAAGGAAGTCAGGAATTGATCTTGTGAAGCCAGCACGGACCAAATACCCTGATCCCTATTTAGACCTGTGGGTGCTGGCACATGACCTCCACTAAAGCCCAGGTGAGGAGCTGAGTCCTTAAGGACTGAAGAAAAAACTATCCTCTGGAAAAAAAAAAAAATGAAAATTGTCCTTAAAAAAAGAAAAACATCATGGACTTGAAAGAGGTCAGTCCCCTGGTATGCAGTTGCTCCAGAGCTTACAGATGTTGCAAGTCTGTAAAAATCAGAAAACACAGGAAAGTTACCAGCAGATGTGTGGTTGTCATGGATATAAAGTGGGATACAGGTATTTTCTGGAAACTCTAGGTAAGTAGTAAGCTTGATACAGATCTCTGAAAAAAATTCCAAGAGGCTTGAGAATACAGAAAAAGAAGATAATCGCATAAGTAGTAACTAGGGTGCTACAATGGGAGAGTAGTAATATATACATAGTCTTCGTGTTAATTTCCATGGAATATTCAACTGAATTTCTCATAGCAACCTTCTGTAAAAGATGTGTGTTTTCTTCAGGAGAGTCTGGAGTTTTTCATGTTTAGTATTCTTAGGTCGGGGTCCAACAGCCTGTTTTATAAATAAGTTTTATTGGCACACAGCCACTGTCACTTGTTTAAACATTGTGGCCACTTTCACACTACAATGGCAGATACCCCTCAAGGTGGAAAATATTTACTCTCTGGCCTTTTACCCCAGAAAGTGTGCTGACCCTGGCTTAAGCCATATTTTTCATGAGGAGTGTACACTCCTTAGTCATGGCATTTCTGCTGTTCCACACTATTACATTTAATACTAATTTCTTGATACTTTATGTCAGAAACTGTATAATATTGCCTATGGCTTTTACGCATATTCCTCAACCTTTGGACAGGAATTATTATTTCCAGGCTGATCTCTTATTTAAAAATGTATTTATTAGTGATTTAATATCACTTTTTATAAACTGGAATTATGCTTTCCCTCTAAAAGAAAAATAAAGGTTATATAGATGTATTATAATAATCTAAAACTATTTTAATAGACAGCTGATCCTGTTATCCAATTACTAGTAAAATGTCATGCTTTAGATTATTATTCTAAACCAAAGTTATGGTTTTTGCTAGACCCTCCACCCAACTTTTAACAGCAAAGTAACTAATTCCCATGTAGCAGGAAAATTCACCCAGTTATTTCCATATATATTTTGCAACTCAACTACTGCAGGAAGCTACATTATTCAAAGTTTGATATTCTCTGTTTTAATGAAATATAAATAAAGAGTTTGGATATTTGTTTACACCTACTTTGAATGTTTTCCTCACTTAGATTATTTTTGGCTATACTTAATGATGTAATGATGTAGAACTGTAGAGCCTTTATGTTAAAGAATTCTGCTGGAGAATACTGGTTCTCCCATGGGTATCACTCCATAAATGGGTGAATGTTCCTGTTGGATGCCTCTTTTTTTTTTTTTTTTTGAGAAGGAGCCTAATGCCCACAGTGGCTGACAGTTAAAGCACACAGTTCTGCTCTCTAGGTAGGACAGACAGCAGAACCTTTTTAAAGACCTGCTAGGGGAAATAATATTTATGGAAGCCTGCCTCAACAATGTATGAAGTGCATCTTTCCTCCAAATTGAGAGTTTTAACTTGGGGGGCTCATGGATTTGCTTTAGATTTCCCTTAAAAATAGATGCAAAATGCTAGGCGTTAGGTTGTTTTTCTGAGGAGAGGGTACATAGCATTTTGCCAGATTCTCAAAGGGTTATCTGTGGTCGAAAATGTTAAGGACAGTATCATTAGAAACACCAAAATGTGTTATTTAATTAATCTGACATCAGTGAGAGAACCAATTTGAACTACACGACAGTGAGAATGCATTTACTGAATTGTGTGTTGGGGTGAACCTTTAGTTTATGGTGAGCGATTTTGTGAAAAAGGCTCTATGAAGCTCGTCTCTGTGTTAATTATAAGAAATGTTGAAGGCTGCCTTTGATCTCATTACATAGTGTCCACCCTGAATTTCCTTAGGAGAAATTTCTCTTTGGTAACTGTGTCAGGACTAGTTATGCTTTTTCTTAGCAGCCAGCTTATTTCTATCTTATGGTCTCTGGGAAATGTATTGCTGCTGGCTACTAGAAAGCCAAATATATGACCTGCTTCTAGCAAGTATAATAATCCCACTTCTGGCCGGGCGCCATGGCCCACGCCTGTAATCCCAGCACTTTGGGCGGGTGGATCACGAAGTCAAGAGATCGAGACCATCCTGGTCAACATGGTGAAACCCCGTCTCTACTAAAAATACAAAAAATCAGCTGGGCCTGGTGGCGCGTGCCTGTAATTCCAGCTACTCAGGAGGCTGAGGCAGGAGAATTGCCTGAACCCAGGAGGCGGAGGTTGCGGTGAGCCGAGATCGCGCCATTGCACTCCAGCCTGTGTAACAAGAGCAAAACTCCGACTCAAAAAAAAAAAAAAAAAAAAAAAAAAACCCCCAAAAAAAAAAAAAAAAAAAAAAAAAAAAAAAATCCCACTTCTGATTTCACCAGTTTTAAACCCTTTATTTGTATTTATCTTATTTAAAAGCCATTTTTAAAGTTTTTTTCTTGGCATATTGTCAATATCTTTGTAACTCACCTTAAATATTACTTGGGATCAAACACGTTATACCTCAATAAAAATAATACATTGATTAATTTGTTATTTTAACCATAAAGCACCACTATATTATACAGAGCACTGGGTGCTGGAGACTAAAAACTCAAGGCCCGTGTCCCTTAAAATGTATTTTGTTTGTCACAACGAGAAAAAGATATAAATCAAAAAGGGCAATAAAATGTTATGTCTGTTTTTTTTTGTGGTGTTTCCCATGGGACAGTGAGATCATACCAAGGACAGCAGTAAATTCTAATGGGGAAGTAATAAAAAGCTTCAAACAGGAATGACCACTGAACTTGTTTGGAATCAAGTAGGTGTTTGCCAGGCAGACAGGGCGGGTAAGGGCAGAAAGGCCAAGGAGGTAGGGCCAGGTTTGGCATGTTTTGGGAACCAAAAGAAGTTTGGAATGGCTGGAGGGTAGGATCATGGTAAGAAGTAAGGCCTGTTAGCTAGGCAAGGACTGGATTATGCTGGACCTTGTAAGCCATACTGAACAATTGGTCTTTATCCTAGAAGTGGTGGAGAATCAATAGAGGGTTTTAATGAGAGAGTGAGAGGATTAAATTTGGGCTTTTATGAGATCACTCTGGTGGGTGTGTATAATAGATTGGAGGGTATGAAGCTGGCAGCAGGGAGTACAGTTAGGAAATGATTGCAGTTATCCAATTGAGAAATGGAAATCTCTCTCAGATCATTTCTCTGCACATAGTAAATGATGTACGGGCATACCTTCAAGGAGATACTGTGGGTTTGGTTCCAAACCACCACAATAAAGTGAATAGCACAGTAAAGCGAGCCACATAAACTTTTTGGTTTCCTAATACATATGAAATCTACGTGTTTACACTATACTATAATCTGTTAAGTGTACAGTAGCATTATATATGAAAAAACCAATGTACAAGCATAGTGAAAAAATACCGTATTTTTAAAAAATGCTAACAATCATCTGAGCCTTTAGTGAGTCATAACTGTTTTGCTAGTGTAGGATCTTGCCTCAGTGTGGATATGGCTGCTGACTGATCAGAGTGGTGGTTGTTGAAAGTTGGGGTTGCTGTGGCAATTTCGTAAAATAAGACAACAGTGAAATTTGTGGCATCAGTTGACTTATCCTATCATGAAAGATTTCTCTGTAGCATGGGATGCTATTTGATAGCATTTGATGCACAATAGAACATTTTTCAAAATTAGAAGCCAATGCTTCAAACCATCCTGCTGCTTTATTAACTAAGTTTATGTAATATTCTAAATCATTTGTGGCCATTTCAACACATCTTCACCAGCAGTAGATTTCATCTCAAGAAATCACTTTCTTTGTTCTTCCCTAAGAAGCAACTCCTCGTCTGTTTAAGTTTTATCATCAGCTTGTAGCAATTTAATCACATCTTTTGGCTTCACTTGTAATTCTAGTTCTCTTCCTATTTTCATTCCATCTGCAGTTACTTCTTCCACTGAAATCTTGAACCCCCTCAAAGTCATCAGGAGGGTTGAAATCAACTTCTTCTAAACTCTTAGTAGTGTTAATATTTTGACTTCCATGAATCACAAATATTCTTGATGGCATCTAGAATTGTCAGTTATTTCCAGAAGGCAGGCAGGCTTGCTTTCTCTTTTTCTTTTTCCTTCTTTTCTCTCTTTCTTTCTTTCTCTCTCTATTTTTTCTCTTTCTTTCTTCCTCTCCTCTCTCTCCCCTCCTCTCCCCTCCCCTTTCTCCTTTCTTTCTCTGTCTCTCTCTGTCTCTGTCTCTCTCTCTCGCCCTCTTTCTCTCTGTCTCTCCTTCCGACTTACTCTGTCACCTAGGCTAGAGTACAGTGGTACAGTCATGGCTTACTGCAGCCTTGACCCCCTGGGCTCAAGTGTTGCTCCCACCTCAGCCTCCTAAGTAACTGACTGACCCTACAGGTATGCACCACCATGGTCAGCTATTTAAAAATTTTTTTGATAGAGACAGAGTCTCGCTATGTTACCCAGTCTGGCCTTGAATTCCTGGGCTCAAGCCATCCTCCTGCCTTGGCATCCCAGAATTCTAGGATTATAGGCATAAGTTACCGTGACTAGCCTCCAGAAGGTTTTTAATTTACTTTACCCAGATGCATTGGAGGAATTACTATCTATGGCAGCTATACCCTTACAAAATATATTTCTTAAATCTTAAGACTTGGAAGTAGAAATTACTCTTGAGCCATGGTCTGCAGAATGGATGTTGCATTCGCAGGCATGAAAACATTAATCTTGTACGTCCTCATCAGAGCTCTTGAGTGACTAGGTATGTTGCTATTGAATAGTAATCTTTTGAAAGGGATCTTTTTTTTTTTTTTTTTGGTCTTGGAGTCTCGCTCTGTTGCCCGGGAGTACAATGGTGCAATCTTGGCTCACTGCAGCCTCAGCCCCCAGGGTTCAAGTGATTCTCCTTCTATGTAGTCCAAACTATTTTTTTTTTTTTTTTTATCAGTAGTCAAAAGTGGGTTTGAAATATCCAGTAAACCATGCTGTGAACAGATATGCTCTCATCCAGGATTTGTTATTCCATTGATAGAACACAGGCGGAGTAGATTTAGCATAATGCTCAAGGCCCTAAGATTTTCAGAATGGTAAATGAGCATTGGTTTCCACTTAAAGTCACCAGCTGCATTAGCCCCTAACAAGAGAGTCAGCCTCTCCTTTGAAGCTTTGAAGTCAGGCATTGACTTCTCTCTAGCTATGAAAATCCTAGATGTCATCTTCTTCCAAGAAAAGGCTTCTTCCAGTGTCCACATTGGAAATCTGTTGTTAATGTAGCTTCCTTCATCAGTGATCTTAACTAGATCTAGATAACTTGCTGTAGCTTCTACATTAGCACTTGCTGCTTTACCTTGCGTGTTGATGTTACAGAGATGGCTTGTTTTGTTAAACCTCATGAACCAAGCTCTGCTAGCCTCCAACTTTTCTTCTGCAGCTTCCTTACCTCTCTCAGCCTTCATAGAACTGAAGAGAGTTAGGACCTTCTTCTGTTTTAGGCTTTGGCATAAGGGAATGTTGGGGATGGTTGATCTATCCAGACCACTCAAACTTTCTTCATATCAGCAATAAGGCTGTTTTGTTTTCTTATCGTTCTGTGTTCACTGGAATAGCACATGTCATTTTCTTCAAGAATTCTTCTTTTACATTCACAACTTGGCTGTTTGTGGCAAGAGGCCTAGCTTTTGGCCTGTCTCAGCTTTCAACATGCCTTCTCCACTAGGCTGAATCATTTCCTGATTTTGATTTAAAGTGAAAGACAATGAGACTCTTCCTTTCACTTGAACACCGAGAGGCCATTGTAGGTTTACTAATTGGCCTAACTTTAATATTGTTGTGTCTTAGGGAACAGGGAGGCCCTAGGAGAGGGAGAGAGACAGAGGAACATTGGTCAGTGGAGCAGTCAGAACACACACGTTTATTAAGTTTGCTGTTTTATATGGATATAGTTTGTGGTCCCCCAAAACAATTACAATGGTAACATCAAAAATTACTGATCACAGATCACGACAATACATGTAATAATAATAGAAACGTCTGAAATATTGTGAGAATTACCCAAATGTGACACAGACATGAAATGAACACATGCTGTTGGAAAAATGGCACTGATGGGCTTGCTTGTTGCAGGGTTCCCACAAAGCTTTAATTTTCAAGAATCATAATACCTGTGAAGGGCAATAATGCAAATCAAAGTAAAACAAGGTATATCTGCATATGCACTAGAATGGAAGGGTGTCCATTTTATTAAGGGAAACAAGGAAATTATTGAATAATGCTGAAAATATTACTCGATTTGTGAAAATGCACATGCACAAACGCAAGGTCTATACTTGTGTAGTAAACAGGAAGGCTGAGATCTGAAAAGGATCGTACCTAACTGCTACCAAGTGCTTAGTGCTTCAGAGAGGGATGAGATTAGAAGAGACAAGATCAAGGGCAATCGTCACTTCTTTGCCTATGTATTTGTGAATTTTTTTAAAAGAATGTATCTGTGTATTTATATAAAATTTTGTGAGAAGAAGGAATGGGGGAGTGAGGGAGTGGATGCAGACGTTGAATACCTTTCGCTGAGGTCCATGAATATGAAAGGAAGGAGGGAGATAGGATAGCAGCCAGAAGAAGTTTCTGTTTCGGGAGACACTTGTAGACTGGGGTCTTTTGCCATCAGTCACATGATGTATGCACTGAAAGGTAGCCAAGGCATCTGGTATACACCTTCCCTTACTTCAGTGTCATCTTGGACCTCTCATGAGGCTCAAAGAGCCTAAAGCACAAAGACTACTTTCCTCCAGAAAGAAGGAATTCAGCCAGCATAGGTAGGTAGGTAGGTATGTAGGTAGGTAGGTAGGTAGATAGATCGATAGATTGATAGATAGATAGATAGAGTGATCTCCTATTCATTCTGTTTCTCTGGAGAACTCAGGCTGAAACAGGCCTCCTAAAAATCTTGTTGCTAGGTCATCAGGTCATCAGTTACAGCCCCAGGCAGCCTTCTGTGATGAGACTCCATGGAGTCTCCTGGAAGGCAGGCATGGTCATGCCTGTGCCCTCTGGTTACAAGGAGCTCACTCATTCATCTGCCGCTTGGCTTGTTTCTTTTTAAGTACCACACGGAGAAGCAAGGCCTTGATCATTATCAGCACAACTACTTTACCTTCATTTGGGAAATGATAATTAGCATTTGAAAGCAGCACATTATCCCGATTCACTGTATATTCTCAGGCAGAGCTCACAAAAAATCTAAAATCAAATATATTCTCCATAATGTATTTGTTTTTCTAAGGTGAGAGAATTATAACTGTGTTCTTTGGGAGTGTCCTCTTATACTCATGGAAAAATAAGTTAGGAGAAACAGGAAAGGCCTGGATCAGAACACAGAGGACTAGATTAAGCTTAATGGAAGCGAGGAGTTGGTGGGGTGGGAGGAGAGTGCTGCAGGTGTATCTTAAACTGACCCCGTGGACTGGGTTTGGTCTACGAGCAGCAGTATTCACTGAAAGTCAGCCTGGCTTTGGAGTCTCATCACAGAGGATGACCTTGCTGTGTAGACTATGCTGCCTGGGGCTGCAACTGATGACCTGATGACCTAGCTCGATTTTCAGGAGGCCTCTTTCAGTCGGAGTTCTCCAGAGAAACAGAATGAATAGGAGATCACTCTATCGATCTATCTACCTATTTATGTATCTATCTACCTACCTACCTACCTACCTACCTGTCTTCCTTCCTACCTACCTACCTACCTACCTACCTGTCTACCTGTCTTCCTACCTACCTACCTACCTACTACCTAGAGGGATTTATTTTAAGCAGTTGGCTCATGTGATTACAGGGGCTGGCAAGTCCAAGTCCAGGCCAGCAATCTGGAGACCCAGGGCAAAGCTAATGTAGTTCAGGTCCAAAGGCCATCTGCTGGCTGAATTCCTTCTTGCTGGAGGAAAGTAGTCTTTCTTCTATTCAGGCCTTCAACTGATTTGATGTGGGTCACTCACAATATGGAGGGCAATCTACTCAGAGTGCACTGATTCAAATGTAAATTTCATTCTAAAACACCCTTATAGAATCATCCAGAATAATGTTTGAGCAAACATCTGGGCACCGTGACCCAGCCACGCTAACACATAAAATTAACCATCACAAGGCATTTGTTGACATAAACCCTAGACTGGCCTGAGTGTCCAAAGAGGGTAGTGAATAAGCCCTGGCTTGGTAAGGACCAACTTATTCATTATGACGCCCAAGGACATGGGTCAGAGAGTTCCTAACAGAGGTACTAGACTGGCCTCCTGTTAACACTGAGAGGTTCAGTTTTGCTTTGATCCTCAGCTCACCACCGAAGCCCTAAGGAGTCTCCTCCTTCCATGGTTGGTGCCTGCCATGGGCACATGGAGTTCAGGTTCTTTCTTCTGGTTTCTCTTGTCTTTCCCCTGATTTGTGTGTGTTAGTTTTTCTTCTTCAGGATTTCTGAAAATAGGAATAATAATCCTATTCCAGAAGAAAGGACTTAATTTAAAAAGGAGCATTCCCAACTGGATCACAGTGATCCTGACATGTGGAGATGTTGCAGGCTGCTATTGCCTGTATTTTGGAGGCCTGTGGTCACAGCAGTGAACAATTGCTGCTGGGCCTGCTGTCTGTCAGCTGCCATCTGCTCCAAAGCCTCCCCTACTCTTCCCTTGTCACAGAGCTGACCTAGGACTCAGAGCCTGTTTCTGAGGATATGGGCAGCAGAGGGGAGTTGAGGCTGCAGGCTGATTAGGTAGCACTGGTGCTAGCTTTTTTAAAAGTCATGTTCTTATCTGTGGTTGCAAATATCTGCTGCTTCTGTCATAGCATTATTCTCTTTTCATGTGGAGGATGATTACCATTGATTAGAAGCAGTAGTATCCTCAGCAGAGGCACTTGTGCTTTAGGCTCTTTGAGCCTCATGAGAGGTCCAAGATGACACTGAAGTAAGAGAAGGTGTATACCAGATGCCTTGGCCACCTTTCAGAATGTATCACTGGCACTGCCAGGAGAGAGCTAGGCTGTGTGAGAGTGGGATTAGGTGCTGGGCCAGGCGCAGGGGAATGTTCTATGTACTGCGGATCTCCCTTACTTGCACCCTGGACAACTGGCTCTTCCGGACTGGGTCTCTTGGTCTATCCTTGTGTCCTTCTCCACTTTGAAGCTAAAAGACTGTCAGAATCCTACCAAATACATTGAGATTTTAACATGCCAGTTTTATAGCAAAATTGCACAAAATTTTGTAGTAAAACAATAAAATCTCTTTGGTGGCTTAGTTGCTGTAGAAAAAGACAAATGTTCCACTAAATGATGAGCTTGGCTTGGCTAGCACAGTGTGAGTAGATAGATTTTAAGGTATAGGAACATTGTGGGACTTCATGTTTGTGATACTCAGTAATTTCTTTGAACTAGGAGGGAATGCTATCTCAGAAGTGTGGCTGCTGACTGGGTAACCATAGTGAATAGGAAAGGAAAGCAACCAGGGATATGCTGAGGTAGCTAAATACTTGCAGAGGGCACACTTGAGGCTGGAGACCTCATATTGCTAAAACATCAGTTTGGATGAATGTGTCATTTCCAGAACATTGTGTATGTTGAGCATTGTGTATGTTCAAGGATGGAGAAGCTGGCCAGGCATGGTGGCTCACGCCTGTAATCCCAGCACTTTGGGAGGCCGAGGCGGGCAGATTGCTTAAGCTCAGGAGTTTGAGACCAGCCTGGGCAACATGGCAAAACCTTGTCTCTACTAAAAAATACAAAAAGTAGCTGGGTGTGGTGGCATGCACCTGTAATCCCAGCTACTTGGGAGACTGAGGCACAAAAATTGCTTGAACCTGGGAGATGGAGGTTGCAGTGAATCAGGATTGCACTACTGCATTCCAGCCTGGGCAACAAAGTGAGACTCTGTCACCAAAAAAAAAAAAAAAAAAAAGATACAGTAAAAGTTGTGAGTTGAACAAAATGATATGTTTCTGGTTTTGGAACAATGTACTTGGGAGAGCCAGACTCCCTTCTCTGCCTGAGATAAGAGATTTCAGTTCAGAGCATCTTAAACAGAGTGACTTTATGTACCTAAAACTTTTTCTTATTCTTCCAAAAATAACACTGAGCAATGGTGGATGACTTTATAGATGTCTGATTTTTTTCTTCTCTTACATAGCCTCATATATTCTTTGGAGGAAGCAGAAAGAAAAAATTAGTCATGGGAGCAGACAGGATAAGGGAAGTAGAAAGTAAAAGAAGGAAAGGAAGAAAGAAAAAACAAAAACAAAATAAAGTGAGAACAAGCAAAGAAGATTTAGGTTGAAACAGACATTCGTATTCAAAAACTCCCAAGCACCTAGTTGTATGGGACTCTTGGCGCTTTCTTCAGAGAGTGGTTCCAAATCTCACAAGAAGAAGGGAGCAAAAGAAAACAAAATGACCAGTTTTTGTGGCACAGGGGAAGGAAACAAATTCAAAAGTTGTGATTTTCGGCTTCTTTTTTGGGATGGAAGTGTAAGTACTGCAGTCAGAAGCTATTTCCTTTACTACTTGTATACTTGCTTTTATGATACTTAAAAAAATGTATACACTATAGCAATTAACTGTGTCTTTTTAGTGTAAGAAATAAGAAGACATAGTGTAAGAAGACTTCTTTTAGGGCGAGAATACTTCTTGGTATTTTCATCCATTCCCCTACTTCCCCCTCCTTCCTTGCATCCAGCCAGTTGCTTGGATCAAAGCACAATTTTAGCGTTATTTCAACCAGCTATGTCTTGAAGAATGGCAAATGACGAATGGCAAAAAAAGAGCGGCATGCTTCAGAGGGTCAGTGTGGTTCAGCGCTCAGCAATAGGATTAGGACTGCTCATCATGACCCTAGGTCACCAGGTAACTTTAAGGCACAGCAGTTTACCAACCTGTGACCTGGATTCCTTATCTTTAGCAGAGAAGTCCAGACTAGATGGTTTCTCGGGGCCAAACTTGAAGGATTTTCAACTCAAATTCTACTGGAAGTTCAGTTTTTGGGAAAGACTGATAATATCATTAGAAATAGGTATGGCCAATAGGAAAGAGTATAATCCCAGAAAAGTGGGTACTTCACACCGGCCTGTCACTGGAGGTGGTCAGAGAGTGTTTAACAATCCTTTGATCCTAAAGCAGCTAGGCATGTGAAGCTAGACTCTGTTAGCCAAAATATGGCTTAAACGTGGCTCTAGTAGATAGTGTAGTTGTGAGTTTTAAAGTATAGAGATAGAATGACAAGCAGGCACTGACTGTCTAAATAGGGGCTGGAATTGATTTCTTAACTGGAATGTGTTGAACAGCTATTCTTGAAAGCGGAGAAAATGCAAAACTGCAATCATGTGGCTTATCTTCCTGGCCCTAGCCCTAGCCTCAGCCCTTTCTTCTCATTCTGCTCACCAGAGGGTAAGCTCCTTCTTACAGTTTCATCTTTCACATCTGTGCAGGTCACAGGTGGACTTGCGTTTATGTCTCAGCTGTGCTTTATTAATTCTATGATTTTCGGTAAGTTACTTAATTTATTTAAGTACTAGTTTCCTCATCTATCATACAGGGATACTAGCTGATAGTAGCTACTATGTTGGTATTGTTGTAACTATTAATGTGATAATACAGGCAGTGTGTTTAAGGTAGTATGCCAAATAATAAGTAACTATTTTACTGTTATTTATTATTCCTAAATCTCTCTTTTCAAATCTTGTATCTCATTGGTCCTCCACTGCTTCAATTATCTATTGCTGTGTAACAAACATCTCAAAACCTATGGTCTAAAATAGTGATTTGATTTTTTTTATGATTCTGTGGGTTGACCAGGGTGCAACTGTATAGTTCCGCTGGTAGAGTTTATAATTTGTTATGCAGTTGCAGTCAAGTGGTGACTGGGACAAGAATATCTGAAACGGCTTTACTGACACGTCCAGCACCTTAGCAGGGATAACTGAAATCCTAAGGATATCTTTCTCCAGGTCCCCTCTCTCTGAGGGTAGATTGGGCTTTTTCAGTGGCTGGATCTCAAGAGGAAAGGGTTCCAAGAGAGCAGGCTCCAGTGTGTAAGCCTCTGTTGGCATCCTGTTTGCTAATGTCAAAATTGCTAGTGTCACATCAGTCCCCAGGTCCAGGACTAGATTCACTTTGAGAAGAGCTATAGGAGATATAAATATCAGATGGTGTGGTTCATTGGAGCCACCAAAATAAGTCTGCCATATTCAGTTTCAGAATTCCTGTTATCTAGAAACATATTCATATGAATGTCATTCTTAGCCTGAACCTACCTAACTTCACTTGCTATCAAATAAGCAATGAATTACTCGCTTTTATGAGCATGGAACTGGTACTAGATCACAAACTGACTATCCTCATTTTATCAACTTTCCCTTAAATTATTTTCTGTGTCAGTTTTTCATATTTCCAAGTTGAAAACCCCTAAACACAACATTTTTTTCCACTTCTCCTTTTTTTTTTTTTTTTTTTTTACCAAAATTCTAACTTCCTGAAACCCTGGCATTTCATCCTTTGTTTCCATCCTTGTGGCCACCATCAAAGTTCGTCTTACATGTGAACAGCTGCAATAACCTTTCCAATTATTCTTTAAACACCACTGTTAGCCCAGCGCAGTTCTTTTCAAGAATGTACATTAAGTTTATAATCCTTATTACATTAAACCCAACCTTTCTGTTAATGGGGCCGTTTTCTGAGGCCCTCATTTATCCTGCTCTACTCCATTTATGTAACTATTTTCCAGCTGAGCACAGTGCCTCATGCATGCCATCCCAGAACTTTGGGAGGCAGAAGCAGTGGATTGCTTAAGTTCAGGAGTTGGAGACCAGCCTGGGCACCATGGCAAAATGCCATCTCTACCAAAAATACAAAAGTCAGCCAGGTGTGGTAGTGTGTGCCTGTGGTCCCACCTACTTGGGAGGCTGAGGTGGGAGGATAGCTGGAGCCGGGAAGTTGAGGCTGCAGTGAGCGGTGATCGTGCCACTGCACTCCAGCCTGTGTGACACAGTGAGACCTTGTCTCAAAAATAAAGTAATTAAAAAATGAAATAAAAATAAAAACTAGTTTTTACAATTGTATCCCATCCACCCTCCAGAATCAGAGTGTGATGAGGGAAGTTACTTAAGAAGAGAGTTTTAAGTTCATCTGTATTATAACTGTCTTAGCACACAGAGGCGAACAGAGGAGGCAATGTTGAGGCAGGGTAAAAACCTGAAAACAAGATGTAAGGAGGAAGGGATTTTGTTGTTGCTATTTGTACTTTTGAGAATTAGGAGGAAGGGAAAAGGGGAATCAGCAAATATTTCAGGGAGTTAGAAATTAGATCCCCTTAATGGAATTCCTCAATGTTTAAACATCTCCAACTGTCTTTTGTTCACTACACGACTCCTGCCACCCTTGGGTTATGTGTTCATACCCATGTGGTCTGTTTTTGTAGTTGTCATTGCTGCCAGGGTGTATATATACTAATGCTGTGCTTGGTACGCAATGAGTGCTTCACAGTTGCTTGTTGGATGTAGAATATAAGCAAAACTTAGCTAAATCCATATCTTTTATAAACTAAAATGGACAACCAGAACTCAGTTCTGGAGTCTGCCTAATTATTAACTTGTACTTAGAGGCAGCTGCATTCTTGAGGGTGGAGCTGTGATCTCTTTGACTGTGATCCTGTTTTATTCCTTTAAATTCTCAGCACAGCCGAATAAGAGGCCCTGTTTCCCTACTGGAGACTTTCAGGCAAAGAAGCCGTTTCCAACTTCCTACTAAGTCCACCCAGCCTATGTCATGCAGGGGATACAGGGAAGAATTTTCCTTGCAAGGGCCTCCTCAGAAGTTTTGGAGATGGGCCTTGAGCTCTTGGCTGGAAGCATGGTTTTCCAAAGTGGAGCTGCTGTAATGCTCAGCATTGATTGAGAGACGTGCTGCCTGAGCTATTTTCCTGAGAGTCAAATAAAACTCTCTTGTCTTAAGCCTGCTTTGAAAGGTGTTTTCCTAATGATTTTACAGTCAAATAGAATGACTGTGTGGGAGAGTGTATTAAATAACTGGAACACTCTGGGCAGCTTCCCTTCCCCACCCTGTGCCCCTACTTGCCTTTCCCCCAAAGCTCCTCCTTCCCCGGGCACACACATCCTGCTCTGTTTTCTGTTCTGGAGCTGCCTGAATTGTATGATTTTTGTGGATGAATGTGAACTCTTCAATCCAGAAAGAGGTGCCAGGAACACAAACAACCCGGCTAATTGGTATTTACCCCTAGGGGAGGTGACATGGCCAACCAAGCTGGTTGCATTATCTCCATGGGGCACTTACTTCAGTTTGAGGAGAAACCTTAGGCTCTCTCAAATCATCCAAGAAGCATTTTGAAAAGGAAGAATTTGCCAAGAAAAGACTACGGTCAGGAGGTGCTCCACCTCTCGAGTATGTTGGATTGGTTGCAGAAATACTCACTTGAAGCAGCTTATATTTTTATTTAATCTCTTACTGAGCTGCTTATGATTTCAGGGTACTGAGAGGAATTTTCAAGAATTGATTTATATTGAAGAACTAAAATTTAGAAATATCAGCAGTTTTGTTAAAGTATTTCTCAGTTGTTTTGTGAGTGTATTGCCAACCCTGACTGAAGGTCTGACTTTCAACAACTTGTTCCATATAAGGATTATTGACTTCCTCAAAGGCCTGTCTGCTGCTGCCTCCTCAGACAACAGAGCAGCTCTTCTAAACTTCCACCTCCAGCTTTAGAAGACCTCTGCTTCTCATAAGCATTGCAGGTGGTGCCCTGGTTGCTGATGAGCTTCCTGTTTATTCAATAAGCATTGCAGGAAATACAAAGGAATGTCAAGCGATCAAATGTTCTGCGGTCACCAGAGCAGTTCTTAACATTCCCTTACTAAAACTAGGAAAATCTATAGATTTTCATCTATCTATAGAGGCACAAAAAATCTTTTTGTCTTTAAATAACCCTTTCCCAGCCAGACACGGTGGCTCACGCTTGTAATCCCAGCACTTTGGGAGGCCGAGGCAGGCAGATCACAAGGTCAGGAGTTCGAGACCCGCCTGGCCAGTATAATGAAACCCTGTCTGTACTAAAAGTACACAAATTAGCCGGGCGTGGTGGTACGTGCCTGTAGTCCCAGCTATCCAGGAGGCTGAGGCAGAGAAATTGCTTGAACCTGGGAGACAGAGGTTGCAGTGAGCCGAGATCGTGCCATTGCACCCCAGCCTGGGTGACACAGTAAGACTATGTCTCAAAATAGTAATAATAATAGTAATAATAATAATAATCCTTTCCCACCTCCTAATTAGTAAAATTGCAACCAACAAGTAGCAAAAGTGATATTTGAGCTTCATCCTTCTTTTCTCCTGTCCCTATACCTCACCTTCTAGAGAAATTACTCAGAGACTATGAAGAATAGGGAATGGAAGAAACTGAGAGCCCATGGTAGCAGAATATCCCACAGACCACATGTGTCTGAATAATGGGGAGTTTGATAAGTAGAATAAGCCATCAGACAAAATAATTTTCAAATAATGATTCCCCTTCAAATCATTTTACATATTTTCTCTAATATAACTATTAGAGTAAAACCATTGAAATTTAGTATTAATTGAAAACTCATCAGATTTTTATATTGTGTTTAACACATAATACTCATTTGGCTTTAAGAGACTGTACTAGAATGTAAACTCTACAAGAACAGAGACTGTGTCTGATTCCTTTCAATGCTTTATACCATGTACCTGAATGGGACCTAGCTCATGTCCTCAGTCAACAATGAGTTGTAGAAAGAAAAAATCTAAATGCAGTAGAGGCT
Organism: Cebus imitator; assembly: GCF_001604975.1. NCBI lineage: Eukaryota > Metazoa > Chordata > Mammalia > Primates > Cebidae > Cebus > Cebus imitator. Next base: position 108,985 of record NW_016107368.1, on the reverse strand, counting down.
GTTTGGCCTGTGCCCTCCTCTGCCCTTGGGTTCTCAGTTTCTTCCATTTTCTGTTCTAACATGCAAATGGAAGTTACAGTAAAAGTAATACTTAAAGGACTCTTATTTATATTGCTTAGCTTTTTCCTCTCAAATAATTTCTAGGTCTTAAAGATTAGATTTAAAATATTAATTAAGCTAGAAGTAGAGACTTTGAACTAGTTGTCTGGCATTTTCTAAATTAAATTTTAAAATTTCGAGATAATTATAGATTCATTCACATGCAGTTGCAAAAAAAAAAAAAAAAAAAAAAAATACAGGCAGGTTCCTTGTAATCTTTACCCAATTTTCCCCGATTGTAAAATCTTGTGAAACAGTAGTACAGTATCACAACCCAGATATTGACATTGACTCATTCAAGATACAGAGCATTTCCGTCTTCACAGTGATTCCTCCGGTTGCCTTTTTATAGGTGCACTTACTCCCTCAACCCTGCCTTGGGAGACTACCCATCTGTTCTCCATTTCTATAATTTAGTGAGCAGCTTATCTTTAGAAACATTTCTCCAACAGCTCGCTCCTGGGAAGAAAAGACCATGTAACACATCTAGGATTGATGGTTTTGTAGGTGGAAGCCAGGTATTCATAGGTGCATGTATAGATGCATGCCTTCACTGTTGCCTGGTGTTGCTGTGCCAGGAGACAGTGTGGGGCCCTTAAATTCAGATTACTGAGGCATTATTAGTACTGCAACCATTCTTGCCAGAAAATGTCCCAGCCAAAATCTGATGGAATTTTCCCACCTGAATTACAATACCTCCACAAACCAGGCCAAGAAGTGTTCTCAGTGGCAGAGCATTTCTAGCCTTTCTGTGATGCTCAGATAGTCAGATACTGTCTGTAATCCCTAATAACTGTGGAACAGATGAGGGAAGGTGTCTTCCCTACCTGTCAATTTGTGACTATTTACTGATAAGTACTGGGACTGTGAACCCCCCATTTCATCTCTATCTCTAAAGCTTATCTTTGCTGCTGTGTGGTTCTGCTTAACCCCTGTATTGCACCTGGAGCTTCTGGAATGCCACAAAATGCTAAGTAGTTCATACCTTTTCCTTTTCTTACTATCAGTCTGACTTAATTATCTGATGATGTCACAGTAGTAGTAGAAGTAAAAGCCATTACCATTCTTAAACCAGCAGCTGTGCTGTTAGAAGCATCAGGAGTCATATGTTATCTACAGCTATTTGGGCATTGTGTTACACTTGATTGTATCAGTAGCTCAGCCAGCCCGAACATATCTATTTTAGAACATGAGGTAATAAAGCCAGTACATAAGATATTGGAGGAATTTGTAAGTTTGTATGGATTGAAAGTGCTTGTAACAGCCTGCCTTTGCCGTAAATCCACTATACATTTTAAATTTTTTTTAATTGCATAAGTTAAATGGTATGGCTTAGAAGTAAACTCATTATGGCAAGAAATTTAGTATTTCACACATAATTAAAAATAAGTGCAACTTATTTTTAATTATTTTGTTATCTACAATCTTAAGTTTCATAATAAAAACAATTTTTACTTTATGGCTATAAGAGTTGATACACAGAAAGATTTAATGGACTCAAAAAGCTATGTCCTGATTGGGTAGTAATGAAAGAACTCACAGATTTCTCAGCCAGCTCCCTTCCTTCTTTCTTTCATTTTATGCCCAGTTTTAACCTTGTTTACTAGCTGAGAAGTTGCTAAGAATTTTAATAAATTATCTGGGTGTCTAATGTTTTTGTTTTCTTTTTGAGATGGAGTCTCCTGCCTCAGCCTCCTGAGTAGCTGCGGTTACAGGTGTCCACCACAACACCTAGCTAATTTTTGTATTTTTAGTAGAGGTGAGGTTTCACCATGTTGGTCAGGCTGGTCTTGAACTCCGGACCTTGTGATTCACCCGCCTCAGCCTCCCAAAGTGCTGGGATTACAGGTGTGAGCCACCGAGCCCAGCTAATGTTCTTATTTATAAACTTTAATTAGCAAGTTGAATTGTGAAGAGAATGGAATGTGTGGTTTTGGGCTTCTGAGATGATGTGCAAAATAAAATAGTAAAAAAAGAAAGTTTAGTGAGAGGGGCAGTGTGAAACATGTTAGTCATACTTGTATCTGATCTTTGTGATTTATCTGATAATTACCCTGGGTACTCCATATACATGTATGAAGATGTAAAGTTTTTTTTATTTTCAGCAGATGTGTTCCTTGTTTTCTCTCCTTCCTTCCTTCCTTCCTTCCCTCCCTCCCTCCCTCCCTCTCTATATTGACCCACCTTCCCTCCCTTCCTCCCTCCCTCTCTATATTGACCCACCTTCCCTCCCTTCCTTCCTCCCTTCCTTCCTTCCTCCTACCCCCTTGCCCCTTGCCTCTTTTCCCTTCCTCCACCACCTTTCCCCTTTCCCTCCCCTCTTCTCTCATCCCTTTTTTTCAGACAGAGTCTCCCTCTGTCACCCAGCAGTGGCTCCATCTTGGCTTAGTGCAACACCTTCCACCTCACTGGTTCAAGAGATTCTTCTGCCTCAGCTTCCTGAGTAGGTGGGACTACAGGCGCACACTGCCATGCCTGGATAACTTTTTGTATCTTAGTAGAGACAGGGTTTCATCATGTTGCCCAGGCTGGTCTTGAACTCCTGAGCTCAGGTACTCCACCTACCTTGGCCTCCCAAAGTGCCTGAGCCACTGTGCCTGGCGAAATTAGTTCCTTTTGTTACCTAGTCTCCTTTGTCAGCTATCCATGCACTAAAGGGTTTTCAGTGCCAGGTCTTCAGCATTGTATTGGATGATGGCTGATGGAAGAAAAGAGACTAGTGGTTATACCTTGGAATTTAGTTTTTATTACTGGTGAATTTTAGATCCAAGACTATGAAACCTGGCTCAGCTATTTTTGGACACCAAAACTTAATTCTATTGGAAGGCGAACACACTCTATCACGCAATTTTAAATAAAATAGGTTTTTTGAATCAGCCAGAAATTAAAATGGGAGCATTGTGTTCTGAGCTGAAGATTTCAGATTATGTAAATATGTGTTCTCTACAGACAAATATAGTGAGCCTTGAAATGTAGTATTAGACAACTGCTTTCTGATTATCTTAGTATGCAAAATTGAGACTTACAGTTTGCTTGGGCTTCAAATTACCTAAATAAGAAATAATATTAACGCTGGCCCAACTAATGAAAAATTAGGCAATTGCTACTAAGCTCCATGAGGGTAGAGACTTCATAGGTCTTTGTCACTGTTGTATTTCTAGCTCCTAGAATAGTTTCCTTACACATAAGAGGCACCAATATCAATTATTGAATGAATGAATAGGGTAACAGACTGAGAAATTATATAAGGTTTTAGTCTTTTTTTGCAGTATTTCCCTTGGGAAATAAAATAAAACTAAAAATTTATTCTGTAGGTAAAGAACTGGCCTTGCCATGGTAAGACATTATATAAGCATAAATGATATACCTTAAAAAGAGGCTTCAGCCATGTTTTTTTAGGTCATACTTGCCTTCTTCTAGATATTTTATCATCTTTGATAAAATACAAGGATTTCTAAAATATATATAATTTCCTGAATCTCAAAACAAAGCAGGTAGGGTGGGAAGCCAACATGTTTGAATGCTATGTACTAAAAGTTTATATATGGGTGTGTACTCACACACACACACACACACACACACACACACACAAAGATCAATAGCAATTATTTCCCATTGTACAGGTGAGAAGGTAAGCTCAGTTAGTTGGAGTTGAAGGCTGGCTTTGAATCCAGCTCTGACTCTAAAATTCATGCATTTGACATCATGTTATTTTTTCTGAGTATTACAGTTTAACATCTGTGGTTTATTTCACAAACTTCTAGAAGGAGTTGTTTGCATTTACTATTCCCAAATACTTATTGTGCTTAATCCATTGAATACTTCTCAGTCTTACATTACCTGTCATTTTTGGTACCATTTGATACTGAAAGTCTTCTTGAAGATCCCACTTGAGATACTGTCTTCACTTGGTTTCTGTCTCCTGGTTTCCTGTTTCTGACCACTCTTTTGGGGTTTCGTTAAATTTGTAGGTATTTGGGTGGAGTAGAAATGATATTTTACCTATACTGAGTTTTCCTGTCTATAAACATGTGTAGCTCCCTTTTTAAGTCTTTTAAAAATGACTTTCCATAAAGTTTTACAATTTTCTCCATAAAAATCCTAGGTACCTTTTGTTGTCATAACTGATATCTTTTTTTATAATTAATGGTTCTAATAATTAGTTGTGGGTTTAAAGAAACTGAGCTTTTATATATTCTTATATCAAGCAACTTGATGAATTATTTTCAATAGTTCATCTGTATGTATGTTCTCCTAACTTTAAAAAAACTTTTTATTTTGAAATAATTTTAGATCTACAGAAGATATACAAAGACTTTACAGAGTTCCTCTATACCCTTCATCTAGGTTTCACTAAGATTACCTTTTTTTTTTTTTTAAGACAAGGTCTTTGCTCTGTTGTCCAGGCTGGAGTATAGTGACATAATCATGGCACATTGTAACCTCTGCCTCCCAGGCTCCAGAGATTCTTGTGCCTCAGCCCCCCCAAGTGGGATTCAGGCTGGGATTTCAGGCATGTGGCACCATGCCTGGCTCATTTTTTGTACTTTTTGCAGAGTCAGGGTCTCACCACGTTGGCCAGGCTGGTCTCGAACTTCTGGCCTCAAGCAATCCACCCACCTTGGCCTCCCAAAGTGCTAGGAAGTAAGCCATCACACCCAGCCTTAATTCTTACATAACTGTGGCACCTTTGTCAAAACTAAGAAATTTAAACTTGTTACAATGCTGGTTCTAAAGTATAGATTTATTTGGAGTTCACCACTTTTTCCACTAATGCCCTTTTTCTGTTTGGTGATCCAATTCGGAATATCATGGTGCGTTCTCTCTCTTGATTTTTAATGTAGAAAGTGGTACTATCTGTAGATAATAACGAATCCCTTAGTTTTCAAGTATTGTGTGTGTGTAAATATTAGGTAAGAGTGTATGTATCTTCCTGTGCTAGCTAGTACTGACCACTCCATCAAGGATCTACTCACTCTACATCCTGTACTTCTGTAAATGTTGGTGCTTCTTTGGATTATGTCCTTTGCCCTTTAATCTGCTCTAGCTACACGATTTTGGGACAATCCCAACCACTTTACATCTCCTAATAGCGATTAGGTGCAGACTGCACTCCCAAGGCAGCCACCGTTTGGTCTGATTATTACCTCTTTATTTCTAACAGATTCCTTTTTTGAACTCTGGATTCATATAGCTGACTGGTTTTGGACATCTCTGTCTGGATTTTCCACAGGCATTGCAATTTCACTATGTCTGAGGAGAACATATCATTGTCTTCCCTTGCCAACTTTCCCCTCCTGTTGGGATGTGTTTCTCATCCCAACAATCTCCCAGTTATCCAAGAGAGAGAAAACCTGGGACCTATTTCTGAACCCTTCCCTTTTTCTTTTCTCCCTTCCTCTTCCCTCCTTCCTTTTTACCCTCTTACCTCCCTCCCTTTCTTCTCATAGCCACTCCTGCGATTGAATCCTGCTTCCTTTATGTCTCCCGTATTTATTACCTTCTTTCCACTCCCACGGTTGGTGCTACCTTGGATTCTGTCCCCACTGTTTCATTAAAAGCTCTCATTCTTTCATACTATTTCATGCTACCAAACTCCTTAACATAGTACTCAGAGCCTCTGGTCTCTCTAGCCTCATTTAGTCCCCCATACCCTCTCCCACAACACACATATACATACCATACACTCCATGCTACCTAACTTCTGGAAGTTCCTTGGATGTGCTAGGCTTTCTCTTCCTTTCTCCTTTGAAAGTTATATAAGATGCTTTTTTTTTGTTCTTATTCTCTGTTTCCCTAACTCTTGCTAATTCTTTCAGTCTCCATTCATTTGTCACTGCTTTCAGGAAATATCTCCTCTATTCAGGCTGGGTTAGGTGTATCCTCTGAGTGCTCTCAAAGTGGCCTGTGTATATTTCTCTCATGGCACTTACAGTATTGAGCTTTGGTTATCCGTGTGCCAGTCCTCATCCTCTCAACCATGCTGTATGTTCTTTAAAGCTAAAGAAGACCAGTGTTGTATTTTCCTTTGGGCTTCCTATTGCTTAGCACAGTACCTGGCACATAGCTGTTACCCATAAATGTGAATTGAATGAATGAGTAAATGTATTCACCATTTGTGGAAACACTGACTTGTCTGTTTCCAGAAACCATATTCTTTGACCAGGGACAAATCTCTCTGAATATCAGATTCCTTATTTCCAAATAGGGAGGGTATACTGGATAATGCTTTACACTGCTGATAAATTAGTATTGTATGATTCTAAGATTTATCATCCTGGAGCATATACAAAAGAAAGTGACGTGGATTGTGGAAGAAGATTCCAAAATAGGAGTTGCAAAATATTTTAAGCAATGGTGGTAATGTCGAAATAATAATCTGGCCTTTTGGTTATACTGTTTAACTAATATGTTGAGTGCCAATGATCTGAGCACTTTGAACATTTGAGTGATTTACTTATGGTGTTTCTATTCCTTTGGTGACGTATCTAAATCATTTTAGAAAGATTGTGTCAATTCCCCTTTGCTGAATATTTTGTTATTTTTTTTCTTTTCTTTCTTT
>NW_016107368.1:79318-102224 GCF_001604975.1 Cebus imitator | reverse complement strand
TCAGCCTCCCAAGTAGCTGGACTACAAGTGCATGCCACCATGCCCAGCTAATTTTTGTGTTTTTAGTAGAGACAGGCTTCACTATGTTGGCCAGGATGGTCTGCTGAAGATGTACAAGTCAAAGTTGGACAGTTGTTTGCCACGGATTCTGTAGATGTGATTTAAAATGTAATTGTATAATGATAAGGGTAACTGACCACTAAGGTTTTGCTTAATGATGAGATTCTTCAATTTTGTGGTTTACAGCTTTTGTTTTTATATTGCAACATTTAAAAAAATTGAATTTAAAGTGTGGATAACATGCTATTTATTTGTCTAAGTTCAGGTCTTACTAGATTTAATATCAACATTGGAAAACGACCAGAAGTATTATTATTATCATGGAGAAGATATCTAGCTTTACTTTTCATCAGTTTTTGATAACTATAGCAGGAAACTTTCAAGTGTATAACTAAAAAAGTTGAAGTATTAAAGTAAGGATTTTATATAATGTGAAAACCAGGGCTTTAACATTTATATAAGTATGATAATATAAATTAGTATTTTATCATATCCAGAAACTAGAGAAAAGATGACAGCTCCCCTCCTTAGGCCCAGAAGGGACTGGATCATTCTTATGCTTCAGAAGAGTTGATCAAGTCATCCTCCATTTTTCAGAACAAATTTTTGCTAGCTTTTCTGTTATATTATTTCATTTCCTGGAAAGTATGAAAAATTTGACTCTGTACTTTTTATGTGGAGATTTAATATAATTCCTATCATTTCTTATCTTGAAGTACTTAATATTTGAAACCATTCCTTTAAGAAGACCATCCCCTAACCCTAGACAATGAAATATATCTTTAGCTTATGCCTTTGCTGTGTTGTAAGGTTCAGTGGTATTGCTTATTAAGAGTCTTCTAAATCTCAAGAGTAATTTTTTTTTTTTTTTGGAGATGGAGTCTTGCTCTGTTGCCCAGGCTGGAGTTCAATGGTATGGTCCTGGCTCACTGCAACCTCTGCCTCCCTTCAAGTGATTCTCCTGCCTCAGCCTCCCAAGTAGCTGGGATTATAGGCATCTACCAGCAGGTCCGGCTAATTTTTTGTATTTTTATTAGAGACGGGGTTTCGCCATGTTGGCCAGGTTGGTCTCAAACTCCTGACATCATGATCCTCCTGCCTCAACCTCCAAAAGTGCTGGGATTACAGGCATTAGCCACTGTGTCTGGCCAAGAATGATTATTTTATTGTATCTTTCTTCCCCATTAAGTCCAGCATGGAACAGTAACAACAAAAAAGCTAACCTCAGTGTAACCAGATTTAACTTCACTGGACTAGACTGTATTCTTGAGTACTAGCAGAGACTTCACATTGTATGGAATCAGCAAAGCATCTCAAGGGCTTTATCTGGAATATTAACACAGTTTTTAAACCTTCTTATACATTGTTTCCCAAATTAACTCTGATTACCTAGTGAATTGCCTTTGGCTACCTTGTTCTTTTATAACAAAAAGAACTTTTTATTAGGGAAAGTTTCAAATATATACAAAAACAGACCAGGATAATGAACCCCATGCACCCAACCCCCGACTTCAGCAATTACCACCACATGAAACATCTCATTTCATCTATACCCCCTCTAACTCTTTTTACCTCTCCCCTCCCCTGGATTGTTTTGAAGTATATTCTATATGTCATGTCATTTCATCAGATCATTAAAAAAATGATTTATTTACAAACTATATAAGGCTGGGTGCAAGTGGCTCACACCTGTAATCTCAGCACTTTGGAAGGCCAACGTAGAAGGATCCCTTGAGCCTAGAGTTTAAGACCAGCCTAAGCAACACAGCAAGATGCTGTCTCAAAAAGAAACACACACACACACACACACACGCGCGACATAAATTCTTATATAAGTGATTGTGTGTGTTAGTATATATTAGATAATAAATGATTAATATGTATCTCTGAAAGATAAGGACTTTAAAAAATAATCACAGTTCTATTCTCATGCCTAAAAATTTTAAGGTTCCCTTAAGGTATAAATATCCAGTTAGCGTTAAAAATTTCCTGATGGTCGCATATTTTCTTTACAGTTGGTTTATTCTAATCAGAAGTTGAACAAGGTTCACATATTCCTTTTGGTTGATATGTCTCCAAACTCCCTTTTTAATTGAAAAATTCTCTCTCCCTCCTTGAACTCATGAATGTACTTATTTCCAGTCATGTTTAATATGGCACACAGTTGGTATTTTATTCTAGATTGTTTTAAAGTTTTAACAATGCTAACATTGTTATATGCTTATTATAAAAGTAACAGGCACAACAGAAAAAAATTTAAATATCAAAAAGTATATGGAAGTAAAATACCATTTTTATCTCATTATCCCCAAATAATTGGTAACTCTTTGGGATTCTTTTCTACTAATCTGTACTTATTCAAATGTAAAATTTTTACATGCTAAATATTCTCTGTGCTATTACTTTGGGTTTAATTTGCTTTTGGTTTTCTAGGTCATAAAGTAGAAGCTTAGATTTTTACGTTTTTTTGTTTTTCTAATACAAATACTTAAAGCTGTAACCTTCCTTTTAAACATGCTGAATTTTTATTATACAACTAGAAATATTTTCTAATTTCCTTTATGATTTATTTTATCTGTTTTTTGTTTGTTTGTTTTGTTGCTGTTGTTGAGACAAAGTCTTGCTCTGTTGTCCAGGCTGGAGTGCATTAGTGCCATCCTGGCTCACTGCAACCTTTGCCTCCCAGGCTCAAGCAATTCTCGTGCCTCAGCCACCCAAGTAGCTAGGATTATAAGTGCACACCACCATGCCTGGCTAATTTTTTGTTTTTTTTTGTGGAGGGGTTTTTTCCCATGTTGGCCAGGCTTGTCTTGAACTCCTGACCTCAAGCAATCTGCCAGTCTCCCTAAGTACTGAGATAACAGGCGTGAGCCACCATGCCTGCCCATCTCTGTGTTTTATTTGGAAATGTATTGCTTAATTTCCAAATATTTGGGGATTTTCCAGATATCATATCATTAATAGATTTCTACTTTAATAGGTCATATGATTTTTAGTCAATTCAAATGTAATCAGGCTTGTTTTATATACCCAATAATGGGTATATACCCAAAGGAATTGCTGGGTCAAATATTATTTCTGGTTCTAAATTCTTGCAGAATTGCCATACTGTCTTCTGCAATGGTTTAACTGATTTATATTCCCACCAACAGTGTTAAAGCATACCTATTTCTCCATAGCCTTGCCCTCATCTACTGTTTCCTGACTTTTTAATAATTGCAATTCTGACTGGTGTGAGATGGTATCTCATTGTGGTTTTGATTTGCATTTCTCTGATGATCAGTGATGTTGAGCTTTTTTTCATATATTTGTTTGCCATGCAAATGTCTTTTTCCTTTTTTGTTTTTGAGACAAGAGTCTCGCTCTGTCATCCAGGCTGAAGTGCAATGGCATGGTCTCAGCTCACTGCAACCTCTGCCTCCCTGGTTCAAGTGATTCTCCTGCCTCAGCCTCCTGAGTAGCTAGGACTTCAGGCGTGTGTCACCACACCTGGCTAATTTTTGTATTTTTAGTAGAGATGGGGTTTCACTATGTTGGCCAGGCTTGTCTTGAACTCCTGACCTCACGATTCACCTGCTTCAGCCTCCCAAAGTGCTGGGATTGCAAGCGTGAGCCACAGTGCCTGGTCTATAAATGCCTTCTTTTGAGACGTGTCTGTTCATATCCTTTGCCCACTTTTTGATGGGCTTGTTTGGTTTTTCTTGTAACTATGTTTAAGTTCCTTGTAAATTCTGGATATTAGATCTTTGTTAGATGGGAAGATTGCAAAAATTTTATTCGATTCTGTAGGCTGCCTGTTCATACTGATGATAGTTTCTTTTGCTGTGCAGAAGCTCTTTAGTTTAATTAGATCCCATTTGTCAATTTTGGCTTTTGTTACAATTGCTTTTGGTGTTTTAGTCATGAATCTTTGCTCATGCCTGTGTCCTGAATGGTATTGCCTAGGTTTTCTTCTAGGGTTTTTATGGTTTTGTATTTTACATTTAAGTCTTTATCTTGATTTAATTTTTTAAAAGGTGTAAGGAAGGAGTTCAGTTTAAGTTTCTGTATATGGCTAGCCGGTTTCCCCAGCACCATTTACTGAGAATGAGATCCTTTCCCCATTGCTTGTTTTTAGCAGGTTTGCCAAAGATCAGATAGTTGCGGATGTGTGGCGTTATTTCTGAGGCCTCTGTTCTGTTCTATTGGTCTGTATATGTACTTTGGTACCAGTACCATGCTGTTTTGGTTACTGTAGCCTTGTAGAATAGTTTGAAGTCAGGTAGTGTTATGCCTCCAGCTTTGTTCTTTTCACTTAGTATTGTCTTGGCTATACAGGGCCTTCTTTCATTCCATATGAAATTTAAAATAGTTTTTTCTAATTCTGTAAGGAATGTCAATGGTAGTTTGATGGGAATAGCATTGAATCTATAAATTACTTTGGGCAGTATGGTCATTTTCATGATATTGATTCTTCCTATCCATGAGGATGGAATATTTTTCTATTTGTTTGCATTCTGTCTTATTTCCTTGAGCAGTGGTTTGTAGTTCTCCTTAAAGAGGTCCTTCACATCCTTTGTTAGCTATATTCCTAGGTATTTTATTTTCTTTGTAACAATTGCAAATGGGATTTTAATTGTGACTTGACTCTCTGCTTGTCTATTGTTGGTGTAAAGGAATGCCTGTGATTTTTGCGCATTGATTTTATATCCTTAGATTTTGCTGAAGTTACTTGTCAGTTGAAGGAGTTTTTGGGCTGGGACGATGGGGTTTTCTAAATATACAATCATGTCATCTGCAAACAGAGACAATTTGGCTTCCTTTCTTCCTACTGAATACCCTTTATTTCTTTCTCCTGCTTGAGTGCCCTGGACAGAACTTCCAATACTATGTTGAATAGGAGTGGGGAGAGAGGGCATCCTAGTCTTGTGCCAGTTTTTAAAGAGAATGCTTCCAGCTTTTGCCTGTTCAATATGATATTGGCTGCGGGTTTGTCATAAATAGCTCTTATTATTTTGAGATATGTTCCATTAGTACTTAGTTTATTGAGAGTTTTTAGCATGAAGGGATCTTGAATTTTATCAAAGGGCTTTTCTGCATCTGTTGAGATAATCGTGTGGTTTTTGTCTTTGATTCTGTTTATGTGATGGATTAAGTTTATTGATTTGCATATGTTGAATCAGCCTTGCATCCCAGGGATGAAGCTGACTTGATCGTGGTGGATACGTTTTTGCATGTGCTGCTGGATTCCGTTTGCCCGTATTTTATTGAAGATGTTTTGAATCGATGTTCATCAGGGATATTGGCCTGAAGTTTTCTGTTTTTGTTCTGTCTCCTCGGTTTTGGTATCAGAATGATGCTGGCCTCATAAAATGAGTTAGGGAGGAGTCCCTCCTTTTCAGCTGTTTGGAATAGTTTCAGAAGGAATGGTACCAGCTCCTCTTTGTATTTCTGGCAGAATTCAGCAATGAATCCATCTGGTCCTGGGCTTTTTTTGGTTGGTAGGCTATTAATTACTGCCTCAATTTCAGAGCTTATTGGTCTATTTAGGGATTGGACGACTTCTTGGTTTAGTGTTGGGGGATGTTGTATCCAGGAATTTATCAGTTTCTTCTAGATTTTCTAGTTTATTTGAGTAGAAGTGATTATAGTATTCTCTGATGGTAATTTGCATTTCTGTGGCATCAGTGGTGATCTCCCCTTTATTATTGTTTATTGTGTCTATTTGATTCTTCCCTCTTTTGTTCTTTATTAGTCTAGCTATGCTAGCTTTTTTTTTTTNTTTGAGACGGAGTCTCATTCCATCTGCCCAGGCTGGAGTGCAGTGTGGTGTGATCTCGGCTCACTGGAACCTCTGCCTCCCAGGTTCAAGTGTTTCTCCTACCTCAGCCTCCTGAGTAGATGGGATTACAGGCACACGCCATCATGCCTGGCTAATTCTTGTATTTTTAGTAGAGACAGGGTTTTACCATACTGGCCAGGCTGGTCTCAAACTCCTGAACTTATGATCCGCCTGCCTTGGGCTCCCAAAATGCTGGGATTACAGGCGTGAGCCATTGCGCCCTGTCTCTCGCTCTTTTAATTGTGATGTTAGGGTGTTGATTTGAGATCTTTCAAGCTTTCTGATGTGGACATTTGGTACTATAAATTTCCCTCTTAACACTGCTTTAGCTGTGTCCCAGAGATTCTGGTACATTGTCTCTTTGTTCTCGTTGGTTTCAAAGAACTTCTTCATTTCTGCCATAATTTTGTTATTTACCCAGGAGTCCTTCAGGAGCAGATTGTTCAATTTCTATGTAATTGTGCGGGTTTTTTTTTGAGTGAGTTTCTTAATCCTGTGTTCTAATTTGATTGCACTGTGTTTTGAGAGACCGTTTGTTATGATTTCAGTTCTTTTGCATTTTCTGAGGAGTGTTTTACTTCCAAATATGTGGTTGATTTTAGAATAAGTGCCATGTGGCACTAAGAAGAATGTATATTCTGTTGATTTAGGGTAGAGTCTGTAGACATCTGCTAGGTCCACTTGATCCAGAGCTGAGTTCAAATCCTGAATATCCTTGTTAATTTTCTGTCTTGTTGATCTGACAGTGGGGTGTTAAAGTGGGGTGTTAAAGTCTTCCACTATTATTTCATGGGAGGCTAAGTCTCTCTGTAGATCTCTAAGAGGCACACCCTATCCACCAAGAGACAACGTGCTTCATTAAATAGGTCCTATTACCTGTGCCACCCAACTGGGTGAGACCCTTCAATAGGGTTTGTCAGACACCCTATATAGGAATGATCCTACTGGCATCAGGACGGTGCTTCTCGAGGTTAGAGGCCACAGAAGAAGGAGGCACCCATCTTTGCTGTTCTCCAGCCTCCTCAAGTGACATTTCCAGGCGCTGGAGCAAATCAGATGAATAGGGCCTGAAGTTAACTCCCAGCAAACTGCAGCAGCCCTACAGAAGAGTGACCTGACCACTGAAGGAAAAACACGCAAGCAAAAAGCTATAATAATGGCATCAACAACAACAAAAAAGCCCCCATAAAAACCCCATCCGAGGGTCAGCAGCCTCAAAGAGCAAAACTAGACAAACTCACAAAGATGAGAAAGAATCATTGAAAAAATGCCGAAAACCCAAAATCCCAGAGTGCCTCTTCTCCAAATGATTGCAGCGTGTCTCCATCAAGGGTGTAGAGCTGTACGGAGGATCAGATGGATGAATTGACAGATGTATACTTCAGAAGATGGGCAATAAAAAACTACACTGAACTAAAAGGAGCATGTTCTAACCCAATGCAAAGAAGCTAAGAACCTTGATAAAAGGTTAGATAAAGGTTGCTAACTAGAATAACCAGTTTAGAGAAGAACATAAACCACCTGATGGAGCTGGAAAACACAGCAGGAGAACTTCGTAAAGCATACACAAGTATCAACAGCCAAATTGACCAAGCGGAAGAAAGGTTATCAGAATTTGAAGACCACCTTGCTGAAACAAGACATGCAGACAAGACTGGAGAAAAAAGAATGTAAAGGAATGAACAAAGCCTCCAAGAAATATTGGACTTCATAAAAAGACCAAACCTATGATTGGAGTTCCAGATTGGGGAGAATGGAAACAAGCTGGAAAACCCACTTCAGGATATTATCCAGGAGAAATTCCTCAACCTAGCAAGACAGGCCAACATGTCAATTCAGGAAATACAGAGGATACCACTAAGATACTCTACAAGAAAATCAACCCCAAGACACATAATCATCAGATTCTCCAAGGTTGAAATGAAGGAAAAACTGTTAAGGGCAGCCAGAAAGGCCAGGTCACCTACAAAGGGAAGCCCATCAGACTAACAGCAGACCTCTCAGGAGAAACTCTACAAAGCCAGAAGAGACTGGGGGCTAATACTCAACATTCTTGAAGAAAAAAAATTTCAACCCAGAATTTCATATCCAGCCAAACTAAACTTTGTAAGTGAAGAAGGAATAAAATCCTTTCCAGACAGGCAAATGCTAAGGGATTTTGTCACCACCAAGCCTGCCTTACAAGAACTGAAAGCAGCACTAAATATGGAAAGGAAAAGCCAGCCGGCACCAACCACTGTAAAAACACACCAAAATATAAAGACCAATGGCACTATGAAGAAACTGCATCAACCAGTATGCAAAATAACCAAATAGCAGCATGACGACAGGATCAAATTCACAGTTTGCTGTTTTTCTAATTATCCTATCTGTCCTTTACCTTCTGTTTTTTCCTTTTCTGCCTTCTTGGGCTAATTGAGTAGTTTTGAAATATTCCATTTGCCTTTATAATTCAGCTGCCAAATGTTTGGGTTGGTGGGGAGTTAACTTTGCTCTTGAACTCTGCTCCTGGCTTTCCACGTCTTGGAAGATCTCTTTTTATCCAGCTGGTCCTTAGCTTTGCATTTGGTGAAGGCTCAGTGCTTCTCAGAAGGATCACCTTCAGCGCTTTGTCCTGCTCCTAGCCTTCAGTGGACTGCTGCCTTGCATTCTGCAAAGGCCCAGGGTACTTGAGGAGGATCTCTCAGCCCTTCTGTTCTGTTCCTAGTCTTTGGTGTATGGTACTTGTGCACTGGGTGGAAGCTCCATAGGAAAGAACTGGCAGGTGAATATGCAGTTACTCTTTGATCAGGAATTCTAATTCCTCATATTAGCAACTAATAAAAGTTTCTTAAAAATTCAGCTGTTTCTTAAAAATCTTCTTAAAAATTCAACTTCATAGTTCCATTTTTTGGCAAGTTTATTCCTCCTATCAGAGATGGAGCAGCTATGCATCTCTTTTTTTGTGACGAGATCATCTGTATTTTGAATTTAATTTATTTGGGTTTTTCTATTCATCTCAGCTCAGATAGTTTTTATAGAAAATCTATGATTTTGTGACTTACACAACTTCTTGTTGTAGGCTTTGGTTATTTTTAAAGCTTCTATTTTAAATATATGTCAATGGAAATGCTTTGCAAAAATCTACATTTAATTCTTATTTGCCTAGTGGTATAATGAATGACAGTCTCTGAATGTGGAATAGTTGAGGTCTACAAAAGGTTAATGAGTAAATGAATGATATTTACTTTGGTTATTGAGTCACTGGTACTGATCTGGCCATACATGAATATTCATAATCACCCTTATGAGCAGTAATACACATTTATAAGATGATGGGCTATTAGAGCTGGGCTAGAGTTTATTGATAAGGGACAGAAAGAAAGTATAGCAATTGATTATGCAGCCTTGCCTCATGGACCTTTGTACAACCTTATGAGTTAAAGTGAGATGCAAATGTATTCTTCATTAAAATGGCTTATCTAAATTACTTTAGAGCTATATACAATGATTTGCTCAAACTCAAGATAATTTTGGTTATGTTATTAAAAACAAAGCTTATTTTCTGCATTTTCCAATAATGTTGTAAAAAAGACTAGGTACTCTTCTTTGTTTGGGTTTCTTGTCTTCATTACATTCCTTTTACTTTGTTTTATCTTTTAAGATTTTGTAGAAAAATTTCACCTGGGTAACTGCAGGCTTAACTGATGCAATGCTTTCTGGAATCCAGGGGTGACTAACATGCAGAGGATACTCAGACGTGAAATGCTCGACAAAATTCTAAGATGTCTGTTTTTAAATTGTAAATTCTTAAACATTCATAAAAGTAGTGAGATTAGAATAATGGAATCCTGTGCTTCTAATAACTATTAACACAAGTCATTCTTATTTATCTTATCCACTTTATTAAAAATTTATTTATTTGCCAGATTATTTTAAAGCTAATCCTAGATATTATGTTTCATTCTGCTTGTCTGTTGCTATTTTGATAGGAAAAATATTAAAACATAATTACTGTGACACAATAATATCTAATGAAGTTAATTATTTCAGAAACTTTCAAAAGTTGATTTTTCATGCTGTTTTTCTAGCTACCTAGAAACTTACCTGGGAAATTACATTTATTATATATTTCCAATGTTATTCAAATGATAATATGCTGCTTTCTAAAACTGTATTTTTTTCCTGTTGCTTTCAAGAATATCCCAAACATATCCATAGGATATAGGATGACCTATGAAAATACGCTGGACAAACATTTATCTTGCTTATCTTATGATAAGCAGAGTTCTGAGAAGTTTGGTAATAAAGAGTTAACTTAGCTTAACTAAGATTTTCCTAATGATTTGATCCCAGAACCTGTTTTTTATGTAACATCTGTTAGCCAAAATACATTTGGAGGAATGTTGTTCTAGGCAAGAGAATGCTGCTGCCGCTGAATAGCAAAATAATCTTTATTTTTATTTCAGTTAATTAGGTAATTATTTGTCCATATTATATTATCATAATCAAGTAATATCTTTGTTTTGTTTTTTTATAATCTGCTTAATATTGATAATGTAGTATAACAAGTCATCTTTGTCAGGATCTTATTTTATGAAAATCTTTCCTCACACATTTTATGAAAATCATTTGCTGTATAAGCAAATTAAGTATAAGCATTTTGTGTCTCCACTAGATAAATATTTGCACACAAAAAGAAATAGACATCAAAATCTCATATAGAAAGTTAAATGCATCTGTATTTCATTGAAGAGGAAACTAGAAATAAGATGTATAGAAGTCAAGGAAATACAGCTCAATTTATAACAGTGAACAATTAGATTGTGTTTTATTTGTGAAGAATTGGCAAATAACTTTTAATTAAAGAGTTTAAACATAGGCAGTAGCATGGGAATTCTCACATGGTCTACACTTTTATGTACCCTTAAAGTATGTTCACTTAAAAAAAGGTAAACAGTTAACAGGGCCAATTGAAAGCTAATTGCCCAACCAAGGAAACAAAATTCTCCATCTGTCCCCCTTCTCTGTTCACCCTGTGACATAGGAGTGACAAGGGACTGACAAGGCACTGGTGCCCTAGTAGTTCTGCATCTCATCCTCTCATACAGTTTAGTTGACATCTGTTCCCTGTTGCCTATACTCCCAACCTCACCAATCCTCCAAAGTGGATTAGTTGTTGCTCAGGCGTGTTTTGTCTTTATATTACATAAATGTTATAGAGAAGACTTTCTCCTTTGTGGTGCTACAAAGATAATTTTTTCCTGTTACAGTCAAACTACAACTTCAAGCAGAAGAGAGAGGAGTTGTGTCTATCAAAGGAGTGTGTGCTAACCGTTACCTTGCTATGAAGGAAGATGGAAGATTACTGGCTTCTGTAAGTATACTTTCTGTTTTCACAGGTTTTTTGTTAGCTTTTATTGCCATTAATTTACAAGCATTGGTGTTTATCAAATCTTTGTATTTTACATGTATCATCTTCGTAGTCACACTGTAAAATGGTGAGTATTTTCTTTATTTCACAGATGCAAGAACTGATGTTCTAAGGAGTAAATAAAGTAAGAAAACATAGCTCATATAAAATAGAGACTGGATTGGGCTGGGGGCAGTCGTGAACTTGAAATCACTGCTTTTACTCTGCAAAACTATTAAACTATAATTTTAAAAAGTTTTCCTTCTGTTATGTAATTGAAGATCAGTGGGAATAGGTGTATAAAATTTTGGTTATCAGTTTTTAAATTTCTTCTTTAGAATGTGACATGTAGAACACTAGTTGAGAATGTAGACTTATCACCTGGTACAGATGCCGACTCTGCCACTTATGAGATGTGTGTTCTTAGGCAAATTATTCTGAGTTAGTTCCCTTACCTGTAAAATGGAAACAATAATGATCCTATCTCATTGAGATTTTATGATAATTTAGATACAACACAACAAGCATCCAGATCAGCATCTGACACGTAATAGATCCTGAAAATTGTTATTTTCTCCTCATGTTACTTCTTATATATAGATACTATATGTCAAGAGAAGGACTTTTTTTTTTTTATGAGATGGAGTCTTGCTCCATTGCGCAGGCTGGAGTGCAGTGGTGCTATCTTGGGTCACTGCATCCTCTATCTCCTGGGTTCAAGCAATGCTGCCTCAGCCTCCCAAGTAGCTGGGATTACAGGAGTGTACCACCACACCTGGATTTTTTTTTTTTTTTTTTTGTCAAGTTGAGGTCTTGCTGTATTGCCCAGGTTGGTCTCAAACTCCTGGCCCCAGGCAACCCTCCCACCTCAGCCTCCCAAAGGGCTGGGATTAAAGGTGTGAGCCATGGTGCCTGGCTGTGGAGCGGGACTTTTCTTTTTTACATTTAATCACAGCTTGTCAGAGGNTTTTTGTATTTTGTAGTAGAGACAGGGTCTCGCTATGTTGGCCAGGCTGGTCTTGAACTCCTGACCTCAGGTGATCTACCTACCTCGGCCTCCCAAAGGGCTGGGATTAAAGGTGTGAGCCATGGTGCCTGGCTGTGGAGCGGGACTTTTCTTTTTTACATTTAATCACAGCTTGTCAGAGGTACTAGTCCTGTTTAGTATTCTGTCCACTATTACAGGCTCACTGTCAACTTCACCATTATTATTAAAGATGGGATTGCATATCTATTGAGCATACAGTGTATGTATGAAGAATGGTGCAGGAAAATAAAGAAAAAGACACAGATCTTATTCCTATCTCCTTGAGGGAGTAAATAGGACATGTATGTAAATTGTGTGTGTGTGTGTGTGTGTGTGTCACAGCTCTTATGGCAATGCCACTGGCCAGTTATAGCCTTTCTATATAACCTCCCCACAGAAAGGATCTAATAGTACTAAGAAATTGTGGTGTTTTGAGCTATACAAATAGTTTTTGAAATTTATTCTGAATGAAGACCTTTGGATTTCTAAAAGCACCAACACAAGACTTACAAAGAATAAGGATATTTCAACCATCCCAATTTCAGACTGACTATATGACAAAGATATACTTATGTTGATATTATCAGTTTATGTGATTTTTGCAGGATAAATCACAAGTTTGAGTGTAGTGGTTGTCAATTTTTGGGGGAAGTAGTTGAATAAATTTTAGAATCATCTTTAAGAATAGCCAGTACTTATTGAGTTTAAGTGTGCCAGATGCTATGGTAGGCATCAGGCTTATAAAATTGACTATCAGATGGTCTCTGCCCTTAATGAGTGACAATCCAGGGGAGACAGAAATGTAAATAAGTATTTATAATAAGGTGTAAGGGTTTTGATATGCTACTTTATATTTTACATACATGCATAATAATATAGGAAAAGATAAGTATTATGATAGAGGAAGCAATACAGAAAAGGAGGTGATTAAATTTGTCTAGAATTGGGGGAGATGACCTACAAGTAGGATTTTAGATGATATAGAGGAAGGAGTTCAGCAGGCAGTCATGGGGCAGAACAAGTAGAGATGAAGGTATAGATAATTGTAGGACATAGGACATGCAAAGGTGTGGATGCAAAAATCTACTTGATGCATCTCTATAATTACAAGTCATTAATGAATGCTGGAATGCACAGTGCAATAGAGTAACAAGGTGGAAGGGACGAGAGAGAAAACCAGGGAGGTAAATAGACTGCCTGCTGAATCTCCTGAAGGGCTTTATACACCATGCTGACTATAAGCAGTGGGGAGCCATGAAGAGTTTTAAGAGACCAAATTAGATTTAAATTTGAGAAACATTATCCTGGCAGAAGTGTAGAGAATAGATTTAAAGGGGCCAAGACTGGTGGAGAGAGATCAGTTAGAAGGTCACTGTCATAGTCCAAGCAAGTGATGTTCAGATCCTGGCAATAACAGTGGGTTATAAAGGACTGAGGAAAGTGTTAGTACTTGTGATTGATGAGATTTAGGAGTAAAGATGAAGGAAAAGTCAAAGATGGCTTTTAGGTTTCTGGTTTGGGTGAGAAGGTAGATGCTAATGGGGAAGGAAGAAACAGCCGGGTTTGGGAAAAGGTAGTAAGTTCAAATTTAGGCCTATTTAGTTTGAGTCGTCTAAGGGAAATTCAGGTAAAGATGTTCACTGAGTAGTTGGAATGATAAGTCTGGAGTTTAGAGGTCTACATTGATTGATAGATTTGGGTATGATCAGCATATAGGTGGTAGTTAAATCAGGGGAATGTATGAGGTTTCCTAGGTAAAGAATACAGCTCAAAACATTAACTACTTGGGACTTTCACTTCTACTCTGTACTTACCTTTTATTCTGCCAATATATTGTCAATTCAAGAGGTGATGTAATACTTTGGGAATCTACCAAAGTAGCATTTTAAATATCCCCCATGACAGTGAGCCAATAAGTAATTTTGGATGATTTTGACATTATATTAGGGAGAGGAAGATGAGTTTCCAACCCTCCTACCCCTTTCACTTTAGGATGTGACAGATCACTGTGACTTCTGCAGTAAGTTGGTTTGGCTACTGTCAGACAGTGAGGGTGGTAGAAGAAAAAAAAGGAGATGCATACAACATTTGCTTCTGTCATAACTAACTATGGACAGCACTAATCAAATGGTTTAAAAGCTCCAGCTTTTTATATGTCTGTCACAATCTGGGTCAGTGAATGCCTTGAGATTAGTTATTACTCTGTGTTCTTATACTTGTTGAGATTAGAAGAAGCAGTAACCCAGTGTATTAGTCTGTTTTCATGCTGCTGATAAAGACATACCTGAGACCAGCCAATTTACAAAAGAAAGAGTTTTAATTGGACTTACAGTTCCACATGGCTGGGGAAGCCTCACAATCATGGTGGAAGGCAAGGAAGAGCAAGTAACATCTTAAATGGATGACAGTAGCCAAAGAGAGAGAGATTGTGCAGGGGAGCTCCTCTTTATAAAGCCATCAGATCTCATGAGACTTACTATCACAAGAACAGCATGAGAAAGACTTGTCCCCATGATTCAGTTACCTCCCACTGGGTCCCTCTTACAACACATGGGAATTCAAAATAAGATTTAGGTGGGGACACAGCCAAACCGTATTATTTTACCCCTGGACCCTCCAAAATCTAATGTCCTCACATTTCAAAACCAATCATGCCTTCCTAACAATACCCCAAAGTCTTAACTCATTTCAGCATTAATTCAAAAATCCACAGTCCAACATCTCATCTGAGACGAGGCAAGTCCCTTCTGCCTATGAGCCTGTAAAATCAAAAGCAAGTTAATTACTTCCTAGATACAATGTGGGTACAGGCATTGGGTAAATACGGCCATTCGAAATGGGCCAAAACGAAGGGGCTATAGGCCCCATGCAAGTCTGAAATCCAGTGAGGCAGTCAAATCTTAAAGCTCCAAAATGATTTCCTTTGACTCCATCTCTCTCATCTGGGACATACTGATGCAAGAAGTGGGTTCCCGTGGTCTCAGGCAGCTCTGCCTCTGTGGCTTTGCAGGGTACAGTCTTCCTCCCAGCTGCCTTCACAGGCTGACATTGTCTGTTGCTTTTCCAGGTGCATGGTGCAAGCTCTCAGTAGATACACCATTCTGGGGTCTGGAGGACAGTGGCCCTCTTCTCACAGCTCCAGTAGATGGTGCTGCAGTAGGGACTCTGTTTGACCCCCACATTTCCCTTCTGCACTGCTCTGGCAGAGGTTCTCCATGGGGGCCCTGCACCTGGAGCAAACTTCTGCCTGGAATCCAGGCATTTCCATACATCTTCTGCAATCTAGGTGGAGGTTCCCAAACCCCAATTCTTGACTTCTGTGCACCTGCAAACTCAACACCACATGGAGGCTGCCAAGGCTTGAGGCTTACACCCTCTGAATCAACAGCCTGTATCTTGTATCTTGGCCCCTTTTAGTTAGAACTGCAGTGGCTGGGAAGCAGGGCACCAAGTCCTTAGACTACATAGCAGAGGGACCCTGGACCCAGCCCGCAAAACCATTTTTTCCTTCTAAACCTCTGGGCCTGTGGTGGGAGGGACTGCCACAAAGGTCTCTGACATTCCCTGGAGAAATTTTCCTCATTGTCTTGGTGATTAACATCAGGCTCCTCATTACTTGCAGAAATTTCTGCAGCCCACTTGAATTTCTCCTCAGAAAATGTGATTTTACTTTCTATTGCATGGTCAGCCTGCACATTTTCTGAACTTTTATTCTCTCTTTCCCTTATAAAACTGAATGCACCCAAGTCACCTCTTGAATGCCTTGCTGCTTAAAAATTTCTTCGACCATATACGCTATATCATCTCTCTCAAGTTCAAAGTTTCACAAACCTCTAGAGCAGTGGCAAAATGCTGCCAGTCTTTTTGCTAAAACATAACAAGAGTCACCTTTGCTCAGTTTCCAACAAGTTCCTCATCTCCATCTGAGACCACCTCAGCCAGAATTTCATTGTTTATATCATTATCAACATTTTGATCAAAGCCATTCAACAAGTCTCTAGGGAGTCGTTCCTGTCTTCTTCTGAGCTCTCCAAACTGTTCCAACTTTTGCCTGTTACTCAGTTCTAAAGTCACTTCCACGTTTTCAGGTATCTTTTCAGCAACACTCCACTCTTAGTACCAATTTACTGTATTTTGATGCTGCTGATAAAAGACACACTTGAGACTGGGCAATTTACAAAAGAAAGAAATTTAATTGGACTTAGAGTTCCACATGGCTGGGGAAGCCTCACAATAATGGTGGAAGGCAAAGAAGATCAAGTCACATTTTAAATGGATGGCAGCAGGCAAAGAGAGAGAGCTTGTGCAGAGGGACTCCTCTTTATAAAACCATCAGATCTCAAGAGACTTATTCACTATCATGAGAACAGCAGAAGACAGACTTGTCCCCATGATTGAGTTACCTCCCACTGGGTCCCTACCACAAGACATGGGCATTCAAGATGAGATTTGGGTGGAGGCACAGCCAAACCATATCACCTAGTAATCATGGTGACTCTGTAAGATAATTGCTGGTGGGTTTTTCATCTCAGGAGCATTGGCTGAATATTGGTTCATTGACAATGATAAAAGACCCATTGTTGGCCAGGTGCTATGGTTCACACCTGTAATCCCACCACTTTGGGAGGCTGAAGTGGGTGGATCATGAGGTCAGGAGTTCAAGACCAGCCTGGCCAACATGGTGAAACCTTGTTTCTACTAAAAATACAAAAATTAGCTGGGCATGGTGGCACGCTCCTGTAATCCCAGCTACTTGGGAAACTGAGGCAGGAGAATTGCTTGAACTGGGACCCGGGAGGCGGAGGTTACAGTGAGCTGAAATTGTGCCACTGCAATCCATTCTGAGCTACATAGACTTCATCTCAAAAAAAGACCCATTGTTGTTAAAAGTGATGAAAACAGAAACTGCTCTATATTCAAGTGTATCTCTGAAACTACTAGAGTACATAAAAAGACAGTTAAAAGAAAGTAAACCTGAAAAGAGAATTCTGACTTCTTCTCTTGGCAAATAGGTATTAGGCTTCCTAAACTGTTGATTCTGTACCATCAGAAATGTAAAATACTCAAAATAAAGTTTTCTAGTTTTATTGTCAGCTAAGCAGGAACTTGTGAAAGTCTTAAATGTGTTTCTATCTTTGGGATGTATTAACTCTTCCTGATGCAACAGATTTCCACCAAGTTGGTGCAGTAAGAGTTAATTTAGCAATGCTTAGAAATGTATCACAAACACTCTGTAGAAATAAAGCCGTGGCTGTTAAGCATAAATTAAAAATTCATGATTTCTTAGTGCCCTTTGAGAATGGCACGGCCAAGATCCAGTTATATGTTTCGGCTCTTGTCATATGACCTATTCCTGCCAAGTTGATGAGTTAATCTCTAGTCTTCTCATCCAATTTGTGTGGCTTGCTTTCATGCCTTTTCAACGGCAATCCTGTTTCTTTCAAATTGGTCTTGGCGGGCTGTGTCAATCTTCAAATGAAAACGTAAGCCCACCCCACCTCAAAACCAAAGAGAAAATGTTGATGATTCAGTAAGTGGCACATTTCTCTCTGAGTCAGATCCATAGACATTAAACTGTCAACAATAGCAACTTCTGGTATGATTTCAGTGTTCTGACCAGTAGCCATCATCTGGGATTGCAGATGTGCCTCGTAACTTGGAGAAACTGGGATTTATGAACTTGCCCTTGCCAGAGGCATAGTCTTCCCACTCTTCTACCTGGCCCTATTTCAGACTACTGTGTTATGACACATCCCTGGGTTCTTCTCCATTTTACTCCATGTGTGATCCCTGCAGTGATATCTAAAACATTCTAGTTTCCTCCCAGAAAGAAGGGTACTCTGGCTACATAAAACATTTTGATTTTTAAGACTTAAGTTGATTACCAATTAGAGCATGAAAAAAGACTAATTTGTGTACTGTTTTCTCCCCCAACATCTTCACCTATTAATCGTCTGCGTGTTTTCAGGTTACTAATTTCGTGCTGTTTGCAAACATTTCTTAAAGGTCCTTCCTTTCCTTTTGAAGCTAGGAAATATGAAAATTAAAAAATAACTATATTTAACTGCCAAACTCTGAATTTGGAAGCTGAAGTTAAATAGTTCTTTAATGCACAACAGACTTCTTACTCCATTCCATAGCAGGATAAAGTTTGTTGCTATGAGCAACAGAAGCCCAGAACAAATATTAGGATTGATGATTTAAGTGTTCACAAAATTATAGATTTTTAAGAAAATTGTATAAAGTGAAGTTAATTGTAGTTTTAAATTTAAATCACCACACAACCTCATTAGCATTGGTATGAAAAAAACTTGTCTGATATTCATCTGCTAGAAAGTTGCACATTGTTTTCTATATAATGCTATATAGATCATGATATACCATGAACAAAATATTAATATCTCAGTATAAGATTGTAACTTGTATTGATCCACAGTAGTAAAATATGAAAAAATGTATATTTCTGAGGCTATACATGCAATTCTGTAAAAGTAAAATATGTTTTGTCTACAGAATAACTTTATTTATTTATTTATTTATTTTTTACTGTTTATATGTAACTTTTTCCATAGCAGCCAGTACCACGTTTACACCTCAGTAAAACAGTAGCATCCATTCCATGAATGTTGGTTTAGTTTGTTTCTGAATGCATTTATTTCACGAATTTGTTTAAGGGCTATAAACCAAATTTGTATCAACTTTTATGTTTGTACATATTTACAAAATAGAAAATTAAGTCAGCATTAAGTCAGTATAAACAGTCACAAGAATTTTTCCCCTCTACAAAGGGTGTATATTCAAGGAGACTTCAAAAAGTTTCTGGAAAATGGAATTAAAAGACAAAAATATAAACTATATTTCTGAACATTAGTTCTATGGAGTTCAAGACACTTGTAAGTGATGATACCAGCTATTCAGTCCATCCATAAATAAGTGAGAGTTCTAGGAATTCAACCACATCAATGCAGTTTTGTTTTTTTTTTTAACATTATTAACTGAAAAAAAAATGTACAGCTTAAAAAAATTTTTTTAAGATTAGGAAACAAAACATCAGAAGGTGCCAAATCAGGACTGTAAGGTGGATACCTAGTGATCCGCCATCAAAACTCTCGCAGAATTGCCCTTGATGAGAGAGATGAGTAGAAGCATTGTGGAGAACTCCGGTGAAGCTTTCTCAGACATTTTTCTGCTAAAGCTTTGGCTAAGTGTCTCAAAAATACTCATAATAAGCAGATGTGATCATTCTTTGGCCCTACAGAAAGTCAATAAGCAAAATACCTTGAGCATCCAAAAGCTGTTGTCATGACCTTTGCTCTCAACCAGTCCACTTGTGCTTTGACTGAACTACTTCCATAGCTTGGTAACCATTGCTTTAATTGTGCTTTGTCTTCAGGATTGCACTGTTAAAGCCGTGTTTCATCTCCTGTTACAATTTTTCAATGAAATGCTTCAAGATCATGACCCCACTTATTTAAAATTCCCATTGAAAGCTCTGCTCCTGTCTGTAGCTGATCTGGGTGCAATGGTTTTGGTACCTATCGGGTGTAAAGTTTGCTAAATTTTTCTAGTCAGAATTGTGTAAAGTGAACCAACTGAGATGTCTATGGTGTTGACTGTCGTTTCTGCTATAAACTGTTGGTTTTCTGCAGTTAGGCCGTGGACTAGGTTAATTTTTTTTTCTCACAAACTGATGTGGATGATCTGCCACTGTGGGCTGCTTCTTCAAGATTACCTTATCCATTCTTAAAATGAGTTATCCATTTGTAAACTGATTTCTTTGGGGCATTGTCCCAATAAACTTTTCATAAAGTATCAATTAGTTCACAATTCCCCCACCCAAGCATCAACATAAATTTGATGTTTGTTCTTGCTTCAATTTTAGCAGAATGCGTGTTGCTCTGACAGAGCCTCTTTTCAAACTGATGTCTTATTCTTCTTGGTGCTTCAAACTAGATCCTTATTATATAAATCTTCAACTTCTTAAATAAATATGACAAATGATGTTCTCTAAGAAAAACGCCCTTCAATTTTATTCCTTCCCTGCATATTTTGAGTAATTATCTTCCAAGACCTGTGTATCTTTTCCTGTCATCTCTGAGAGTACAATTCCTTATTTCCTTCATTGTGGCAAAGTGTTTCAGAAAAGGGTTCTTTGAGTTAAAAGTTGGCGTATCCTATTTGACTCCTGCTCTCGGAATGGTTGGCCGAGAACTTCCCCGTCATCTCCGCATCGGAAAGCTCTTCCTCCCGATATCTTGCAGTGCCAGAGACCGCACCCGGAGACTCATTGGCAGGTTTCCCGATTCGCCTCAATCTAGAATAACTTTCTTAATTGAGGGGCCTTAACAATGAAATGAAATCTATAATAAGGTAAAGTAGGGAAAATAGATTTTTGAGAGCCCAAGATTCCAGGTTGACAATCTATACTGAACAAATTTGTGAGAAAAATACAGTAATTGAAGAGGAATGTATATCATTTTTTAAGAGATAAAATACTAGACAAAATACAAAGGTTAATAATGAGAATTACTGCTTCTTTTAGAACTCAATCTTAAAACTTTTATGCAACCTATAGATATTACAGGTTTAACATCAAATTTAGACCTGGTGCAATGGCTCATGCCTGTGATTCCAGATACTTTGGGATCCTGAGGTGGGTGGATCACTTGAGGTCAGGAGTTTGAGACCAGCCTGGCCAACATGGCAAAACCCCATGTATACCAAAATTACAAAAATTAGCCTGGCATGGTGGTGTGCACCTGTAAACACAGCAACTCAGGAGGCTGAGGCAGGAGAATTACTTGAACCCCGGAGGTGGAGGTTGCAGTGAGTCAGGTTCACGCCACTGCACTCTAGCTTGGGTGACAGAGTGAGATTCCATCTCAAAAAACAAAATAAAAAGATCAAATGTCATTTTAACTTTTCACTCTTTGGATGTTTCTTTTTTTTTTTCTGAAATAGTCAACATTGATACTTACGTCATGTCTGTTTTTAATTCTCAGAAGTGGTATAAGCAAAAGCACTTTTGGATTCCTATTGAGCAAGCTCCCTCAAAAGCCAAAAGTGAAAGATCAATGTACTGTAAAAGAATAAACAACCCAGTAAACAGAGCATAGGGAAATAGTCATAAGGTTCAATTCTAAAATTAGGAGTGGACTAGAATTGTGACGCCAATGCCTAAGGAAGGGAGAGTGAGGGTGGGAGGAAGTGCTGGGGGATGGGGGGAAACTTGTTCATGTGCTTCTTTCTTTCCTTATTGTATACTAAGGCTATTAGAGAGGGATTCTAAAGACCATCTAATCCAGTATTCTTATTTTACAGATGAGGAAAGTGATGCCCAGAGAAGTTAAAGGACTTGATTGAAAACACAAGTTAGTTAGGGATCAAGGCAATATTGGAACCCAGGTTTCTTGGCCCTGTAGAGATCCTCACAGATGTCAAGTTAGAATAATCAAATCTTGGAAAGGGTCATCTGATCTACTTTCCTTAGGGAGTAAATAGTTGATAAAGTTAAACCATATTCTGTATTTCAGCTCCTAGTCTGGATTTTCCCTCGTCCTGCTTCTCTAGTTCTTATTTAGATTTTGTAATGTCATTGAATTGTATTTTTATTGTAAGCTATCTGAAATAGTTCCATTTGTTCATTAATTTAGCAAATATTTATTGATCACTTACTATGTGCCAGGCACTGATACAGCAGTAGACACAATAGATGAAAATCTTCACCTACATGCCATTGACAGTCTGGTGAAATAAAGTGATATATGTATATGAATCATCTGTATTTGGGCATAGTAGAGCACAAGAATACATGAGGTACTTTTTTTTCACATTATAGCTAGAGTTGCTGTGTCTGGTGATTTGAGAAATTCTTTTCTTTTTAATTTTTTTAAATTTTTTTGAGACGGAGTTTCACTCTCGTTGCCCAGGCTGGAGTACAGTGCTGCGATCTCAGCTCACTGCAACTTCCACCTCCCAGGTTCAAGCAATTCTCCTTCCTCAGCTTCCTGAGTAACTGAGATTACAGGCATGTGCCACCATGCCTGGCTAATTTTTTGTATTTTTAGTAGAGATGGGGTTTCACCATGTTGGCCAGGCTGGCCTCAAACTCCTGACCTCAGGTGATCCACCTGCCTCGGCCTCCCAAAGTGCTGGGATTACAGGCATGAGCTACTGCGCCTGGCCAAGAAATTCTTTTTTGTGTTAGTACTTACAGCCCTAGAGTCAGTTTAAACAAAAAAAAATTAGTTTTAGGATAGTTTTTGACTTACAGAAAAGTTATAAAGATAACACAGAGAGTGTCTCTATACTTCACACTGAGTTTCACTTGTTAACATCCTACATTAGTATGGTACACCTGTCACAACTAGTGAAACCAATACTGATGTGTTCTTTTTAGCTAAAGTCCTCAGTTTATTAATGTTTTCTTAGTTTTTACCTAAAATTCTTTTTCTGTTCCAGGATATCATATTTAGTCATCATGTCTCCTTTAGTTTCCTCTAGACTGTGACAGTTTCTTAGATTTTCCTTATTTGTAATTACTTTGATAGTTTGAGGAGTACTGTTGAGGTATTTTTTAGAATGTCCCTCAATTTGGGTTTTTTTT
>NW_016107368.1:70806-79150 GCF_001604975.1 Cebus imitator | reverse complement strand
TTTTTAGTAGAGATGAGGTCTTGCTCTGTTGCCCAAATTGGTCTCAAACTCCTGGGCTCAAGAATCCTCCTGTCTTGGCCTTCCAAAGTGCTGGGATGACAAGTGTGAGACACTGCACCTGGCCTGATGTTTTTTTTTCATGGTTAGATAAGGGTTATGAGTGTTTTAGAGAAAGACTATAGAAGTAAAGTACCATTTTCATGGCATATAATGGTACATGTTATCCTCATGATTGATCATTCATGATATCAACCTTGCTCGCCTGGCTGAGAAAGTATTTGTCTCCACTCTAAAGTTACCCTTTCTCTTCCTTTCCATACTCTACTCTTTGGAAGTAAGTCACTATGCTTAAGAGATAGAGATGATGGTTATGCTCCACCTGCTTGAGGGCTAGTAGCTACATAAATTGTCATTCTTTTGCATGGGAAATTTGTTCATTTTCCTTTATTCAATCATTTATATCAATATATATACACAGATAATTTATTTTATAGTTTGGGTTACAATCCAATAGTACATTATTAATTTTGTTGCTCAAATAATTCCAGCTTTGGCCATTGGGAGCTCTTTCAGTTGGCTCCTGTGCTCTGCTCTTTGACATACTCCTATCAATGAATTTATTTTGAGTACTTCATTACTGTTTGGCCTACAAGATGCTCCAGGCTTATCTTGCATATTCCTGACTCCAGCCTAGAATGATATTAGAAGCCACAAACTGGAATGCTGGGTGTGCTTGTTGCTGTTGAGGTATCTTTGTTCTAAGCCCTCTCAGCTGACATACTAGTGTGTGTGTGTGTGTGTGTGTGTGTGTGTGTGTGTGTGTGTGTGTCTCTATGTTTGTCCAACTGTATTAATATTAAACTAAATATGAGTTCATTCATACTGATATCCCCAACCTTAATCCATCAACACATGAATATTTTAGCAGTCCCCCCACCTTGCTTGTGCATAACCTGCCACCCCAACAGTGAGACTCATGGCTCCTACCATCTACTAGGATTAGTTTCTCTTTATGCAGAAATATCTCACCTAAATTTATTTTCTTTTTGAAATACCAAAGTAAATTAACTATCCAGACAAAAACCAAACTTTTAAAAGTGTTGATTATGCTTTTTCATGCTACATTAGAGTCTGCTCTATTCAAATACACTCTACAAGGGGTCAAACTGCTAGCACTATCTTTAAAATCATTAGCATCATTATCAATAAATGGTTATTGGGCCCCTCTTACAGAATCTTAAACTAAGCTGGTTTATGTGGACAGCCTCCAGGGGAACCTTGAGGCGTTGCCCATCACTATCATATGTATACATCTACCTTTCTTTTTTAGATTTCATACCTTTTAGACTTGAAAATGCTGGTTTATTGGCATTATTGTATATTACACACTTTGTTATTCCATATAAATTAGTACTTTTCAATTTCTAGTTCTGTGGTTATTAGCATAAGCAAAAAGAAGGAAGAAAAGTAATGTGTCCGTTGCAGAGTAGGTGCTCAATAAATACTCATTATTTCCATTTGGATGTCTGATATTCCTCTCAAACTCAACATGTACAAAACTGAATTAATACTCTTTTCCTATAAAGTCTGTTCCTACTCATATCCTTCCCACCACGGTTGATGGCAAGTTCATCATTCTAGAACATAAACTTCAGTGCCATTCTTAACTCCTCTGCTTTTCTCATACCATGCAACCAATCCATAAGAAAACCCTATTAAGTCTACCTTCAAAATATGTCCAAAAGTAGGCACCTCCTTACCATTTCTACTGCTGCCTCCATGATCTGAACCTTCAATCTCTCTGCCCGTATTACTGAATAACCCTTTAACTGGTCTCTCTAAGTCTGCTTTTGACCCTCTGTAGTGTTGGCAGCCAGAATAATTATAGAGAAAGATGTCAGATCATGTTATTTTTCTGCTTAAAAACCTGCAGTGGCTCTCCATTTTCTTAGAATATGAGCCAAATATTTACAATAGCCTCCAAAACTATGAGATCTCGCCCCCTCTCCCATCCCATTACCTCTCTGATCTCATTTCCTGCTATTCTTCCCACATTGGCCTACTTGTTACACCTCAAACACTCTGGGTATGATCCTGTTGCAGGTCTTTTGCACTGGCTTTTCCTCTGATGGGAATGCTCTTCTATGATACCTGGATGAATAAGTTATTGCCTTCATCTCCTTCAAGTATTTGCTCAAATGTCACTTTCTCAATGGAGCCTACTGTGACCCTGCTATTTATGATTGCACCCAGCCTTTACCCCCACCACTCCTAGTCCCTCTTAACCTGTTCACCTTTACTTTTTCCTCAGTTTTCTTATATTCTAACACAGAATATAATTTATTCACTTATGCTTATTGCTTATTGTGTGTCTCCCCCAGCTAGAATTTGGGTGGCATAAAGGCAGGGATCTTGTGCAGTTTTATTCATTGATGTGTCCTAGATGCCTAGAAGAAAAAAATATATAGAATGAATGAATAAATGTATTATTTGAACTTTGTGCTGCCTATACCTCTAAATTATTCTTCAATTTAAAAAAAGCAATAAATAAAGGAAAACTTAATTTGATATAAAGGTATCAAGTAGATACAAGGGCAGAAGGTATCCAAAATCTGAAATGTTACCAAAAGCACTGCGTTTTAAATTCCTCACTTGTTAATGAGTATCATAATGTTATACTCATCTTAAAATATTGTTGTGATTTTTAAAGAAAATTATATGCATAAAAGCCGTCCATAATCATGCATTAAGGGATTTCTCAGCTCTTAGGCCTATATAAAATAAGGCCTTGGAGACAAGGTACAAGTTGTTATAAGCCCTTAGAAGCCACTTTCTTTGTGGTGGCATTCCTCTGAACACCGCTTTTTATCTGAAGTTTGAAATGGTGAGCAAACATGGAGAATAGGAAAAGAGTTCTTTAAATATGTTTATAAAGATTAATAAAATTATATTGCACCAGTTTTTAGTAGGAACACTGAGATCACAGTCAGTGAAGATGATTTGGAAAGTTGGAATGGAGAGAATTGAAAATTGTATTTATACTGCGCTGTTAAATTGCTACTTTTCTTGAGAACTAAATTTTGGCCCTACTACTCATTTTTTAAAAAATGCAGTTTGTTTTCAAGAGCAAAACAGTTGTTTACTAAATTTACATTGCTGAACATTCAGCATAGATGTCAGTTTTCTTTCCCTTCACCGTTTTTTTTTTTTCCCCCAAAGGTAGAAGTAACTTCTGTAATAAATAAATAAGTTGTGGGTTCTATCACATATCCACTTAGTTCCTGGTACTGTTTCTTTTCTCTGAAATATTAGGAACTGGTTGAAAAGGCAAACATTATTGGCATGGTTAGTATTCCAGTAGGCCAAGCATTGTAGGGAGTGCCAGCTAGCAAGGTGGGGCATCCGGGAAGCTGATAGAACACCAACAAATGAACTGACCAAATGCTGTTGTTTAAATTTACCTCTGAGGAATTGGCCTGTGAAGCTCCATGGTGACCTTTCATGGTGTCTTTATGATTATTATGAATTTTTCTTTCATTCTTTATTTCCCTTCCACTTCTATTCCTGATCTTAAACCTGGAATAGGGAAAAGGGAAGTTTT
The DNA here is from genome assembly GCF_001604975.1 of Cebus imitator. Taxonomy (NCBI): domain Eukaryota; kingdom Metazoa; phylum Chordata; class Mammalia; order Primates; family Cebidae; genus Cebus; species Cebus imitator. The sequence goes on along the minus strand of NW_016107368.1, from coordinate 75,549 downwards.
TTTCTTTTATCAATGGCAATGAAGATGACAGAATAAAATAATACAGGTTAACTTCAGTTCACATGAGAGGGACACTAAATTTCACTAGAGGTAGATTAAAGGTATTGGATTTGGAATATGTTGGTCTATATTATTCCAGGTTTAGGTGTTTCGCTCTTACCACATTTGAATCTTTATGAACAGCACAAGACACTCATGTGTATCATATAGCTGGGTCCTGTCAACGTGTGCTTCTTTGTAAGGTTGTGATTTATTGGCATCATAAAGAATTGAGTTTATTAGTAACATATTACATAATGGGAAGACTAGTTAAGTTTGTATTTCAGTTTTTAAAAATCCAATTAACAGTGATCAAGATATTAAAATCAAGTAAATATCCAGTAAAATTCTTATAAGATTACAGGATCTAATATCACACCCTTCCTTAAATGGCTGAGACAAATTTGTCACTTATAGTTCTTTCCCAGGCTTTACTTTTCATTTTTGTTATGCCAGCTCTTTTCCTTGTTTTGTCAGTTTGTTTTTGTCACAACTTGTGCCATTGTTTGCCTTATCTTAGAATCATGGAATCTGGGACAGGGTTCAAGTCTTTTTAATGTGGGTTTTTCCAAACCTGAAATCTTCTAGATATGAGCATATAGAAATAAACTGGAAGTGGTATTTTTTTTTAGACGAAGTCTTGCACTGTCACCTGGGCTGGAGTGCAGTGGTGTGATCGACTTACTACAACCTCCACCTCCCAGGTTCAAGCAATTCTCCTTCCTCAGCCTCCTGACAGGGATTACAGGCACCCGCCACCACACCTGGCTAATTTTTTGTATTTTTAGTAGTCATAGGGTTTCACTATGTTGGCCAGGATGTTCTTGAACGTCTGACCTCGTGATCTACCTGCCTCAGCCACGCAAAGTGCTGGGATTACAGGTGTGAGCCACTGTGCCCAGCCCGGAATGTGGTATTAATATAAAACCATATATTTATATACCTCTGTATACATCTTATATTTATGTGTTTAGATAAGTTTATAATTCTCTCTCTATATACAGAATTATAAACTTATATAGAAAACACATGTAAATTTGTTTATATATATATATATATATACAGACACATACACAACCATAATTATAAAAATGATTTTCTCTTTTTTATTTTGGAGTGAATAAATTGATTTTTCCCCCTAGAGGTATCATCAGTGCCATCCTGTGAAGTTGCTTTTTGAACACGTATCTTAAATAATATGGTAGCTATTAGATTCCATTACTTGGAGTATTATTTCCAGGTCTGTTTGAAAGCCAGCTATTCTTTTTTTCTAATAAATAGTTGAATTGAAATTAAAAGGCAAAATCTATCCCTCAAGAAGGAGCCTGCTGGAAATCAGCATGATCATTACTTATTTCTCATTGTCTAACAGTGTTTGGAGATTGTTAATCATATGTAATATAATATTCCAATATTATTTTTGGCATTTTATACCACTAGCTATTTTCTGTACAATAAACTATTCTTTATTATGCCTTAAAACATTAGCCACTTAAAAATTTTAGTTAAAAATTGGGGGATTAATTCTGTTTGTGAGTCAAGTATTAACAAACCTCCTTCTTCTGTATGGAAAGATTACACTGGGTTAGCCTTCTACTACTGCTTCACTGTACCGCTGATAAAAGTAAAAATGACCCCTGACTGGTAATCTGCCTTGGAACTGGGAGGGGTGTGGGTGGATCATAAATACAGCTGGAAGCTATAGCTTTGGGCTTCCCGTAGTGTGCTGCTTCTTACTAGGTATGTCCTTCCTTGTGTTTAACACCTGACCTGTTTTGGAGCTGGAGAATGGTCTCTGCACTCCTACTGAAGAGACATACTTGATGGTGTCCTGCTGGCATGCTGCATTCCTGGTTTGCATCCTTCTTCAGAGCTACTCTGTGTCATATATATTTTGGCCCATTGAATCTTGTTAGTTTGATTGCTCTGCTGAACGTAATAGCACTGCTGCTGGTTGAGCAGACTGGCCATTGTACTATCATAAATATTTAAGATGAAAAGTGTAATAATAATAATTCTTCCTTTATTTTTCAGAAATGTGTTACGGACGAGTGTTTCTTTTTTGAACGATTGGAATCTAATAACTACAATACTTACCGATCAAGGAAATACACCAGTTGGTATGTGGCACTGAAACGAACTGGGCAGTATAAACTTGGATCCAAAACAGGACCTGGGCAGAAAGCTATACTTTTTCTTCCAATGTCTGCTAAGAGCTGATTTTAATGGCCACAGCTAATCTCATTTCACATGAAAGAAGAAGTATATTTTAGAAATTTGTTAATGAGAGAAAAAGAAAATAAATGTGTACAGCTCAGTTTAGATAACTGGTCAAATAACTTTTTATCCAGTAGTAAAATATGTAACCATTGTCCCAGTGAAGAAAACTAACAAAAATTGTTTAAAAATGTATAGACTTCCCCCTTTTATATAGCATCTGCTGTTACCCAGTGAAGCTTACCTAGAGCAATGATCTTTTTCATGCATTTGCTTTATTTGAAAAGAGGATTTTAAAATGTGTACGTTTAGAAACAAAATTTCTTCATGGAAATCATATCTATTAGAAAATTACAGTCAGATATTTAATCCCAAACGTCCACTATTTCTTATGTCATTTGTTAGTCTACATGTTTCTAAACATACAAATGTGAATTTAATCAATTCCTGTCATAGTTTTATAATTCTCTGGCAGTTCCTTGTGATAGAGTTTATAAAACAGCCTGGTGTGAACTGCTGGAAGTTCTTCCACAGTCAGGTCAATTTTGTCAAACCCTTCTCTGTACCCATATAGCAGCAGCCTAGCAACTCTGCTGGTGATAGGAGTTGTATTTTCAGTCTTGGCCAGGTCATTGAGATCCATCCACTCACATCTTAAGCATTCATGCTGGCAAAAATTTATGGTGAATGAGTATGGCTTTAGGCGGCAGATGATATACATATCTGACTTCCCAAAAGCTCCAGGATTTGTGTGCTGTTGCCGAATACTCAGGAGGGACCTGAATTCTGATTTTATACCAGTCTCTTCAAAAACTTCTCTAACTGCTGTGTCTCCTACACAAAAAAGAGATGTACAAATCAATAAGGATTACAGTTTTAGAAACTGTATCATCAAAGATTTTCATTTCAGTTAAAGTAGCATTATCTAAAGGCTCAAAACATTACCCTAACAAAGTAAAGTTTTCAATACAAATTCTTTGCCTCGTGGACATCAAAATAAATTATGGGGATCCTATAAAAATATTTTCTTACCACTGTACATTTAAGAAGCTTTTGAAATGCTGAATATTTCTTTGGCTGCTACTTGGAGGCTTATCCACCTGTACATTTTTGGGGTCAACTCTTTTTAACTTCTTGCTGCTCTGTTTCCCAAAAGGTAAAAATATAGATTGAAAAGTTAAAATGTTGCACTGGCGCAGTTCCCTTGTTTCTTGAGATAAGATTCCAAAGAACTTAGATTCATTCCTTCAACACCAAAATGCTGTAGGTGTTTCATCAGAAGTTTTCAAAAAACTTGGAATATAAATAATTTTATAATTCAACAAAGGTTTTCATACTTTATAAGGTTGATTTTTCAATTAAATGCAAATTTTTGTGGCGGGGTTTTTATTGCCATTAACATATTTTTGTGGCTGTTTTCTACACATCCAGAGAGACCCCATAACTGTACTTTCTCTAATTTTGTGATGCTGTCATTTTTTCCCAAGGCATTTAGGAGAAGCCCTTTATAAAGCTGCCTTCCTCCACCAATTTTCTAGGAAGCTTCACAGTTGTCACAAAGATTTTTGTTCAAATACTCTTTTGCCTCCATTTTTATTGTTTGTCAAATAGTAAATGATATTCGCCCTTGCAGTAATCCTACTGGTGAAAAACATGCAAAGAAGAGTAAGACACAGAAACACATGGGAGTGTTTCAATTCCCATGTGCTCTGACTGTAGACTATTTTACCAGTCCCCTGAATATGCTCTTGGTTTTTTTCCTGTAAGAAATAGCTATGGAAAGATGCATAGAAAGAGTATAATCTTTTAAAATATAAGGCATTTATCTGCCATTTTTCAATTACATGCTGACTTTTCTTACAATTGAGATTTGCCCATAGGTAAAACATGGTTAGAAATAGCTGAAAGCACAAAAGAAAAATCTAGGCCAGGTGCAGTGGCTCATGCCTACATTCCCTGCACTTCGGGAGACCAAAGCAGAAGGATCACTTGAACCCAGGAGTTCGAGACCAGCCTGGGCAACATGGCGAAATCCCATCTCTACAAAAAAACCACAAAAATTAGCCAGGCATGGTGGCATGCGCATGTGGTCTCCAATACTTGAGAGGCTGAGGTGGGAGGATCGATCACTTGAGCCCGAGAGGTCGAGGCTGCAGTGAGCCCTAATTATACCACTGCACTCCAGCCTAGGCTACAGAGTGAGACTTTGTCTCAAAAAAAAATTAAGATAAATTTTCCTTAATAAGAAAAATAATTTTTATTCTGGCATGCTATACATTTGTTATTAAATCGACTATTAAAGATAGTAGCACTAGTCTTAAATTTGATATAATATCCCTAACTTGTTTAAATGTCCATTTTTATTTATGTTTGAAAATAAATTATGGGGATCATATTTAGCTCTTAGTACCACTGATCAAAAGTTCAGCATGTAGCTCATGATCTATGAGTTACATGCTCATCTTTTTTTTTTTTTTTTTTTTTTTT
>NW_016107368.1:62314-70479 GCF_001604975.1 Cebus imitator | reverse complement strand
TAGCAGGAGGAGATGTAAAGACTCAAAGAAGTACAAAGAAGTAACAATGGCTATCAGAACACACTAAAGAATCCACACTCATGATCCGTGAGCTACATGCTGAACTTCTGATCAGTGGTACTAATCAAAAGTACTGGATGGGGCTAGTGAGCAAATTTGCCCTGTTCAGCAGTCATCATAGCAGCAGACTGAAAATCAGCGCTGCCTGAGCAGTTTTGATCAGTTTAACTTGAATCACTGACTAGATTGAAAATTGAATGGGCAAATAAGTGCTTTTGTCTCCAGAGACTCCTTCCACCTCAAGATGAAAACTTCTTCCCCAATGGTTTCAAGATGAATTGAAATTTTTAATCAAGACAGTGTACTTTATTCTATTGTATTTTTAATATACTGTTAGCTAAACTGAAATAACATTTACTGTTTTGTAGGTTTGAAGAACATAGGAAAAACTAAGAGGTTTTGTTTTATTTTTGCTGATGAAGAGATATGTTTAAATATGTCATATTTTGTTTAGTTACAGGACATTAATGAAAAGGAGTTTATATTTGTTATTTCTATTTTGTTATATTTAATAATAGAATTAGGTTGAAATAAAACATAATGGGAAATAATTTGCAGAATGTAGGTTTTCCTGGTGTTTCCCTCTGACTCCAGTGCACTGATGATCTCTGCTAAGGCTCAGCTGCTTTATAGTTCTCTGGCTAATGCAGGAGATTCTCTTCCTGCCATTGGTAATATGATTTTTTAGGAAGGCAGTTTGTCAATTTTAATCTTGTAGATACCTTTATACTCTTAGGTATTATTTTATAAAAAGCCTTGAGGATTGCATTCTATTTTCTGTATGACCCTCTTGATTTTTTAAAAACACTATGGATAACAATTCTTCATTTACCTAGTATTATGAAGAATGAAGGATTTCAAACAAATGTATTTCCCAGTTAACTAGCGTTTACTATTTGAGCCAATATAAATGTTTAACTGTTTGTGATGGCAGTATTCCTAAAGTACATGCATGTTTTCTAAATATAGAGTTTAAATAATTTCAGTAATTCTTAGATGCTTCAGCTTGATCATTAAGAATATCTTTTATGTCGAGTTAGAAATGCCCTCATATAGTCTTTCAGACCTCTATTGTCAGTTTTCATTTCTAGCTGCTTTCAGAGTTTTATTAATTTTAAGTCAAATCTTTAATATATACTAAAGAAGTATGGTTAACACTAACTGCAGCTTTTTCTTCTTAGTTTCACATGACTGAGGCATATATGATCTCTGATCTCTGAATAGGTGGGTGGTTGTGACAACCACAAACACTGTTTTTTAAGTGTTAATTTTTAATTATCAGGACTTAAAGGAGAGTTCTGGAGTATACTTAGACCTAAAATTATACTGATTTGGCTTGGAAATAAGTGTTTCTTCATTTACATCTACAAATAAGTATAGCTGAAATTCAGAGGACCCATAAAAGTTCACATGAAAAAAAATCAATTCATTTGAAAAGGCAAGATGCAGGAGAGGAAGCCTTACAAACTTGCAGACTGCTTTTTGCCCAATATGGACTGGGAAAGGATGCAAAACATAAGCTTAATTAGTTCACATGCTCTGCTCTCACATGGCACAGGTGGATAGTGTGAGAGAATTAGGCTGTAAAACAAATGGCCTTCTCTTTCAGCACTCACACCATTACAAAATCATCTTTTATATCAACAGAAGAGTTAACATAAACTAAACAAAAGGTCAATAAGTACCTGAAACCAAGATTTGCTAGAGGTATATCTTAATGCAATCTGGTTGCTGATGGATTGTTAGGAGTTGGCTATATAATGTGTATAGGGTATTTTGATATGTGTAAAAGTTTTAAAAATCAAATTTTAAGTACACAGACATTTTAAAATAAAATTTTTAAAGCCAATTTAGAAAACTGCCTTAATATGATTGTTAGCTAAATAAGAATAGCAGATGTGCATACTAAGGAAAAGGTCATGGAGAAATAATATTGGTATCAAACAAATATACTGATTTGTTCTGATACACATTGAATTTGATCCAATGGTTTAAGGAATAGGTAGGAAAATTCAGTTTCTATTTTTCTATTTCCTTTAAATCAGTGACATAAAGAATTCTTAGCTTATTTTATATTTCCCTGTCTTAAATGTTGAGCTCAGTAAGTTGTATTAGGGAGTTATTTCTCATTTGAGACTTTCTTATGTGACATTTTACTATGTTTTGTCTTCCTATTAGAAATAAATAGTAGATACAATTTTCATAAAGAGAAGAATTACATCACCACTTCTCTATAATTGACTTTTATTATATTTACTTCAAAGTTCATTTAAAAACTAGTATTCATCCTCTGTGATGGAATGGTCAGAAATTTGTGTTTTCTCATAGTTTAATTCCAACAACAATATTAGTTGTATCCAAAATAACTTTTAATGCTAAACTTTACTGATGTTTATCCAAAGCTTCTCCTTTTCAGACAAATTAATCCAGAAGCAGTCATAAATAGAAGAACAGGCAGTATGTTCCTAATGATATTATTTCTACTAATGGAGTAAATTGTAATGTTAGAAATTATGCTGCTTATTTCATCAGCTCTGAGGTAATCTCTGAAATGTTCTGACTTAGTCTGAACAAATTAGAAAATTTCAATTTTTATTCTTAGCTATAGAGCAAGAAAGTAAACACATTAATTTCCTCAACATTTTCAAGCCAATTAAAAATGTGGAAGATACACACCAATATCTTCTCCAGGTTCTGACAGGCCTCCTGGAAATTTCCACATATTTTTCAACTGCAGTATAAAGTCAGAAAATAAAGTTAACATAACTTTCACTAACACACACATATGTAGATTTCACAAAATCCACCTATAATTGGTCAAGGTGGTTGAGAATATATTTTTTAGTAATTGCTTGCAAAATATTTCTAGCTTCCATCCTTTCTCCCTTGTTTCTTCTTTTTTTGGGGAGCTGGTAACAGAACTATTCTTTTCCCACCTTTTCTCTTCAGGAAATAGAAGGGTTTTGTTTGGTTAATGTGATATATTCTGTATCAATGAAACATTAGAGGGAAACATCTACTGAATTTCTGTAATTTAAAATATTTTGCTGCTAGTTAACTATGAACAAATAAATAGAATCTTACAGATGCTGCTATAAATAAGTAGAAAAACAGTATAAATTTCATCACTAAAGTATGCTATTTTAAAATATTTCCTATTTTTTATTTCTAATCAGGTGTATTACTCTTATGATTTCTATTGTATGTGTTAATGATTTTATGTACAAATGTAATTGCTTTTCATGGGTAGTATGAATAAAATTGATTAGCTCGTGTTTTCTTGTCTGCCATTTCTTTGTATTTTCTTGTCTATGATTTCTTTTTTCTTTTTTTTTTGTTGGGGAGGGGCGGGTGGAAAGATCTGATCTTGGAATCGGGATAAATATAGAAAAATGGATTAAAAACAATTATGAGATGACATGGACAATGTCCTTATGGCTGACATGATTACTTTTTTCCAGTTAGAGTTCTGTTATATCTATCCATCACCATGATAAAAACTAAAAATGAGAAATTATACTCATAAGGGAGCTGTACCTTTGGTTAGTACCTTATACTCTTCATTCATAAAACAAGTTATGGACCTTTTAGTGGTTTGCTTTGTGACCCACTCATTTCCTTGATGAATGTTTCTTAAAAGAATGTGTCACTTCTCAACTATGCTAGGTTCGAGACCAGTGGCATGGTTCCCAGAGTTTCCATAGACTGTTGATTATGTGGGTACAGAATTCAGGCTTTCAGTGTCTGACTTAGGCTTGACATTAATTTATAAAGGATATTATGCTTTACTTTATTAATCTAGAAATATATCTGTAAATGTAACTCTATATCAATGCACTGTCATCTAGATTCCATTTAGAAGTAGTCCCAGAAACTTTATTTCTCCAGAAACCATGCAGTCTTTGTCTGACAAGATGTTGAACTTACCACCATAAATTCCATTTAATTTACTTTTTGAGACAGGGTCTCATTCTGCTGACCAGGCTGGAGTGCAGTGGCACTATCACAGCTCACTGTGGTTTTGACCTGCCTGGGCTCAGGTGATCCTCCCACCTCAGCCTCCCATGTAGTTGGGACTACAGGTACGTACCAACACCACCACTACACCTAATTTTTTTTTTTTTTTTTTGTAGAGATGAGGTTTTGCCATGTTGCCCAGGTTGGTCTTAAACTCCTGTGGGTCAGGCAGTCCCCCCACCTGGGCTTCCCAAAGTGCTGGGGTTACAGGCATGAGCTACCATACCCAGCCTGTAAGTTCTGTTTCTAACCAAAGAAAAGTTATAATGGAGCAGACAAATGTTTCCCAAAAACAATAAAAGTCAACTTTAAAAATCTTCACCTAGACTTGATTATAAATGATTAGAAACTGATTGTTAATTAAATCTGAAGATGAACTTAGAAGGGGCAAAATGCTGGACATAGGATTGAAAACAGCTCACAAAAATTTGATTTTGACTATTTCATAGATTAAACTTCTTATATGGAAATATTAGGTATATTTTTATGCTGGTAAGTATTTCGTGACATTTTCTGGCACCACTTAGGTTTTTAAAAAGCTTACTTCTCCCCTAAAAAAAGCTTGAGCTTGAGTATAGTCTAAGTAGTAGGAAGAGAGGCCTAAGCTATGTGGTTTGTGAAAAATCTAGTTAATGTCCTAGATAATGATCAATAGTGAGATCAACGTGTCTTCCCACATTTTTTTCTTAATATAAAGAAATTCCCATTAGCTGTGTTTAGCAATGTAACAATAACATTAAAATACTAACTAATGCTGGGCACAGTGGCTCACTCCTATAATCCCAGCACTTTGGGAGTCTGAGACGGGAAGATCACTTGAGCCTTGGAGTTCAAGGCTGCAGTGAGTTACTGTGCCACTGCACTCCAGCCTGGGTGACAGGGTGAGGCCCCAGAGGCTATGCTAAATATCTGTATAAGAATTATGCACATTTAAACTTCACAATAATCCCATGAGAGGCTGTAGTTCCCATTTAAGAGGTGATGAAACTGAGGGCATAAAAACATGTACTTGCCTTGGATCACACACCTAGTATGTGATAAACTCAGTGTTAAAATCCAGGCAGCCTGGTTCTAACCATCTTTTAGGAAATTGTAAAAGTTGATTTGATATTTTTAATCTTTTCCTAGGACCTAATTGGAACATTCTATATAAATCCAATCAGATTCTGTGTCTTGGATTTACACTCTTCCAGGGCTCATATATTTGGACAACAATTTAGTGCCAAATGTCTTTTTATCTCTCTGTTGCTTGTGAGCTCCCCATCTAGAATGTTCTGATTGGCATGGAATTTATTTCCTAGCTAGTGATTTTTTTTTTTTTTTTTTTGGGAAACAGTCTTGCTCTGTCGCCAGGCATCAGGCTGGAGTGCAGTGGCGCAATCTTGGCTCAGTGAAGCCTTTGCCTCCTGGGTTCAAGCAATGCTCCTGCCTCAGCCTCCTGAGTAGCTGGGACTACAGGCATGTGCCTCCACACCCCGCTAATTTTTGTCTTTTAGTAGAGACGGGGTTTCACTGTCTTGGCCAGGATGGTCTAATCTCTTGACCGCGTGATCTGCCCACCTCAGCCTCCCAAAGTGCTGGGATTACAGGTGTGGGCCACCATGTCCAGCTGTTATTTTTTATGGCTCTCTTTTTCCAGTATATTGTTTTATGGGAAAAAATTACTGAGGATGGGTTTTGAAAATTTAGCCTATGAGTTTATTATGTTTTTTATCTTTGCTCTCCCTTTCTATAAAAGGAGACAATACCTCAGTTTAAAATTCCATGATCCTCTTTCTACCCAATCTCGAAAAAGGAACTTTCCACTCTCTTCTAAAAGAAATTCTCAAATGCTCTTGTGTTTAGCTGCTTTTTTGAGTACTACTCAACATTCATATATGTGACCCCTCCCTGCTTTGAGTTGGTGAGGTCATCTAGTTCCTGTGAGCATATCTGATTTTCACATACTACAAAAGGTATAGTATCCTTTTAACATAAAAGTATGTGATTTTAAACCATATTTAGGGTAGCTCCATCATATTTTGGAATGGTGAACGGTATGACAAATTTCCCTATACATTTGCCAATTATAAATTTGATGTTCTTGTGTGTGTGTGTGTGTGTGTGTGTGTGTAGCAGTAAATGGAAAATAGAAGACAGTGTGGATGATGTAAGGGTGGTCTCATTTATCACTCTGCAATCCTTCCTTCCCCAGTGTTAGGAATTGCTAGCCCAGGATTTTTCAGAGAGATTAACAGAATGTAAGGTACTTTCCCTGTTAAAGCATATTCAAGTTTAAAAGCACTATTTCTTTGAAAACTTTCCCTGAAGATAAACTCAAGTTTATTTTAGAATTTCTAGAATAGGTGAAAAGTAATGATTCATTTTCTGATTCTTTTTCTATTTTCCCAGTTCCATAGACATCTGTCTTCCTAAGCAGAGGATTCATTTTTAAGACCTTCCCTAGGCATGGTTACTCAAATCCTAACCAGAAGCTTCTATAAACACAACCCTTAAAAGACTACTAATTTCTTTCAGCCATATCTCAAGAACCTAGAGCAAGGGCACAGACCTGCTAGCCTTTTCCCTTTGGTTCTCTTATATATGTGACCTTCTTGTTCTGTCTACTCCAGCATGATCAGAAATTTGGTTATTTTTTATTTTTCACTGTTCTAGTCTTTAATAATCCTATCGCCTTTTAGAATTCAGACCTACTGTATTTAGATAAATGTCACTAGCTACAGTATTGTCACTGTTACCAATGAGATAGAGGCTACCATAGAGTGTCTCATAAGTTTGTTCATTAATTCAATAGAAATTTATTGAGTGTTAAGTGTTGGGCATATAGAGGTTAGTATGTATGCCAAGCATAAAGAAGTTAATACATATTGAGCATACAGAAGTTAATGTACATGGCAAACCCAGTAATTCTTTTAATCTTGGCACCACATTTTTTTCTTTTTTCTTTTTTTTTTTAAGTCAAAGTTTTGCTCTGTTGCCCACACTGGAGTGCAGTGGTATGATCTTGGCTCACTGCAACCTCCACTCCCGAGTTCAAGTGATTCTCCTGCCTCAGCCTCCCAAGTAGCTGGGACTACAGGTGCATGCCATTGTGCCCTGCTAATTTTTTTTTTTTGTATTTTTAGTAGAGACAGGGTTTCACCATGTTGGCCAGGGTGGGCTTGAACTCCTGACCTCAGGTGATCTGCCCACCTTGGCCTCCCAAGGTGCTGGGATTACAGGCATGAGCCATTGCACCTGCAGCCACCATGCCCAGCCCATGTATTTTTCTTAATAACACTTATCTCCACCTTACATAATATTTATTCATTTTATTATTTTTATTTTACATATTTGAAAGTAAGCTCCATATGTAGAAACTTTGCTTTGCTTAACTCCATATGTAGAAGCTATACATCTGTTCACTGATGTATACCTAGTGCTTAGTGCACCATGTTTTTTTCTTAAAAACACATCTCCACCTTATATTTATTCATTTTATTATTTGTATCTTATGCGTTTGAATGTAAGCTCCATATGTAGAGACTTTACTTTGTTCATTGATGTATACCTAGTGCTCAGAACGGTGCATACAGCTGAGTATGTATAAGAACTCAGTAATATTCAGTGAATGAATTAATGGATCTCTATCCTTAACTCTTTAACACCCAGTTTATGGGGTCTAGCCACTGTTGTGTCTTTTATTACTTGAGATATATGGGTAGGGATGAAGGGCTGGAATATGTGGGTAGGGAAAAAGAAAAGACAGGTAAGTGTCAATTTAGATATGTGCATACAAATTTGTGCATATGCTCATGTTAAGGGTTAAAACACTTGACATTAATGCCTGGGGAGAGTGAGGTACTTAAAGAAAGGAGAGAAACTGGCTTGGATATCTGAAAAGAATGCCAATTAGTTATTTTTATAAGTAAATAAATATATATAATCTATATAATTTATTAAACATTAAATAAAGCACATATAGTTAATAACGATCAGTTATGCTGAAATATCACCTACTATCAAATATTTAAAGAAATTAAATTATTCCATGTCTTATTTTTATTACAACATTGAATATATGTTAATTTTTTTTTTTTTTTTTTTTT
>NW_016107368.1:52623-62304 GCF_001604975.1 Cebus imitator | reverse complement strand
TCACTCTGTCACCCAGGCTGGAGTGTAGTGGCGTGATCTGGGCTCACTGCAACCTCCACCTCCCAGGTTCAAGTAATTCTCCTGCCTCAACCTCCCGAGTAGCTGGAATTACAGGCACCTGCCATCATGCCCAGCTAATTTTTTTGTATTTTTAGTAGAGATGGCGTTTTGCCAGGTTGGCCAGCTGGTCTTGAACTCCTGACCTCAGGTGATCCACCCTTCTCAGCCTCCCAAAGTGCTGGGATTACAGGCATGAGCCACCACACCCAGCCACAACATTTAACTATATGTTAATTCTTACTTTCATATTTTGTTCTCTTGGATGGATCTATTTATAACTTAAAAAAAATCAAAACCCTACTTAATCCATAAATAAACTGTCTTATATAATTTGAGCTTCTCTGGCTTCTATCAATCCCTGCCTAAAAGTGTAGGGGGAACATGACTAAATTCTGAAAAGCATCACTTTCTCTTTCTTAAAGGACCAGTTATTGGCAGGTTTGAAAATCAGCAGAGCTGCGAAGCTCAATGTGCTAATTTAGTGGCTCTCCAACTTTACATCAGAATCACCTGGAGGGCTTGTAAACACAGAATTGCTGGGCTTTATCTCCTAGAGCTTCAGATTCCACAGATCTAGGGTGGGGCCTGAGAATCTGCATTTTTGATAAGTTGATGCTGTTATTGTCTCTCGGCTCCAAATCTACCCTTCTGTACTTGCTTAGTGATGCTGGAGCAGGGATTCCACTAACCAGTTTCTGCTTTGCCAGCTGACTCCCTTTTACGCTCCACCAGTAGACTACAAGGCTGGAGGTGGAAGGGACCAGCTCCTTACTGTGGGCTTTTTGTGTGCTGGTGGTTCCTGTATCACTGCTTCAAGGCTGCTTCACTCTAGCAGCAGCAGTTCCTTTCCATAGTATCAGCAAAATCCAGTTTGCAGTTTTCCTAACATTTGTAAGAGAAGCTTCATTTTGCATTGCCTTCCCCAGAGGCACCAGCAAGCTGATGCCTCAATCTCAAGAGGTATGGGTCCAGATAAACCAGCACCAGCTGAGCAGCACGAGGTTTGAGTTTTAACTGTGCATGGTCTCACATGAAGGGACCCACAACCCACCAGAATGGCATAATGATTACTCTGAACTGAAGATATTTAAGATACAGCAGATGCAGAAAGAAGCGTTTCTGAGCTTCCCTTATGTGATTAAAGGCAAAACTTTCTGAGAATAAAGCTGCCATTAATCCCCTGAATGTGAGTGGGTAATTGAAGGGGTTGGGGAAGCTTTCAGCCAGGAGAAACTGTGTAACAAAACTTTATCAGAAGCTACCATCCTGCATGTTTTCACTAGAAGCCCTATGCCCTTCATTTCCCCTTTTAATAAGTTGATATAATATACAGTATATAAACCCTTACCCCAGCCAAGCCATTCCTTACAGAGTACTCTTGAACTTTTCTCCTGTTAATCTATCTGTTGTCAATTAATTTGTCACAACATCCCCTCCACCCAGTTCTAAGTTGGTAGAGTAAAACTTTTCTTCCCCACCTACTTTATGACTTAACCTCTTTGGTTGACTTTCCCAGGCTGTGAAATTAGTAACAGGTTGCTATGATGATTAAAGTAGGTAATTAATATATAGTACATAGGATAGTGTGAAGCACAGGTTAAACATTTTCTATATGCTAAATGGTATTATTAATAAAATCAAGTTTCTTAATGTCTTACATTAAGTCGATTTTCTCAGTGGTAGTTTTGTCACACTATAACATTAAAGTTGCATCTTCCAGGCTTTTAGAGCGTAGCATATTTTACTCAATAAGTTCTGTTTACATTAGGATCTTTTGTTATTTGAATGCGAATGAGGATGATCATTCATATGTATGTGTGTGTTTATAAATGTTACACAGAGACAGTCCCATTATTTATTTATTTATTTTTTGCCCTTCTATGTGCTGTTTTACTTTACCTCTGCCAATATAAGAGAAAAGTGGTCTTTTCCACATTGGAAATTTTAGGAGTGCTACTCACATATTTCCACCCATGAGTCACAGACAGAACTAGGACTTTGAGAGGTCATCTTAATTCAGCTGTTCTCTGATAAGTCACTCAGTGCCTAAGACACCTATGACAAATGGTTTCCTGGCTTCCACAGTTTCTCTAAATACTTTAACAAATATTTGGAGGATAAGACTGCATGCTATTCAATAAAGATGCGGAAGGATTCCTCCTCTGCTTGCAGATGTCACATGCTATAATAATAAAATATAATGTGGAATGCTGATTCATGTAAGTATCTTGTGCTCTGTTATAACCACAAGCTTACTGGTACTTATACAGTTATTTTCATCTTATAGTTAACATTTCTTCAGAAAGTTGATATTTCTACTTTATGGGGATTATGTTGACTTTATTTTTCTGAGGGAACAATTATGCCAATTAATTATCTTCCATAAGTAAGCAAACACTCCTAAGTAAGAGGTCATCAGTTCTGGTTGCCATCCTGAATTTTCCAGACTATTTCTAAGCTCATTGTCCTAATATTAAATACTCTATCTTTTGCAGAGCCCCCAGGAGAGGGGAGGCTGTTTTATGTACCCAGAGGGTGCTGCTTCTGCTGGCTCAGAGGGTTCGAGAGAATTTGAGATTGAAAACTCTCATGTCCATTCACTCGGGGTTGCAGGATCCCCACTCTTTTCCTGTCAGGGGATTGGCTTTGACATCTGACACTTGTCAAACTCTATTCAGACTCCTTTGCAGCGCTGATATTCTTACAGTTAGATTTAGGCCTGATTTTGAGTATTGCCTTTGTGGCTGAAGAATATGAAGATCTCTTTAAATGCTGCCATGGAGGTCTTGAGGTTTTCATATTGTGCCTTGAATTGACAGGGTGACCTGAACTTGCCATTTTTATTTTGCCTAGGCATCTAAACTAGTTAACAAAAGCTAGCCATCAACAAAGCTACATAATTATTATTACCCCCTGTACTGTTAAAGTGCCATGGCTACGGAACAACTCAATACTTCCGTTTCCATCTGTACCTCATTCCTTTCTGTATAGAAGAATCTTAGTTAGCTGTTATGTTACTGTATGCCAGGGCTTATCACTACCCAGCTCTATTGATGCCAGCATGCTGACTGGACCTGGAAAATAGGAAGTGTCAAGTATTCTAGATGTCCTAGTAAGGCATCTGGGTGCTAGAGGATAGAAGATGCCCCTATTAAGTTTTTAGAAGTGTAGTCGTCAGAGGCGTTCAAATCAGAGTGACTCCATCTTGTAAAGGGGCTGGCTAAAATAAGGCTGAGACCTAGTAGGCTGCATTCCCAGGAGGTTAAGCATTCTAAGTCACACGATGAAATAGGAGGTTGGCACAAGATAAAGGTCATAATGCAGTAAAGAAGACAGCAAAAACCCACCAAAACCAAGATGGGGATGAACTTGACCTCTGGTCCTCCTCACTGTTATATGCTAATTATAGTGCATTAGCATGCTAGAAGATACTCCCACCATGACAGTTTACAAATGCCATAGTCATGTTAGGAAGTTACCCTATTTGGTCTAAAAAGGGGAGGAACCCTCAGTTCCAGAATTGCCCGCCTCTTTCTTGGAAAACTCATGAATAATCCAATCCTTGTTTAGCATATAATCAAGAAATAACTCTAAGTATCCTTAGTGGAGAAGCCCAGGCCACTGCTCTGCATATGGAGTAGCCACTGTTTATTCCTTTTTTTTGTTTGTTTGTTTGAGACGAGTCTCACTCTCTTGCCCTGGCTGGAGGATAGTGACGTGATCTTGGCTCATGACAACCTCTGCCTCCTGCGTTCAAGTTGTTCTCCTGTTTCAGCCTCCCAAGTAACTGGGATTACAGGTATGCACCAGCATGCCCTGCTAATTTTTGTATTTTTTTTTTAAAGTAGAGATGGAGTTTTACCATGTTGGCCAGGGTGGTCTCAAACTCCTGACCTCAAGTGATCTGCCCACCTTGGCTTCCTAAAGTGCTGGGATTACAGGCATGAGCCACTGCACCAGGCCTATTCCTTTACTTTCTTAATAAACTTGCTTTCACTTTATGGATTTGCCCAAATTCTTTCTTGTGTGAGATCCAAGAACCCTCTCTTGGGGTCTGGTTCAAGACCCCTTTCTGGTAACATAGTAGTCTACAGATCTCTAAGGTATGGATGATTTGCTGCACCTTGCAACTATCCCCATGACAGCACTTGGAGTAATACTTTTTTACCTTTTGGAGGCAGCACATATCACATTTGGGAATATTTCTCCAATTCATTTCACCATTCCTGGCTATGTTGTTTTTTTAGTTTAGGTTTAGTGAAAAGATTGCTCTACAGGCTTCTGATTCTGCCTATTACTAGTTGTATAATGTTGATTAAGTTACTGTAACATCTCTGAATCTCAGTTCTCAAATAATGGGGATAATAAATATGATTATTAAATGAGAAATGTTTCATGGAAATTATTTCGTGCAAGTACTTTAGGTTATCACAAATTATTTGATTATCTGGTTTTATTTCTACTGACAGAGCATAAGATGATAGAATTAAAAAATTTTTTTTTACCCTGAAACTCTCATAAACTAGGATCAGGAATGTGTGCTATAACAGAGGAATAAGTATTAATTAATGTGGTTATGACTTTTTAGAAGGCTAACAGTCATAGCAGAGCTTTCTGTGCACTACAGGCTGGTACTACCACTTTATTAAGGTTTTAATTCTCTATAGATATGGCTGTAGGTTCTAAGAGCCACCAAATAAAGCATTCATGAAGCTATCTAGGGTTAATTAC
The DNA here is from genome assembly GCF_001604975.1 of Cebus imitator. NCBI lineage: Eukaryota > Metazoa > Chordata > Mammalia > Primates > Cebidae > Cebus > Cebus imitator. The sequence continues at coordinate 57,513 of NW_016107368.1, read as the reverse complement.
TCAAAAGTCATCAAGCCTAAAGCTTTGACCTTCAGTTGACTGTAAAGGCCATACAAAAGAAACTCAGAGTGGAAAAAGGGAAAACTCTCCACTTGAATCTTTATAAATAAGCATTACAGGATGAACTCAGTTATTCCAAAGAATGACTAAAACAGTGCCACTGTGGATTGAGTTTTCCCCCACAATGGGATGACACTTATTTGTTTTGTCATTAGGTCTGGATCTCCCTATGTTTTCTGACCATTTTGAAAAACCTAAAAAACATTTCAGAAAACACTTTCATTTATTTGAAACTAAGAATAATAAAACTAGAGACATATTAAATGCAACCATGATTAATGGAGGACCATAAAAGTTTTAGTGATTTATCTGGAATTCAGGGAAATTTATTAAACAAAGTTTTCACTACTACCTCGTCTTAAAAATAATAGCTTAGCTCACTTCTTTCCTTTTCAATTACAGATTTTGAGTACAACTTGCTCTGGGAGTTGATTTCTGTAAGCTGAACCTGATAAGTCACTTGTCTTGGCAGGTTTTATAAGGAAACAAAAACCCACTCAAAAAACATAAAGCTATCTAGGTTTGGAGTAAGACAGTTCAGCTGTATCTGCCAGGAAAGCTCCTTTTTTCCAGATTGCAACCCAGTTTTTAACATTATTAGACCTAAGTTTGTTTTCTATGAATTTCTGTGTTTTATTACATGACTGATAACATAGATAGATTCTTATTTGGTAGATAAATCAACCCTGAAGGACTGCTTAGAGTGGAACAATCATATTATCTGACTGTCTTTCAGCCTCTGTTAAAGTCCAGAATGAAATTTTATTTGACAAAATCATTTCTGACACCCAGTGTGCTATTTAAAAAATCTTCATGGTTTACCCATTTCTTTCCAAAATACCAAAGTGGCTTAGACCACATTATATCTATATATTGTAAAAGTATTTATGCTATGTACATGGAAGATACATAGAATTACAGAATTACAGTATTACAATATTTTGTTTGACCACTGGGTTTAACTCCTAAATTTTATAAATGGGGAAACTTTGGTCCCCAGAGGCTCAGAGATTCGCTTGAAGGCAGAAAGACAGTTAATGGCATCGCCAAATCCTAGGGACCCGGGTCTGCTGATCTAGTTTTGTCTCAATAACATCATTCATGTGAGCCCTGGAAAGATTAAATAAATTTTGATGAACTGCTTCTTATTCAAATGAAAAGAGAGATAGTTAAAGGGATATATTTAGAAGACAGTAAAATCTTTTTATGGTATCTCTTTAGAAGTAACTGCTACATACTAAGGTATAGTTTTTTTTTAATATAACAAAAGAAATTAATCAATTTGTATTACTGGTACCTATAGCATTTGTTAATAATGTTTGGGTATATCTTCTGTCTGCTATATTGGAAAGAGTTATAATATCCACAATGGATTTAAGCCAGCCTGCCAAAGCAGAAGTGGCATGGGGATTGGAACTCTGGTCAGTCTGGCTCCCAAGTCCATTTTCTTTATATCAGCTCCCTCTCATTGGGCATACTGTTGTCAGGCTAATTTGCATATTATTATTAGATTAATCTTGTTCACATATCATCTTTATCGTTCTGTTATCACAATCAAAATCTTTCAGTAGTTACTTGTCAAGTCTAAACTCATCTGCCTGGCTCTCAGGTACCTTATAACTAGGCCCTACTTTTACCATTCAATCATGCCTCCTACTCTCCAGTCATTCCCATTACATATATGTATGTTCCAATTCAAATACTAAACTTATTAAGGGCTAGTTACAATACTACTTTAGGTATTCTACAAATTTCTGTTGAGGATAAAAAGCTTCGTTTGAATCAGAGATCCTGCCTTAACTAAAACTTGAAAGTTACTTATAGCCATAAGAATAGTTTTAGATCACATTTTCAGCTATCATTACAAACATTAATTTAAACTTTAAGAACATATGTGGTGGGGGAAAATGTTTGACTCTTCCTACTAATATTTGCTGAAGTCTCAGAAAGTATCAACATCATTATTCTCTTTCACTTTTACTTCTGACTGCCGAGCATGAAAACATCTGATCCCTAATCATGGTACTTCTCTGAGAAATGTTTGTTGCTTCTAGTCACCTAAACTCCTTATTTTGATACCCAATCCTCTTCACATTCTGCTTCCAATCTAACTCTCACGTCAAATATCTTACCGCTCTCTACACTCTGGACCACAATGAACTTTTTACCATTATTTCTAAACTACATCAGTTCCTTTCTGAGCTCTGTGCCTTTATACAAGCAATTCTAATTTTATCGGTTTGTTTTTTTAATCTTTTTTCTTCTGCACCTGGAAAGTTCCTATTCATTCTTCAAGACCTAGTTTAAATGTCACCTCCTTTGAGAAGTCTTTGAGGACTTCTTTAGACAAATTAATTGCTATCATCTATTACATTATTGCCTTTCCAAATAAATAGTAAGGTGCAGGGCATAAGGTATAGTGTCTTACTGGTTTTTATATTCTCAGCACCTGGCACTAAGCAGAAACTCATTGAATGCTGAAGGAATGAAGGAGTATCTTGATAATATATTAAAACAGACGTCTTTCCAATTAAATACAGTCATTTATAATTTTCCTTTAGCCATAAAGTAATAGATAATAATACTGAGTGTTACCTGGAAATTTTCAAGAACTGTAAAAGTACTTTGGTTTAAATAAATAAGTGATCCATAACTGCTTAAAAATGATTTTAAAAATATCTTTCTATAATCCCTTAGGCATATTAATATTTCTACATCTTACTCTTCTCTAGAAACAAATATTTAGAAACCAATTTATAAAACAGAAGCAACTTACTTTATTTCGATCTTGTACAACCAGTATTTTTCTAGTACCTTCATCAAATACAGCTCCTATTCGGGGAAAAAGAAAAGACAATTGAGAAATATTAATTTCATTCACCCTACTCTCCTCCTACACTCTTTATCTGTGGTGATCAAAATTCTACCCATACTTGAAGACCTGGTTCAAATACAGGTTGAGTATTTCTTATCTAAAATGCCTGAGACGAGAAGTGTTAGATTTTTCTGGATTTTGGAATATTTTCATATACCTAATGAGGTATCTTGGGGATAGGACCCAAGTTTAAACACAAAATTCATTTATGTTTCATATATACCTTATATACATAGTCTGAAGGCAATTTTATGCATTTTTAAATAATATTGTGCATGAAACAAAGTTTTGACCGCATTTTGACTGTGACTTTTCACATGCCAGGTGTGGAATTTTCCACTAGTGGCATCATGCCAGTGCTCAAACACTTTCAGATTTTGGAGCATTTTGGATCTTTGATTTGTAGCTTGGAGAAGCTCAACCTGTACAACCTTATCCATGAAGACTTATAAAATCTCTCCAGCAAGGAAGTAATTTCTCAGGCGTCCAGGTTCTTTTAACAACTTAGAGTACCAATGATGGTTCTAGCGCATGGTAACTTATAAGATAATCATTTGTATCACCTTCTTCACTAGATTATTCCTGATGGTACGTGTGCCAAATAAATTAACCTTTCTATCCTTTTGTAACATTTACTTTAGTGTTCTGACAATTTTGTCTTAGTCCATTTGGGCTGCTATAACAAAATAACTATAGACTGGGTAGTTTATAAACAACAAACTTATTCCTCACAGTTCAGGAAGCTAGGAAGTCCAAGATCAAGGTGCTGACAGATTCAGTGTCTGATAAGAGCTCATTCTTTACAGACGATGCCTTCTAACTCTGTCCTCACATAGTGAAAGGGGCAAACAAGCTCCTGTGGGCTTCTTTCATAAGGACACTAATCCCATTTATGGGAGCTCTGCCTTCATGATCTAGTCACCTCCCAAAGGCCCCACCTCTTAATACCATCACACTGGGGATTAGTTTTCAACATATGAATTTTAGGGGGAACAAACATTCAGAGAATATATGTGCTTACAATATTTATGGAATAAATGAATTGACTTCTCATTTTTATTCCTTGAATCACTATGCATAAAACATAGGCTGTACCCCTGATGATCCAAATCTCAAATATCTCAATACTCATTTCAAGACCTTTCTGAAGCCAATTAAATTTATTATATACATACAATTTTACAATCTACTAATACTGCTTTGGAAGACTTCTTTGTTTTATACATGTTTTAAGTTCTAGTCCATTTCTTTTGTGTATTCATCATACACATTGCACATTGTCTCTTTCTTTTTAAAAATAATTCCCTTTAGGCAATCTTGGGTCAAAAATACAAATGACACAGTGATTTTTATTATGATCCTTTAGATGCTATGATTTAAATGTATTTGTGTTTAAATAATGTGGTAAAAGATACTTTCTACATATTTGTTCATGCTTTCCATATTAACTGAGTTCCTACATATTATGTATACAGATCCAGGTATATTAATTGAGTTCCTACTATGTGTCAGGCACTTTTCTAGGTGCTACAGATATAGTGATGAACAAAACAAATGAAACTCCCTATCCTTATGGGGTTTATATTCTGGTACGTGCATGGGGATGTGCCAAAACAAATAAACAAAAAATACATTACATAGAATATTAGAAGGTAATAAATGCTATATAGAGATAGAATGTAGAGAAGGAACAAATATGTGTAACATGGGGAAAAGTAATTGAAATGCAATTGAATTGAAAACACTACACTTGAGTATTTTAAAGCAGGAAGGAAAATCACAACCGAGGTATAATTAACATTCATGTTGGCTTCTATTAGAAAATGTAAACGATAATTTTTTTTTTTTTTTTTTTTTTTGTTTCCCTCTTGTTACCCAGGCTGGAGTGCAATGGCGCGATCTCGGCTCACCGCAACCTCCGCCTCCTGGGTTCAGGCAATTCTCCTGCCTCAGCC
>NW_016107368.1:50479-51628 GCF_001604975.1 Cebus imitator | reverse complement strand
AAAAAAAAAAAAAAAAAAAAAAAATTGAGTATCTACTTTATGCCAGTCGCTGTCTTTAGCCTGAGGATACAGTGGTGACCAAGACAGATAAAATATCTGCCTTTATGGAGTTTCTACTATCGTGGGGGAGATTAAGTGACACAGTATAATTAATTATATATACATGATATAACAGAATTTTAGGTTGTGATAAACGCTATGAAGAAAAATAGAGCTGGATAAAGGGACAAGGAATGATGGCACTAGTGTGCAGGGAGAGGTCAGTTCTAGACAGGAGGGTCAGGGGCTTTTCTGAGAAGGAGACACTTGAGCGGAAACTTTGGCTATCAAGAACTAGATAAAGAAAGTTCTGGAGAGGAGCCAGTAGGTGTCTAGGCTCTGAGTCAGACATAAGCTTGCTAAGTTTGAAAAGCTAAAGAAAGCCATGGCTCATGCTATTCCAGCCACATCTACCTTGGGTAGTTTATAACAAATGTCAACTGTTTTTCTCTCCACCTAAAAACTCTGTACCCCAGCCTGGGCAACATGGCGAAACCCTATCTCTACAAAAAAATACAAAAATTAGCCTGGCGTGGTGTCACACGCCTGTAGTCCCAGCTACTTGGGAGGTGGAGGCAGGATGATCACTTGAGCTAGAGAGATGGAGGTTGGAATGAGCCCAGACCATGCCACTGCATTCCTGGGTGACAAAGTGAGACCCTGCCTCGAAAAGAAAAAAAAAAAAAAGCAAAACAAAAAACAACTCCGCACCTTTCCAGGACAATTTCTTACATTACCTCATCCAGACCCCCAATACTGGCTTCAAATCCTAGCGAGTCTTCAAGACTGGTCAAGTTCTGCATCTCCCATTCCTTGAACTGCTCTGATACTCTAAACTATAATGCACAATATAGTACTTAGTTATGAACAGGTCCTTAATAGGATATAGTTTCTGCATATACCACCAATTCTGTAGTAGTAACTGGGAACTCTTTTTTTTGAGATGGAGTTTTGCTCTTGTTACCCAGGCTGGAGTGCAATGGTGCGATCTCAGCTCACTGTGACCTCCGTCTCCTGGGTTTAAGCAATTCTCCTGCCTCAGCCTCCCGAGTAGCTGGGACTATAGGTGTGTGTCACCAGCCCAGCTAATTTTTGTATTTTTTTTTTTTT
>NW_016107368.1:25682-49744 GCF_001604975.1 Cebus imitator | reverse complement strand
AAAAAAAAAAAAAAAAGAGTCTGTACCAATAAATGATAATTATTTGTATGACTTTCCATTGAAATGTGAGGCTGTCACTAAATTACTGAGTAGAATCTTTTGAAATAGAGCTGAACGGAAAGTTTCTGAGTGTCTGCTTGCTACAGGGAAGTAAGACATGGACAGAAAAGACATCATTAGACATTCTTGAACAACTCCTTGAAAACACTGTAGGTGTGCAAACTACCTTAAAAACTCTTGTAAGTTATATAAAGGCAAATAAAATCATTAATTAAATAACTAATATGTTTTATTGCTTTCATTTAAGGTAATAAAGATTCCTTACTGTTACAGTTTCTCTGGAAATCTAGGAATTTCCTTAACCCTAGTCCTTAAAGGGTAGTACTGAGACCACCACCAGCAGCAGCAGCAGCAGCAGCAGCAAAAACAGAACAGCCAGGAAAATCACGTGAATTTTCGGGCCCCACCCCAGACCTATTGAATCGGAAACTCTGGGGATAGGGTCCAGCAATCTGTTTTAAAATTCCAGGTGATTTTGATGCAAGCTGCAATTTCAGAATCCCTATCTTACTCTGAGGGAGGTCTTCTCTCAACTTTCCTATGTCTCTGAAGCTAATCAGCAACTTCAAAATTCTACTCTATATTTAAATTACACTATTTTAAACAACTGTTTGGCACAATAATGTAAATTTTTTAAGAAGTAATATTCAAATATGAAAAAATTGGTTTACTTTACCTGAAATTCAACATAAAAGTTATCTTTTACTTTACAAATTTATATAATTAGTGCTAACATGTTTTATCTACAATAAATATATTCCTTGATCCCAATTCAGTGCTACTATTTTAGTGAAGTTTAATTATTTGTGTAAAATATATTCAAACGTATCCTTTGTAAAACTAAACACTAAACAGGTTCTCTGTGCTGCTGTCTACTGATTGAGCAAACTTCACATATTTAAAAGCGCTATGTAATAGTCCTATTTAAAAGCACTATGTAATAGATACTATAGTCCCCCTTGGCCAGTTTTGCTTCCTATAGTTTCAGTTATACAAGGTCAACCATGGTCCGAAAATGTTACATCACTACTCTTGTGCTTTGGGGCCATTTTTAAGGAGTATAAGGGTTACTTGAATTCGAGTACTGTGATACTGGGACAGCTGATCTGATAATAGGGAAGGCTACTAAGTAACTAATGAATGGGCAGCCTATAGATCGTAGATACACTGGACATAGGGATGAGTCACAGCCTGGGTGGGGCAGAATAGGATGGTGAGAGATTTCATCACACTACTCAGAACAGCGTGCAATTTAAAACTTAAAAATCTTTTCTGGAATTTTCCATTTAGGTCATAATGCCTGTCATTCGCCTCTCTTCACCTCATCACGCAGGCATTTTATTATCTCATATCATCCCAAAAAGGGTGAATACAAAACAATATTTTGAGAGAGAACACATTCACATAACTTTTATTCCAGTATACTGTTATAATTATTCTAATTTATTATTAGTTACTGTTAATCTCTTACTGTCCCTAACTTATCAGTTAAACTTTATCATAAATATGTGTGATAAGAAAAAACATGGTATATATAGGGTTTGGTACTATCTGTGGTTATAGGTATCCACTGGGGTCTTGGAACACATCTTGTGCAGATAAGGTGGAACAACTGTAATCATTTAATCAAATAACTCATTCCACATGAATAAACTATTTGCTTAGCTGTAACAGGCAAGGAATTGGGTGAACCTCTAAAAAGTTAATTCTGGTTATCATGAGTTTGAAACTGACCTGCAACTCCTACTTGATGTGAAGCGTATCCTGGTAACCTGCTGGGCCCTTCTCCCAGCCACAGAGTCAACGTTGATGAATCCAATTCTGCATGGTGAAAACGGAAGCCCAAGGAAGCAGCAGGGGCAATAAATCGGCTTTGGAGGATGGGAATGTGCAGCCATACAGCTGTTCTACCTTCTGATTGCCATTGTTGTACTGCAACTAAACGCAGAAGATAAAAGTCTAAATAATTTCCAGAGAGACTAGTGGAATAAATTAAAATTCACTCCAGGAAGCCATCTTTAAGCAAATGAGGTCCCCAAATGTCCTGTTCACATTGCTGGCACTGGAACTACCATGTTTTATCATAATAACCACCCTGCGGTTATTATGATTTTTCTATCAGACTGAATTCCTTGAGAATAAAGTCAGTACACTGCTGACCTTTATATCCATACCACCAAAGACAATGCTTGGCACACTTTAGAGTGGACAAATAAATGGATTTAGACCAAATCAAATAACATTTTAATGCTGTTCCTTTTAGCAGTCTTAGGTTTAATCTTAGTGACAATTATGGACTTGTTTTTTCTTCCTTTAAGAGTTCTCTTATAATGTTTTTGATGTATAAATTTCAAGGTAGTTAAATTTTGTTTTTAAATAATGTATGCTGGTTCTAGAAATCTTGAAAATAAAAAATATAATGAAAAAATCAAACTTCACATATTACTAGCATACAGGAATTCTAATTTTTCTTTATTATAGATAATATCATGAATTATAGGTTTTCTCTTTGCCTTCTTTAAATTCTCTTACTTTATTACTTAAGATTGAGCCAGGGGAAAAAGATGCAAATATCTATTTGAAACTTACTAAGTTCCAAGCACGTTATATACATTACCTCATTAAGTACACAACCATGAAAGGTATTACTACCTTAAATTTATAGGTGAAGAAATGAATACTTCAGTTTTACAGTTTTTAGAAAAACTTTTCAAATCACTTTCTTCATCATCTCATTTAATCTTTATAAAACTCTATAATAAAGTAAGTGTGTGTGTGTGTGTCTGTCTGTCTGTCTTGGGGCTTGATTATACAGCTAATGGTTAATTAACTTTCTCTTCTCTTTTCCCTAGCTCTGCAGTAGGCTCCTCTCTTTTAAAGACAATGTTCTCTATCTCTTTGAAAGTTGATGTGCCTAGCACAATGAGAGGCACATGGGGCCTTTAATAAAGGCTTCCTGATTTGATTTAGCATGCAGTGCAGTTATAGGATCAGGTCCTTCTCACCTTGCTCTCTTTATCTGATTACATCTTTAAAAATTGAGGTAAAGTACATAAAGTGAAGTATACAAACCTTAAGTGCACATTTGATGAGTTTTGACATATGCATATTCCCATAACTCACACTTTAACATTATAGAACATTTCTATCATTCCATGAATTTCACATGTGCTCCTTCCCAGGCAATCCTTTCAATCAAATTAAAAAGCTAGTTTCCAGAAGGAATGCTATTTGCTTGCTGTTTTTATATCTGCACTCTGCCTTGGAGAATCCATCCACTCCCACTACTTCAACTGACACCTACATGAGGATGGCTGCCCAGTCCTGACCTCACTGAACACTAAACTTTCTGTTTTCCAGTTGTTCCCAGGTATTTCCTGTCTGCATCAAACTTCACAGAGTGTGTGCAAAACTGAACTTACACCCCAAACTTATTTATTTCTGGCACCAATGCTTGAAATCTTAGAATCATTTTTAATTGCTTTCTTTTCTCTATAAGCTTTATTGCTTTTTCTTCCCCCACCTCTCAGTCCCATTTCTAATATCTACCCTTCAAAGTCCAGGTCACATTCCACGTTTTTGACCAGTCTTTTCCTAACCACTGCTCATGAGTTCTCCGTTATATGAATCTAAGGACTACTATGTCTGTACAATTAGAACTTATTACATATGACCTAATGATATTGCTTCCATTAGCTATATTTTCTAATCCTATTTAATATTCTATGCATTTGCAATTCTCCAGGTTAACCACCTACATTATGTACTGTGGCTCAACTTGTACTAATGAAATGATTGGCTTGCCTAAAGTCACACAGCTAGTCAGTGGCATAGCAGGAGCCAGAACCAGCAGTATTTCATTACTGACGAAGATACATTATGTGTGAAGCTAACAATATATTGCCTGTTTATCCCTCTAACTTCAGTTGTTGGTAACAAAACATCAATAGTTCACGTTCTAAAAGAGTATGAATAGTCGACTTCATATTCCACTAAAAATATGGACTTCTTAGTCCATAAACACTAACAACGGACTAAGAATAGTCTTTATTCTTAAAGACTAAGAATAGTGGACTTCATGTGTAAATAGTTTCTCTTTATAGGCACTACCCTTCAGTTAGTTATGTTCAACTATAACAGAACCAGCAGTAGTTCTTCGAGGTAGCATAGTGCAGTGAGTTAGACAGGTCTAGAGCCAGAAGTAACTTTTTCTCTGTGCCTCAGTACTTTCTTTAAAATGGGAATAATATCTACCTCAAAGTCTTGTTAGGAGAATGAAATGAATTAGTATTTATAAAGATCCTGAAACATCTACCACTAAGTGCAACAAAATTTGTTTTATTGAAAAAATATAAGTATTTTGTACTTCAATTTACAAATTAGTTTCATCTTTGATCAATGTATCTATCCAGTAATTAGAGCTGGTGTTATTCACAAAAAGCAAGCTAAGAAGCAAATATTTTCAGTGGCAATTTGCCTAATGCCTAGCTAAACAAGTGGCAGAATCTGGTATTTGAACCCAGGATATGCAGCTCCAAATCGAATAGCTTTCTCCTTTACCATGCTGACTAGAGGTAGTGCTTTGATCACCTGTTTGGTCATTGATAAGTATCAGTGTGTGTAACACCTGTGTCTACCCACACACTGGAATATAAATTGATTGATTCTCCTATTACTGACATTGTTGCAGTCTAAGTGGGCTTGTCAGCAATTAACTCCCACCTAGGAGAGAAAATAATGTGAAGCCTGTAAGAAGTCTGGGAATAAGGATGAGTAAACATTGAAATTACTAGCTCAATTATAATTACAGATATGCTTCTTGCCATATTGCTCAATAGGATAAAGATTATTTTGAGTATCCTGTGTGAGAGATCTTTCCGTAGTTGAATTTGGATACTATGCCTTTAGTTAGATTATAAGACTCTCAGTAGCACTAAATCAAGGACTTCTTCCAAAGTGAAGGCTCCTCCATCTGAGCTTTCTTATCATTGGGCTCAAGGTTCAAAGCCAGTGGTTCTTACCGAAGACTGAAACCACCCACCATGCTCCCTGGTTAATTATAAAAGAAGTGTTATTCTAAAAAACTCCAGTTCTTGCTGCGACAGCTGTTGACCCAATTTGTATACAAATGTGACACTCTAAACCTCTCTGGTTTAGTATTTGATAGCACAACTCGGTGACTATATTCAATAATTCAGGCCAGGTGCGTTGGCTCCTGTCTGTAATCCCAGCACTTTGAGAGGCCAAGGCGGGAGAATGAGTTGAGCCAGGAGACTGAGACAAGCCAGGGCAACACAGTGAGACACTGTCTCTAGAAAAAAACAGAAAAAAGCCAGATGCACGCCTGTAGTCCCAGCTACCCAGGAGGCTGCAGTGGGAGGATTGCTTGAGCTCAGGAGTTGCAGGCTACAGTGACCCATGATCCCGCCACTGCGCTCTAGCCTGGGAAACAGAATGATACCCTGTCTCAAAGAAACAAGCAAACAAAAACAACAACAAAAACCCTAAAAGAGTAACTGGATTGTGGTTGAATGCTTGTGGTGCTGAATATCTCATTTACCCTGATATAATTATTACACATATGCCTGTATCAAAATAGCTCATATATCCCATAAACATACACCTACTATATACCCACAAAAATTAAAAAAGAGCCTCTTCGGTACACTCAGTAAACCACCCGTATTAGAATGTAAGACAGTTTTTTCCCTTGAGAAAAGTGTCCGACAGAACCAAGGCTCGGTAAATGATGGTAATAATGTAATAAGATTAACAAACATCTACTGAGCGTTAAATATGTGGCAGACACTGTGCTGTGCACTTTATATACATTATCCAAATTAATTCTCGGCAATCCCAGGAATTCCTATCACCAGGGTTTACGGAAGAGGAAATGGTGGTTCACGGGCAATTTCCGAATGTCCCATACTAGAGTGGACCAGCAACCAGGGTCGCAGATCCAAACTCTGGGATCTTCACCATTTCACCTAATCGCCTTAGAGACCTCCCAGCAAAGGGTCTAAGAACGAATGCTCCAGAAAACAGGTCTGGGTCACGCGTGCCTTCTCCCCTTTCCACTGGGCTCGATACGGGTGCACAGAGCGACTCGGGAGTGGGGGCTGCGGTTATTTCATTAGAAAAGCTTTGGAGCCCCGGGAGCCCTTTGCCTCAGGCGCACTTGCCCTGCAAGCCCTTCTTGAAGGCGGTGGCGTCCAGGCGGTCCAGCGCTTCGAGCCGCGCCAGGCGCACCGAGATGCCCCCGAATCTGTCCAGCTCGCCCTGCAGCTCGCACGCTCCAACTGGGGGATTCCGCGCGTAACCCTGTGCGTCCAAGACCCCCAGATAATCCGCCGAAGGCCTAGGTCTCCCAGCCCGAGCAAGCACCGCGCGCCAGGTACCCCAGCTTAACAGCGGACGCATCTCCACGCAGTCGCATTCGGCCGTAGCCTTTTTGACCCCTCCGCGCTCTGGACCATAGCTCGCGGCCGTACATTTTAGAAGAGTGCCATCATTTCGCTCTCAGAGTTGAGCTGGGGTTACCGTTCTGCTGAGCTACGCCAAGGAGACCGCGAAGTCGGCCACCGGCCACTCTCGACTATTTGCCCTGCTCCAGTTAAGCTGGGAAAACCTCCTTCCCCACCTCCACCCACTTAATTTTATTTGGTAGTTTAAGTCAACAGAGGTTGGTTTAGAGATGGGAAAGCCGGGAGGAGATGCAAAAACGTCCCGTTTTTCAGGAATTTGCAATCTAAGTGTTAATTCCGTTCCCGGAACGTATCTTCTATTGCAGACCCCAGAACCCCCACAGCCGTTCCAAAGACTGCTGGTTTTGAAAACGTTCAGTCCCTCCCACCACGCTGACGCTACTGCGCTCCACTGAGAGGATTACGGCGCAGGGGCGGAACCTCGCTAATTTCTGCCCCGGAAGTTTTTCTCTCGGTTGAAGCGCGCATCTTGAGGCCGCTTTGCTACTTCGTGTAGGCTTCCTGCTGATCATGTCCTCCAAGAAGAACAGAAAGCGGCTGAACCAAAGCGCGGAAAATGGTTCGCCCTTGCCCTCTGCTGCTTCCTCTTGTGCGGGGGCACGGACTCCTTCTGCTGGGGCACGGACTCCTTCTGCTGGGTCAGACTTCGCGGCGGCCGCCGGGACTCTGACAGTGACCAACTTCTTAGAAAAGGGTAAAGCATTCCGGGAGGGAGGTTAGAGGCAGAGGGGGCGCAGCCTGAGGGGAGGGAGACTCAGTGATGCTGACTTGGGGTGCAGAGACTTTTGAAAGTTGGGCGTGACATAGGTCTCAGAGCGACAGAGAAGCATGTAAAACTTATGTTTGTAAGAAGCATGCAACCGTAGCCACGCCTGCACTGGAGAAGTTAGGCTGAGATGGTTTATCCGTGTCTAAGTCGTCTCTTGTAAATTGTGTTGAATTTTTAAGTTGCACTTGGAACGCTTTGTCTCATTTAACATTAACGACATAATTAATTGCAAAATTGTTCATAACTAGCGAATACTTATGGAATACTTATGGATAATGGAATACTTATCCTAAAAAGCTGAATAACCAGTAAAAATGTGGATCACTCTGCCTTTAGGAGTGATTTATAGCATTGTCTTCCACTACTGCACAGGTTATGATATTTAATAACTGTTAGTAACTTCACACTATGTTAGCAGTATGTTTATCTCACATAATTTCTACAGAAGCTGTAACCGATGGGTATAGTAATGCCCGTTTTATAGAGGAAGAAAAGTTAACGTGATTCCGTTCAGGTTACACAGATACTAAGTGGCAGAGCGATATTTGAATCCAGTTGGGTTTTACTTAAAAGCCATTGTTCTAGATGACAGCTTCCTTTATTTGGGAGAACGAATTTATATCTAAAAGTCTTGTAAATTGAATTATACATTGAATATTTATATTTGAAATGTAATCGCTTTGAACAATGGACCAGACTAAGCTAGTGGCAAAATGATTTATGTCTAATCAAACCTTAAAGACAATCTTAGAGTTCACATAGTGTTTTCGCTCTTTCTTAGGTATGGGAAGACAACTTGTTCTGTCCTGAAGATTCAAGTTCTTTATGAACTAGATCCTTTGCATTGACATCTGAACATGCTCATTTCTCTTCCATCTTAAATCAGAACAAAAGCTCCCCATTTTCTTCCTACAATCATCTCTGTCCATTGCCAAACTTCTTAGAGTGGTCTCTGCCGCCTCATCACTTACATACTCACTCGTTAGCCTATTCTCTTTGACTTCCACCCCATCATTCCATGGAAACTGTTCTGGCGTGGTCTCTGAGCAGCTCCATGTTGATAAACCTTACTTGATCACAGGAGTTTTGGGTATTATTGACCATTTCCTTCCTCTGGAAACACTTTACTTCTTATGTGTTGTCAAACTTTTCTAGTTTTCTCCATCTTTATTGGTACTTCATTTTCCTTAGCAGGCTGATAGTCTTCCCTTGACCATTAAATGTTGAAATTCGTCAATTCTTTTTTCGAAACATTTTTTTCCCCTCTCAGTAAATCCTCTCTCCTTGGCAAGTTCATCCAGTGCCCAGTTTCCTATCTATAGTCTCTTTAGTGTCAGATTTATATTTGTAAATCTTTTGTTTTTGTGCCTTAATATAGTTGTCTTTTAGCCCAATGCTTCTCAAGCTCTCTGTGGTAAAGGCTTTAAAATATACCTTAGGTCACAGATCAGCACTTTTGTAAAATACAGTACAAATTATTTTCTAGAAAAATAATTTAGAAAAATTTTTTATTAAACAGATGTGAAATTACTCTGTAAATTTCAGTAAAAACTTCTGAATGCTTATTCTCTTGATTTGTACTTATCTTGTCATGAAGCAGTAACAAATCGTTTGCAGGTCACAGTTTGAATAGCACTGTGAAATAACTCTTCTCATGGTTATCTCAAAGATACTTCAGGACTAACTTCAAGAGCCTGCGTTTCCTCCAACAAAACAAACTAACTCTGTTCAGTTTTTCCCATTGCAAAATTCATCCATGACACCTCTCTGCCCCCCGATCTCACATACCTAGTCCACCAGTAAATCATGTTTATCATCTAAATATGTTCCATATTCCTCTTTTACACACCATTCCCACTGTATCTACCTTAATTTCAGACCCACTATCTCTCACCTGGAGTGCTACAGCAGCCTTTTAACTGATTTTCCTGTTTCCAATTTTGCCCCTTTATTCCTTTTCCACTGTGCAGCAAGAATGATCTTTTAAAATGAAGATCCTGTTACAACACTGCTTTTCACCCCTCTCTGGGCTCCCATTGCTGTCAGAGTAATGACCAGCATCTTGATGTAGCCTATTGCACTATTGCCCTGGGTGGTCTTGACCTTCTTTACATGGCTTCCCCATGTCTTCACCACTCTACCTGTACTCTCCTGAGGATGCACCATATCCCCTTCTGCCCGGGAACTCTGTTCATGCTGTTCTTTTTGATGGGAATTACCTTTTTCTTTTCTTCATTTAGTTATTTTCTACTCTTCTTTCAGATCTGATTTTAATATCACTTCCTTTGAGAAACATTCTCTTATTCGAAATTATCAGATCCCACATTATAGGCTCTCCTAGCATTCTAACTTATTTTTTCATTGTATTAATATTAGTTTCTAATTTCACAGCTATTCACTGATTGTTTGATAACTCACTCATCCTTTAAGGCCATAAACTCTTGAGGCCAAGGACTTGTGAATAAAAATGCCTGACATAGTGTCTGCCATATAGTAGACACATAGTATGTATTTGCTGGATGAATGAATGAAGGGTGGATGGTTGTTTCAAATCATCTTTGCTATCTTGTTAGTGAATCTGATACTTAAGGTGCTCAATACATGTGAAGGTAGTTAATGGAGAAATTAGATGTTGACATATTTTTAAAGTATTGGAGGAGTGAGGTGAGAAGGGAACTGTGTGGACAAATTGAGTAGATGTGTGTAGTGTAAGCAGAGAATACAGTGGTGGTGTTTTGGAAAATGAGACCAGTCAATGGGAACTTGAACATGACTACCATTGAAAGAGAAGTGTGGAGATATTTAGGGAAACCTGTGATACATTGCTAAATCCTGGGGCATGGAGAATGTGCCGGATAGGGTGACAGGAGAAGAAGAAAATTAACATCTTGGGAGGGACTGAGGACACTTGTTTGGTAATTGTCAAGAGGGAAAGGTAGTTCATAGGTTTAGGAAGAAAACGGCAGGAACTGAATATTATGAGGTCATCTAACAGCAGTATGCTTTACTGCTAATGACCAGCAAGCTGTGTAAGAGACCTAATGTTCATTGGAAGGTTGAATTTCTGTCCAGCTTCTCATATTATGCAGTACGGTTAATTTTGTTTTATTCCAGTGCTGTTCATCTTAGCTCTGTGAGATGCTTTGTTTTTCTAGATTTGCACCTCTTCTAAGAAGGAAAAGAAACATGTTGGGAGGTTATTTTGTAGTGACAGAATAATGTAAATCAAATTTATACCTTATGGTTTTGCTTTCATTGACTTAATTTCTTTTTCATTACAAAATATCTGTTTCTTCTGATTATTAAGGGAAACTTAGGTAGAGCTCTGTGATTATGATATATATGTTTACAATAAATTTTATAATGAGGTGACTTTTTAAATCTTTTTTTTTAAATTTTTTATATTTTATTGCACTTTGGGTTCTGAGTACATGTGCAGAACATGCAGGATTTTTGCATAGATACATACATGGCAATGTGGTTTGCTGCCTCCATCCCCGTCACCTGTATCTGGCATTTCTCCCCATGTTAGCCCTTCCCAACTCCCTACCCCCTGTTGTCCTTCCCCTAGTCTCCCCTAACAGACCCCAGTGTGTGATGCTCCCCTCCCTATGTCCATGTGTTCTCATTGTTCAACACCCGCCTATGAGTGAGAACATGCAGTGTTTGATTTTCTGTTCTTGTGTCAGTTTGCTGAGAATGGTCATTTCCAAATTCATCCATGTCCCTACAAAGGACACGAACTCATCCTTTTTTTATGGTTGCATAGTATTCCATGGTGTATATGTGCCACGTTTTCCTTGTCCAGTCTATCATTAATAGGCATTTGTGTTGGTTTCAGGTCTTTGCTATTGTAAACAGTGCCACAATGAACATGCGTGTGCATGTGTATTTATAATAGAACAATTTATAATCACTTGGGTATATACCCAGTAATGAGCTTGCTGGGTCAAATGGAATTTCTATTTCTAGGTCTTTGAGGAATCGCCACACTGTCTTCCACAATGGTTGAACTAATTTACACTCCCACCAACAGTGTAAAAGGGTTCCTGTTTCTCCATATCCTCACCAGCATCTGTTGTATCCAGAGTTTTTAATGATTGCTAGTCTAACTGGTGTGAGATGGTATCTCAATGTGGTTTTGATTTGCATTTCTCTAATGAACAGTGATGATGAGCATTTTTTC
Organism: Cebus imitator; assembly: GCF_001604975.1. Taxonomy (NCBI): domain Eukaryota; kingdom Metazoa; phylum Chordata; class Mammalia; order Primates; family Cebidae; genus Cebus; species Cebus imitator. Next base: position 38,244 of record NW_016107368.1, on the reverse strand, counting down.
ATATGTTTTTTGGCCTCATGTATGTCTTCTTTTGAAAAGTGTCTGTTCATGTCCTTTGCTCACTTTTGAATGGGTTTGTTTTTTTCTTGTAAATCTGTTTTAGTTCTTTGTAGATTCTGGATATTAGCCCTTCGTCAGATGAGCAGATTGCAAAAATTTTTTCCCGCTCTGTTGGTTGCCGGTTCACTCTAATGATTGTTTCTTTTGTTGTGCAGAAGCTCTGGAGTTACATTAGGTCCCATTTGTCTATTTTGGCTTTTGTTGCCATTGCTTTTGGTGTTTTAGTCATGAAGTCCTTGCCTATGCCTATGTTCTGAATGGTTTTGCCTAGGTTTTCTTCTAGGGTTTTTATGGTGTTAGGTCTTATGTTTAGATCTTTAATCCATCTGGAGTTAATTTTAGTGTAAGGTGTCAGGAAGGAGTCCAGTTTCTGCTTTCTGCGCATGGCTAGCCAGTTTTCCCAACACCATTTATTAAACAGGAATCCTTTCCCCATTGCTTGTTTTTGTCAGGTTTGTCAAAGATCAGATAGCTGTAGATGTGTGGTGTTGCCTTCGAGGCCTCTGTTCTGTTCCATCGGTCTATATCTCTGTTTTGGTACCAGTACCATGATGTTTTGATTACTGTAGCCTTGTAGGATAGTTTGAAATTGGTAGCATGATGCCTCCAGCTTTGTTCTTTTTGCTTAGAATTGACTTGGCTATGCGGGCGCTCTTTTGTTTTTATATGAAGTTTAATGTGGTTTTTTCCAGTTTTGTGAAGAAGGTCATTGGTAGCTTGGTGGGGATAACGTTGAATCTATAAATTACTTAGGGCAGTATGGCCATTTTCACAATATTGATTCTTCCTAACCATGAGCATGGAATGTTTTTCCATCTGTTTGTGTCCTCTCTCACTTCCTTGATCAGTTGTGGCATTTTTAAATTCCATAAACGGTTCATGGATTTTGTACTGAAAAGAAAAATATTATTTACACATTTACTATATTTATTCATTTTATGGCCATTTATTATGCAACTGCTATATTTAATGCACTTTTAAGCATTGGAGATACAGAGAAAAGTAGGACACAATTCCTACTTCAAAGTAGTGTATAATTAAGGAGAAAGACAAATGGATATCATGATGATAAATGCTATTAACTGGCAGCACAGAGTTCTGGGGGAATTAGAGGGGGGACGCCTAGCCTAATATGGAGCTTGGTGGGGGGGGGCGGTGGATAGAAAGGAATGGAGATGTCAGCCCATCATTTTCAGAGATGATGTCAACTGGACTGAATTCTGGGTCTCCCTTTTCAGCCAGAATTTGAAATCACTAGTGATCATTTCAGTCAGTGTGTTTGTATAAGGAATAAGACTTGTGTTACTATCTTTATGTATTCTTGGTAATAGAAAAGGAAAAGACCTGGTGACCATATGTGGGGCAGAAGTAGAAACAACTTAATCCTCTAGAGCCAGATAGATGTGCCGGTTCCCAGTTCAATCTTTTGAATGCTACTAGCTGACTCGACTTTGAACTTAAAAGCTCAGAGACCCTCTTTTGCAATTATGTTTAGTTCTTAATGAAATGGGAGACTAAAAAAGAAGAAATGGAACCCATTCTCACTCCATAGAACATCTTCTTTTTAGTTAATACTTCATATGTTGCCAGTAGACCCTCAAAAGCCTTTGGTTCTAAATCTTTTTGTTATAACAAAAGTTGGACCACTAGTTTCTCCAGGGTATGGTTAGTATATTCATGTAGTTATATGGTTAGAGGATTTTTATTTACTGCAAAAGATAGTATGCTTTAACTTCAGTTACAAAGTGGCACAAAAATAATTTTCTTTTCCTTCGTCGTAGATGACAAAATTCCTAAAACATTCCAGAATTCCCTTATTCATCTTGGACTCAACACTATGAAGTCTGCAAATATATGTATAGGTCGACCAGTGTTGCTGACTAGTTTGAATGGAAAGCAAGAGGTAAGAGTCTTTTTTGTTTCCTTAGTTTAGAAATATAGATTGAACATTGCAAATCCAAAAATCTAAACTCTGAAATGCTCTAAAATTTGAAACCTCTTGAGTGCTATGGTGCTCAAAGGAAATGCTCATTGGAACATTTGGATTTCAGATTTGGGATTCTTAGCTAGTAAACATAAGGTAAATATTCCAAAATGGAAAATACCAAATGCTTCTGGCCCTAAGCATTTTGGATAAGGTACCCAACCTGTGATTGACATATTTCTGTTTTTAATTTTTAACACAACCAGAAATAAATGAAAAACTGTATTTTAAAAGACATTAACATGCATATTAACTCTCTTTTCCTTTTATGTATATGACTCTGCTGGGAATAGTAGCCCCTAAAATGTTATGATGTAGAGAGAAGTGTTTCCTCCGGAGGGAGTGATGGTATTTCTCCCTGTCAGTTAGTTATATTTCTTTATAAAAAATGTTATTTTGGGGTAAGAAGATCACCTGTTCTGTATACAAATATTTTACTGTTCTCCCTAGTTTCAGCTGTTTCTTCTTGCTGTCATTCTTTATATCTGAGATTCCAAGCCTACCAAGCCTGGAACCCTTTCCTGGATCATTTTTGGCAGCTTGGCATTATTCTCTGCTACCAGCCTCTTCTCTTTTGTGGCTTCCTCTGATGCTTCTCTTATCCGCTGGGGATCCTCTGGAAATACTTTGAAATTTTTTGTCTGCTGATGACACCACTCCTGTTCTTATCATTTTTCTGGCTTATACGTTAAAGGTCCTTTACTGTGTCTTGAAGAGAGGACTATAAATGTGTGAGCTCAAGCTGGAAATTTTTGCTCTTCTCGCTTAACATTTAAATGTGATAAGGCTCAGGTTCTGACAAAGCTCTTGTGGTGTGTTCCTCACTATTTCCTGGATGTTTTCCTAGTTTAATTTCCAGTCTGGATTACTTTACAGGTTATCTTGCCTTAATATTTTTGTCATTTTTCTCATTATCACCTGTTAATGCCTTTATCTTTTTTCCTATATCTACCTTTCATATCTTCTACTGTCTTCACTGTGGGATAATTCTTGATCTTTAGAAAAAGATAAAATATTTATTATAAAGTTTATTTTTCGTGAGCTTGTGTCGTGTTTAAATTGTTTAAAAAATGCAATTTACCTTATTGCAATTGGTGTCGTGTTATAACTCCTTTAAGGTAAAGACTGTATTTTGTATATCTAAGTACGTGACTGTGCTTAGCATTCTGCCTTACAAATTGATGGTGGTCTATGAATATTTATTTTCTAACCTTTTTATTTCCTTTGGCAGGTCTATACAGCCTGGCCTATCGCAGGATTTCCTGGAGGCAAGGTTGGCCTGAATGAAGTGGCACAGAAGAATGTGGGTGTGAGGCCTGGTGATGCCATCCAGGTCCAGCCTCTTGTGGGTGCTGTGCTACAGGCTGAGGAAATGGATGTGGCACTGAGGTTTGGCTCTTTTCTTTGGTGACTCTCTGGGTCAAAGCTGCCCCATAGCAATATAACAAGAGTCACAAATGTAAACCACATATGTAATTTTGCATTTTCTTGTAGTAACATTTTAAAAAGTAGAGAGAAACAGGTGCAATGAATTATAATACTATGTTTTATTTAACCAATATATGTAAAAATGTATTTTAACATGTAATTATAAAAAATTACAAATAAGGGCCGGGTGTGGTGGCTTGTGCCTATGATCCCAGCACTTTGGGAGGCCAAGGCAGGTGGATCTCTTGTGCTCAGGAGTTCGAGACCAGCCTGCGCAACATGGAGAAATCCTGTCTCTACAAAAAAATAAAAAAAAAAATTTCTGGGCATAGAGGTATGTGCCTGTAGTCCCAGCTGTTTGGAGCTAAGACAGTATTGCTTGAGCCTGGGAGGCAGAGATTGCGGTGAGCCAGGATTGTGCCACTGTACTCCAGCCTGGGTGACAGAGTGAGACTATGTCTCAAGAAAGAAAAAAGTTACCAATAAAATATTGTACATCCTTTTTTTTCAAACTAAGTCTTCAAAATCCAGTGTATATGTTACACTTGAAGCATATCACAGTTTGTACTAGCCCCATTTGAAGCCGTTGACAGCTACGTGTGATGAGTGGCTAGTGGCTACTTGTGTTATATTAGACAACACAAGCTAAATGAGTGCGTTATAATTTATAGACTAAGCACTTTTATTTTTCATGATTAGAGTTTGACCTAACATTTTAGGTGAGAGTAATTTTCATTGATGAATATTTAGCAGTATTTTTTACCTTGGCTTGCAGTGTAATCAGGGCTTCTTTACTTACAATTGTAAAGAAAAGAGGAGATTACTGTGAATCAAACAAACAAGTTTTAATTAAGACTATGCAAGCAAAGAACCTGATTGTATATTTTAACTTGCTGATTATTCAATGTAGTAAAACAAGCAGTCATTACTATCAGATTTTAAAATGATCCCTCACCGCAGGCTAATTGTTTGAATCTACCTATCAAGATAGTTAAGGTGTATCATCCATCCTCTTGGATATTCTATATCTAATAGGATTTTGATTCAGTTTGCATATACAGTCTTATCAAAAGTCATTTACAAAAAGCATCTTTTTATAATGTCATCTTAGTAATAGTTTGGGGGATGTGTTTACATTATATGTAAGTCCCACAAACTATTTTCTAGTCATTAGCTTGATTTTTTTTTTTTTTTTTTTTTTTTTTTGACACAGAGTTTCGCTCTTGTTACCCAGGCTGGAGTGCAATGGCGCGATCTCGGCTCACCGCAACCTCCGCCTCCTGGGTTCAGGCAATTCTCCTGCCTCAGCCTCCTGAGCAGCTGGGATTACAGGCACGCACCACCATGCCCAGCTAATTTTTTGTATTTTTAGTAGAGACGGGGTTTCACCATGTTGACCAGGATGGTCTCGATCTCTTGACCTCGTGATCCACCCGCCTCGGCCTCCCAAAGTGCTGGGATTACAGGCTTGAGCCACCGTGCCCGGCCATTAGCTTGATTTTAAAATGTTTCCTTCTCTTTTGCTACAATTGTAGATTTTAGACTTGAGTTTTGGCATAGTTTTTCCTATATAACAGGAAAATATTTTCAGAGCTTATAGTAACAGTTTAATGAACAACAAAAAGCAGAAAGGACAGGAGATAACATGTTGAGTACCAGCTGCATATAGGAGCTTTGTACATATTGCGTGTATTTATGTGCGCGCGCGCGCACACACACACACACACACACACACACACACACACATTTACCCTTCCCTTTTTTAACAGATGAAACAGCTTAATGAGAAGTAACTTGCCTACTATTTTATGAGGTAGTTAGTAATATTGTTCAGATTAAACTGGATTATTCCTCAGACTATGTCTTAAAACAGTGCGACAGATAGCAGTAATTCGTTGACTAGAATGAGCATTTATGATGATCTGCAGAGTAGTCAGACCTCTTGAATGCACAGCAGTCTTAGGTGATTAATGATTGCTTATTATAGAGGACTGTATATGTTTTAAATGAAAGCTCAGGTTTTAAAATTTTGTTTTAAAAAATCTTATGTTTTAAATGTGGCAGCTGAGTATAGACAAGATATTTAATTTCCAATTGGGAAAATCAGTTATTTTAGTCTGCTTAAATCCTTCAGTTGCTACTGAAAGATTTTATTACTAATAGTAATGTTAGAGCTCCTTCTAGTGGAAATTATTTTATGTGCAGCTATTATTTTTTTAAAAGCAAAACTGGTTTGGTATTTTTACTGTTCTTACATAGATTTGTAAATACCTTCTATTTAGAGTTTCATAAATAAAAGTGATTAAGTATAATTTAGAGTTCTATAAACAGAAATAAATGTAAGCATTTAAGGTGATACATTTTCTCATTAGTTAATATATATATTTGATTTATGAAATTTCCCCCTCATTCTGTTTCTTTTATGCTCTCTCTTGTATATGAATATATTGTTGATTCTCATTATTTGCGATTAGTTATGTTCCATTAAAGTTGCCATGAACACTGTTAGCATATACTGAACCATTTCTTCTACAGGGAAATACCTGTGTGTGTGTGTGTGTGTGTGTGTGTGTGTGTGTGTGTGTATACATGTGCAACACACGCAATAAAAATATATATACATTTTACATAGATTATAATCTTAAAATTCCAAAATAATTCATTCTGGTAGATTTTATCTTCTTTATTTTACAGAAGAGAAGAGGAGATTTAGAAGTGTTAAGGGACTTGCCTGAGGCTGCCCCACTATAGGATTTAAGCCCTCTCCAACTAGCTCCAGGCTTGGAGCTTCTTCACTACACTGCTGTGTCCCCTGTCACTTTCATTCTCTGGTCATCTTTGAATGAGAGCTGAAACAAGGCAGAGTGTCACCTTATCCTACATAAGCTAGTAACATGAGTGTTGGGTGACCCAAATTTTTTGCTGCTTTTCTGTGTCACTAATGACTAGAAATGCCCATGAGTATTGATTTTGGGGTACACATAAATTTTTGAGAGTAGATAAATTTGCAAATAAGCATCCACAAGTACTGAGGATTGACTATATTGTATTATTACTGAAGTGATTGGAAACGCCTGTAATCCCAGCACTTTGGGAGGGTGACATGGGTGGATCACCAGAGCTCAGGAGTTCAAGATCAGCCTGGGCAACATGGTGAAACACTGTCTCTACAAAAAATTAAAAAAAAAAATTTAGCTGGGTATGGTGATGAGCGCCTGTGTTCCCAGTTACTCTGGAGGCTAAGGTGGGAGGATCACTTGAGCCTGCAAGGTGGAGGTTGCAGTGAGCGGAGATCACGCCACTGCACTCCAACCTTGGTGACAGAACAAGACCTCATCTCAAGAAGTAAAAAACGTGATTGGAGAACAAAGTTTTACCAGATGGGCACACAGGCACATGCCACCACATCCAGTGAAGCTAATTTTCTTGTTTGTGTGTGTGTGTGTGTGTGTGTGTATCTATCTATCTATCTATCTATCTATCTATCTATTTTTTTTTTTTTGGAGATGGAGTCTTGGTCTGTCACCAGGCTGAAGTGCAGTGCTGTGATCTCGGCTCACCGCAACCTCTGCCTCCTGGGTTCAAGTGACTTTCCTGCCTCAGCCTCCTGAGTAGCTAGGGAGGCTGAGGCAGGAGAGTCTACAGGTGCGTGCCACCATGCCCGGCTAATTTTTGTATTTTTAGTAGAGATGGGGTTTCACCATGTTGGCCAGGATGGTCTCGATCTCTTGACCTTGCGATCTGCCTGCCTTGACCTCCCAAAGTGCTGGGATTACAGGCATGAGTCGCCATGCCTGGCCTGTATTTTTTGTAGAGATGGGTTTTTGCCATGTTGCCCAGGCTGGACTTGAACTCCTGAGCTTAGGCAATCTACCCACCTCAGCTTCCCAAAGTCCTGGGATTACAGGCATGAGCCATTATGCTCGGCTTCCACTTACACTTCCCCTTGAGCTAAAGTGTCCCCCCTCCACTGGTCACTGACAGAATCAGACAGCTGTTTGTCGCCCCTCCTGATGTGGGCTGCATATGTATGGAGGAGGAGGAAAAATGCTCATGCTCTGAGAAATGTCCAAGAGCAAGTTTCTTTACAAATGCATGGTATTTAGGTGCATTCACTTCCTGCGCTTAAGCGACTCTGGGGAGACACAGTTATTATGAAGAAGGGGATCTCATTTTTCCTCAGTCATGCCCTTTCTTCAGAAAAATCCTTTGTTGTAACCATTACTCCCCTTTTTCCTACTTCTGCCTCTTCAAGTAACATGCTATACAGGACTTAATTTTCTTGAAATAATTTGTAAGTCATACTAAGGAAGGGAAGTAAGTTATTAATAAGAGCCTTTCTCCAAACTATGCAACTTCCTAAAGGGAATTATTAGTGTAGGTCAGTGTTTGAAAAATGTTTTTGACTATGGCACTTAATAAAAATGCATTTTTCATCATGATTCTTTGTATATACACATCCATAGGTATAGTGCACCTATGTGTGCGTATGTGTATGTATGTGTTAGAAATTAATGTTTTACAAAGCAGTATTTACCGTTTCTATATTCAGTGTACCCTGCATTTTTTATTCTATTAAAAAAGTGCTGGATGGGGCTGAATCAAATGATTTTATTACCCTTGTGTTTTGAAGTACATTGATTTAGGCCACTAAGGCACCAGATTGCAAATGATATTTTCATGGCTATAAGTTTCTAAACAATGTAAATCATTTCAAAGTTGTATACATTATTTATTTTAAGGTTGAAGATGGATTTTTCTTTTAAGTCTATATTATAACTATATACATGTAATTTTACACCACAGTTTAGTTTCTGGTGTACCTAATGCTGATTTCTGTCCCCTTCTCATCCTTTTACAGTGACAAAGATATGGAAATTAATGAAGAAGAACTGACTGATTGTATCCTGAGAAAACTAGGTGAGACAAATATTTTAAATTGTTTTCTTAAGTTTTAAGGTGCAAGGCATCAGCAACTAAAGTGTCTTTGAGGGCTTATATATGCATGGTAGTTTTCTTCAAAATAGCTTTGAGAATATTCCCCTCAGTGAATGAATATACTTTTAAGATAGGGATGTGTTACTTTTCTGGTTAATTGGCAGTCGAGCAGTGGAAAGAATATATGATTTGCCTGTGGAAAGAGTCAGTGTTAGATCTGGGACTTTTAACCCTTGCATTCTTGCCCTTTCAGTTGAGTGATGCTATCTTGGAGTGTTGGTTTGGGTTTAGTTTATTATTGAATGTGGAATGCCCGGCTGCTTGTTGATGTGGTTGATAGAATCTGAGCTACACTGAGTATGGAAGATTTCAGATAATCATCTTATCCTTCTATCTCCAGATGGTGCTATAATGTAGGGGAATATTAGGTCCTCAGTTTTTTTATGACGGTTACTTTATTAATACTCCATCTTTGATTTAGTCTTTTCAGTCAGATGATAGATGAAATATATTACTATTTAAACATTAAGCTGGTAAAAATATTATGCTAACATGTATATTTAACAAATTATTTTCTAGATGGCAAGATTGTTTTACCAGGCAACTTTCTGTATTGTACATTTTATGGACGACCATGCAAGTTGCAAGTATTGCGAGTGAAAGGGGCAGATGGCATGATATTGGGAGGGCCTCAGAATGACACCGATGCCCAAAGAATGGCCTTTGAACAGTCCAGCATGGAAACCAGTAGCCTGGAGTTATCCTTACAGCTAAGCCAGTTAGATCTGGAGGAGACCCGGATCCCATCATTGAGAAGTACTCCTTGTAAACCAGTTGATGAGAGAATTATAAATAAAACCAGTGATGTTTTGTTGGATGTTACACAGAGCCCTGGAGATGACAGTGGAGTTGTGCTAGAGGAAGTCACAGGTCTTAAATGTAGTTCTGAATCTGCCAGAGAAGGAAATGATCAACTTATCAAAGAAGAAAGACTGCTAAAGTTCAGCATGGGAGCGAAGTGCAATACTGATACCTTTTATTTTATTTCTTCAACAACAAGAGTCAATTTTACAGAGATTGATAAAAATTCAAAAGAGCAAGACAACCAATTCAAAGTAACTTATGACATGATAGGAGGCTTAAGTAGTCAGCTGAAAGTAATTAGAGAAATGATTGAATTGCCCCTCAAACAGCCGGAACTTTTCAAGACGTATGGTATGATTTCTTCAGTTTATTGCACCCAAAAATGTTAAATTCAAATTAAGACAGTTGACACTTGTCTAATGATTGTTCATCCTCTTTTCCTGTTTTTATTTCCTGAGTGGTAGGTATGGTAGAAGATGTCAGTTGCTTTAGGAGATGCCAGTTTAAACGGGCCATTTTCTGGCCATTTCTCTTTGGTATCTTTAGGTTGTAATGTGAATTAGTGACAGCCTTGTCTTTTCTAATAGCATATTTCCACATTTACCTGTATTGGCTTTACAATAATATCTTGTCATGCTGGATCATCTGTAATGACTGAAGAAATAAACCATTCAAAAACATTAGATAAAACTTTTTTGTTAGGAAATGTAACTGTGTACCCATCACTTTGCCCTGAAGCAGGTAATTAAAGGAATGGTTTGACTCAGGAAATTCAGGGCTTCTGCTGCATTGTTATGGCCGAGATCCTTTGCATGTATTTGGTGCATCTGATCTCTCTGCTTTTTCCTTTCTCATGAATCTTATAAATACTATGTATATGTATATGTGAAATGAACCCCTGGATTGGCATTTTGCTAGTACTTATGTAGCTTATGTACTAGCAAACATAAGTACTCCATTTTCAAGATGGTTAGTTGGAAGAAAACTGGGATTGGTGGCTTGTCTACTTATGTTGTCTGGGCTTTGTTTTCTGATCATTGAACTGTGTTGTGTGGGACGGGGCATGGCAACAATGTGGGTGTCTAGATGTTTTTTTTTTTTAACCAACATGCTTCCTCTTGTTCTGTGGCCTACAGAGAGAGAGTCATTATTGGGGATCAATGTATGGGCTAGTTAGTACATCTTTTTGGAAGGGTAGAGAAAACTCTTGACTGTTTGTGATGCAAAGTAAATTTACGTTTTATAACTCATGTTTGAACTTCTATGACAACATTTATAAGAAACCTAGTAATGGTGAATCTAGTGTTTTCTTCTTTTTCTTCCAGGAATTCCTGCCCCTAGAGGAGTGTTACTTTATGGCCCTCCAGGTACTGGAAAGACAATGATCGCCAGGGCTGTGGCTAATGAAGTTGGAGCCTATGTTTCTGTAATCAATGGTCCTGAAATTATAAGCAAGTAGGTACATGATTTAATAGAGTAAACTTAATATTAAATATGCTTCTAAAATGTGTTTTTTAAAAATGATTGTGTGGTACTCTTGATATTTTCGTGCATTGAAATATTTTGCTTTTTAATGTATAAAACTTGCTTGGAAAATGATTTTTGAAAGTAATTTTAAGTGTTATAGAAACATTGAAAATTTGGATTAGCTTTTATAGACAAAGCTTTGAAACCAATAAGAAATGATCTTTAAATGTATTTTATTTCTTATAGATTCTATGGTGAGACTGAAGCAAAGTTACGTCAGATATTTGCTGAAGCCACTCTACGGTACTCTTTATTTTTAAATGTTTTGGAATTAATAATCAAGGCAGTATTAGTCAAAGTAAGATAGTAGCACTTTATACAAGGCATAAACAACAGTATAAAAATAATAGTGATAGTAGAAATAGATTGTAGATCTAATGAAATTTGGTCTATTTCTATCTAATCTTTAAAAGTTTGATAAATGTTATTAAATTACTTAAAGTAGAATTAAGACATGTTTGATAAGTCATGTGACCTCGTTTGAGCCTTTGAATCCATGACTTTCTTTAGGTGCTTAGGTGTATCTAATATCTTTAGTTATGCTAGTAGACTGTATTATTGTAGCTCTTTATGCTAGAACTTTGTTTCGTTATACTTTGCTTCAAAGGGAAAAATCTTTTACCCATTAAATAATGACTCTGGGCCGGGCATGGTGGCTCACGCCTATCATCCTAGCACTTTGGGAGGCTGAGGTGGGTGGATCAGGAGGTCAGGAGATTGAGACCACCCTTGCCAACATGGTAAAACCCCGTCCTTACTAAAATACAATAAATTAGCCAGGCATGGTGGTGGGTGCCTGCAGTCCCTGCCACTCAGGAGGCTGAGGCAGGGGAATCACTTGAACTTGGGAGGCAGAGGTTGCAGTGAGCTGAGATTGTGCCACTACATTCCAACCTGGCAACAGAGCAAGACTCCATCTCAAAAAAATAAAAATAACAACTCTGGCTGGGTGTGGTGGCTCATACCTGTAATCCCAGCACTTTGGGAGGCCAAGGCAGGAGGATTGCTTGAGCCCAGGAGTTTGAGACCAGCCTGGGCACCATAATGGGACCCTGTCTGTTTAAAAATAAAAACAATTAGCTGGGCATGGTGGCAAATGCCTGTAGTCCCACCTACTTGGAAAGCTGAGGCAGGAGGATCACTGAGCCTGGGAGATCAAGGCTATAGTGAGCCATGATCGCACTGCTGCACTCCAGCCTGGGCAACACAGACCCTATCTCAAAAACAAATGAACAAGCAAAATCAAAACAATGGTAGAGACATAGCCATATTATGAGTGATGTTATATTAGACCAAGTTATAAACCATATTTTAATACTAATTACAGTGTAACAATGAAACCTAAATTTCTGAACTCAAGTGATCCTCTCCCTGTAGCCTCCTAAGTGTCTGGAACTATAGGTGAGCACCACCATGCCCAGCTAATTTTTGTATTTTTTTTCTAGCAGCAGGTCTTGTTATGTTGGCCAGGGTAGTCTTGAACTCCTGGGCTCAAGCCATTCTCCTGCCTAAGCCTCCTAAAATGTTGGCTGTTTTGGTGTTTAACATCATAATTACTGCTCTTGAATAAAAAAAACTGCCATTTTTAAAGTTTATTTTTTTTCCCCAATGATAGTAGATGAAATAAGCAGTTTGTAGTCCTAGTACTGTACTGAAAATTTGAAAACACCTTATTGTTTAGTATGCTTTTGTTGTTTTCATGGCAGCTGAGATTTCCTTTTGTGAGAGAATTCACATCTTTTTTTTTTTTTTTTTTTTTTT
>NW_016107368.1:10572-25617 GCF_001604975.1 Cebus imitator | reverse complement strand
CTGCCTCAGCCTCCCAAGTAGCTGGGATTACAGGTGCCTGCCACCATGCCAGGCTAATTTTTTGTATTTTTGGTAGAGACCAGGTTTCACTATATTGGCCAGGCTAGTCTGGAATGCCTCACCTTGTAATCTACCCGCCTCATCCTCCCAAAGTGCTGGGATTACAAGCATGAGCCATCGCACCTGGCTACAAATTTTAATTTTAATAGTTTAAAAATAACACGGCATTTCTAGTTTGTGTCCTTTGGTTTTAACCCTACTCAAAGGGACAGTATCTCTGGCCTCAGCTTCTGAATTGATCCAGTCATAACAACTTAATGGGCATTACTGGAAGAGTTCTGGGCATTACTGAGAGAGTTCTTAGGAGACTCTCATCTCTTAAGCGGTAGATTTACTCAATTACCCAGACTTTTAATGGGGTAGATAGTATATGAGGTTAGTGAGTTAGCATTTCTAAGGTTTTTTAGCTTAACATAATATCTTTATAATATTAAGTAAATTCTAAATTTGATATGTTGTGTTTTAATTAAAACTGAAACTAAGTAAAATTCAAAATCAAAAGTAGACGAGAGATTTCATTTTACTTGTTTGTTTTTAGGCACCCATCAATTATTTTTATTGATGAGCTAGATGCACTTTGTCCAAAAAGAGAGGGAGCTCAGAATGAAGTGGAGAAAAGAGTTGTGGCTTCACTCTTAACACTAATGGATGGCATTGGTTCGGTAAGTATAGTGCTAGTATTGATTCTGTGTAGGGTTAATTCTTAAATACATAGGTAGGGGCAAAAACTGTTGAATGTGTCAGAGCCTTTGGATATTTTAGGATAAGGACAAAATATTAGCCATAGCAACTAGAGGAAAGACCTGTAAAATAATTTGTTATAGTATATTACTTAGTAACTGCTAGGACAACATCATAACCTGGCATATTTTTTCTAGCATATAAAATACTATACCATGATGGATTTGTTTTGTGATAAATGCTGTTAACTTTAAAACCTGAAGCAAAGATCAGTAAGGAAGATTGAGCAGTTAAATTTTAGGGGATTTTATTTTATTTTATTTTTATTATTATTTTGAGACGGAGTGTCGCCTTGTGGTCCAGGCTGGAGTGCAATGGCACGATCTCGGCTCACTGTAACCTCCGCCTTCCAGATTCAAGCGATTCTCTTGCCTCAGCCTCCTGAGTAGCTGGGATTACAGGCACACACCACCACACCTGGCTAATTTTTTTTTTTTGTAATTTTAGTAGAGACAGGGTATCACCATTTTGGCCAGGCTGGTCTCAGACTCCTTACCTTGTGATCCTCAAAGTGCTGGGGTTACAGGCTGAGCCACTTTGCCTGGCCCTTGAGGATTTTATTAAGAAATGCCATGAGTAAGTCTTATTACCCATGTAAAAAATGGACTCTTTCAAGGCTTTGTACTATGGAAATGAAAGGAAAGAAAGTGAGAATAATGGAAAATGTTTTGTACAACATTTAAAAAGAATTACTCATGTTACCAGATTCTCTGATAGGGTATACATTCTTTTATTAATAAAAACTATATGCTAATTATGGAAGGAATATTCATAGGACTAACAAGAGAGTAGGCATGAACAAAAATTTTCTAAGCCTCCTGACATCCGTTAATTAGAAAAACACTTTTTATGCTGGATTGTAAGTAAAGTTTTTACAATCATAATATGTTAGAACCAAAAGAAATTTTAGAAATCATGTAGTATCAAGTCTCTTTTGTACATTAAAAAAACTGGTCATTTAGAACTTTTGTTTTTTATTGTCTAGTGATAGAAAGTAAACATGTGAAAATAATATAAAGGATTGGCATTAAGTTGTTATTATTTACTAACATGTTAATAATTTTAAGAGCCTGTAAGAGAAGGGTTGTCACCTGGTGGAGACTGGCTGACTACCTGGTTCTCAGTCCTGGAATAGTACCTAGGAGTGATTGTCATGTCCCAGGTTTGATTCTCAGGTTATAAAATTGGAGAATTCAGTGTTATTAGTATGTTGGAGATGATAGAGTTGTGAGGACAGACTGAGCCATGATAACACTTACAAGAGAATGATGTATAAAATAGTATGCTAGTTTGTCCATTTACAGGAGATATAAGTATTAAGCAGACCAAATGTTTGCGTTTATAGATGACTATATTTTCACCTTGATGGCAAATATAGAGAGCTATCTTATAATTACAAGGGTTCTTGGTAAGTATGACGTCAGATGAAAGGCTTAATGTTGGAGACTCTTAATTATTTCAATCTGCTGTCTTTTTCTCTGCCATGGGGATAAGCCTGTTGTGGATTAGTGTTCTTGCCTTTGGGCAAGGAATGGAAATGTGATGCTGATGCGTTAGTCTGAATATATTTAAGGGCCTGTTTTTGTACTTCTAAACTTATAATTTGTAGATTCACTGTAGTCCATGCATTATCTGTTGGCACATGCAATGTAATTGATTTGGTTTGAGCTTTTTTTAAAAAATTTTTTAACATAAATCATATCCTAGTTATGCCTGTCTCTGGGTCATCTGAATAGAATATTGTATATTTCTACAGGTGGCTGATCATGATCATAGTTCTTTATTATTTGCTGTTCCTAATTTCCTTTTCAGAGAGCAAAAATACCTGTGTATTCAAGGGGGGCTGATACTTGGATGTTGGTTATATTGTTGTCTCTATTTTCAGGAATTTAAAAATGTATCCATATTAAAAAATAGTCTGTGAGTGAAGACTTTTTAGATAACTTTCTAATAGAGTATTGTTCTTTTTGAATATTATGTATGTCATAATCCAAGTAGGGAAAAGGACTATTTAAAACAGTTAAAACAATTACATAGTACAGTATTATATATTTTTTTATGAGACTGATACAGTTAAGATGTGAGAAGTAAGAGATATCATAGTAGATGGAGAGGTAAGTATTGGAAAACTTTCTACTGGAGGAAGCAGTTAGGCTGAACATTGAAAAATGTGTAATAAAGTAATAAAAGCATAATAAAAATCTATTACTAATAAAAGTAATTGATAGGTAATGAAAGTGTAGGATAGGACTTAGTAGGCTGGACAGTTAGATGATTCATCCTTGTTTATACAGCCAGTGCATGCCCCCTTCTTTTTTTCTAACTTTCAGAAAAATAAGAAATTTGTTTTCATTTTATTTTGTTAGGAAGGAAGTGAAGGACAAGTGTTGGTCCTTGGGGCCACAAATCGCCCTCACGCTTTGGATTCTGCACTCCGAAGACCTGGGCGATTTGATAAAGAGATTGAGATTGGAGTTCCCAATGCTCAGGACCGGCTAGATATTCTCCAGAAACTGCTTCGAAGGGTACCCCATTTGCTCACTGAGGCTGAACTGCTGCAGCTGGCAAATAGTGCTCATGGATATGTTGGAGCTGACTTGAAAGTCTTGTGTAATGAAGCAGGTGAGTGTGATTTGCCATGGTGAGTCTATATTGATGAACTTATCTCCAGTTTATTTACATACAAATAATTTATATTTTGCTTATTTCTTAATGGAAGTAGCTTTGTTTCTAATTGTAAAATTTATTGAAAAAATTTAGTTGATTCAGAAAACTATAAAAAAGAAATAAAAAACACTCAATCCTACCTCTAAAGGATAACCACTATTATAGTGTATACAGTCAGCCCTCCATATCTTTGGGCTTAGCATCTGAGAATTCAACCAACTGTGGTTTGAAAATATTCAGGAAAAAAAAAAAGACAATAAAAAGATAAAACAGTAAAAAATAATAAAAATTTTAAAAAGTATTGCAACTACAGTGGACCTTTGAACTATGAGGACTTGAACTGCATGGGTCCACTTATATATGAATATTTTAAAATAAATGTACTGGAAATTTTTTTGGAGTTTTGCATTAATTTGAAAAAGCTTGCTTTTTCTCTAGCTTGCTTTATTGTAAGAATACAGTATATAATACATATAACAAAAAATACGGTTAATCAACTGTTTATGTTATTGGCAAAGCTTCAGGTCAACCATATGCTATTAGTAGTTAGGCTTTGTGGGAGTCAGAAGTTATACATAGTTTTTTGACTGCACAGAGATTGGTATCCCTGACCCACAAGTTGTTCAAGGGTCAACCATATTTACATAGCATTTACATTGGATCAGGTAAAAGTAATCTAGAGATTATTTAAATTATATGGGAGGATGTGTGTAGGCTATATGCAAATACTGAGCCATTAAGGGGCTTCAGCATTCCTTAGATTTTGGTGCTTAGGGGTCCTGGAACCAATACCCTGTAGATACTAAAGGATGACTATGTATTAGACTTCTCCAAAGTACACACACACGCACGCACGCATGCACGCACGCACGCACGCACATGTAATCAGATGCATTGGTGGCAATATTGATGATGACAATATTTATTGCTATATCGTGCTGTGGAAATCAGGGAGAAGTATAAGCTAGAGAATCACAATTTTCCTTAAAATTGAGTGTCATGCTGGACCCCTATTAACTTCAGTAGGGATGGTACCAGGTTTGAGAGGCTGAAGAAGAGACACAGAGCCAATGAATGAAACTTAGGGCTTATTTGGCAGCACATACTTATAGGGTGGTCCAGTGGTCGTGGGCTGGACAGGAGAACTGCAATTACTTGCTTAAAGCATGCAGCTTGTATAGCATTTTCACTTAGCATCCTCCCCCCAGCAACTTCCACATGGCAACCTCCTTTCTCAAGTTATTGCTGTCAGGGGCATCTGCAATACAGGGTCATTCATTCTCAGGATATGCTTAAATTATTGCTGTCAGTTGCATCTACCATATACTCTGCACCAGTGTACCTCTCCATGGCCCTCTCATTCTTATACCATTCTGTCGTGATATCCCTGGGGCCAGGTATGTGGAGGAGCATTGCAGCCAGATGCTGCAGTAGCAATATAAACTACAACAAAAAAGAATAACAAATATAAGATACAATCATACTATACAGAAGGTTTTTCAATGGTTTGGGAGTTGATTAAAACAGACGGTTATAGGATTGTAAGACTTAGATTCTGTAGTGGAAATATGGGTATTTAAGGCCTGCATGGCCTGGGTTACATTGTGAAAGTTATCAGGAATATATACACAACAGGTTTTAATTAATGCACAGGTTCTGCCCTTGGGGTTAAGATGTCTATGGCCATGCGATTTTACAAAGAGGGGTGCATGACCCACTATATCTATCTATACTGCTGTCATTTACTCTAGCCCATCATCATGTATAGCCTACCCACAGCAGGAGTGACATTAACTTGCTCCCTCACCAAGCAGGAAATATGCCATCTCGTGTCGTTGGTGGTGGGAAACTTGCTGCAAGAGGTGCTGTTGTCACTGAAGGGAAATAGGTGAAGGTCATTATACCAAGTATAATGTTAGTTGCTTGGGTGTGGCATGGCAGGCCGACAGTGGAGGAGGGGGCATCGCTCCACAGACCCAGCAGTCTCTTTTTTTCTGGAGAGAGATAACCATCTGCATCCAGTCAGTGGAGAGATTTGTGGCACCCCATCTATGGGCAAAAGGTGAGGTGTTTAGTGGGTACAAGAAAGGACAAGTCCTGGCCATTTAACAAAACATGGGGAGTTTTGTCCTTCCGAGAGAGCACCACCCCTGGCAGCAGCAGCCCGATGCCTGGTTTACAATACCCAATGGACTGGCCCTCCTCTGTAATGTGTTGCAGGAGGCCAGAGGAAGACAGTGGAGGTACTAAAAGGTTTCATCATGGGAGGATGTTCATCCCCTTGCACAAGGGAGGACTAGGATTCGTTATTTTAGCATTACGATGGAGAGTATAGTGTAAAATAGGTGTGACCTGTATATCCTGATATAGACCCTTCCCCATGGAGCAGAAAAACAGAACCATCAGGGTCTGGTTTACCATTTCCCAGAACCACATAATGATGTGCTCCCCAGTAGGTAGGTCCTTTGGCAAGGGCAATAGAAGGTTACTTTGTGTCCCAGGTTGAGGGCAAAGGTACACTGTCCTTTACCCCATCTACCTGGATCCTGATGGTGGTATCACATCCTTGTGTCAGAAGAGTATACATGATGGGGTGATGAGAACATGCATGTTCGCTCAGGTTATGCATGGCTGCTGGTAAGTAATGTGTCTACAGAGCCAGAGAGCACATCTCCTGTAGGAATTGTTTCAACAGTCCATTCATTTGTTCAGTTAGCCCCACTGCTGTAGGGTTGTACGGCAGGCGGATATGCCAGTGGATATCCAGGACCTCTTCCTATTCCTGCAGTTTATATCTGGTAAAGTGTGAGCCCTGGTCCTGTTAATACTGATGTGGACGTTGTAGGCTGCACACAGCTGTTCTGGTTTTATGGTGGCTTTTTGTGTGGCATGCTTGTTGGGATATGCCCGTAGTAGCCCCGTGCAGGTTTCTGCACAAGTCAAGGCATAGTGGCAGCCATCCAATAGAGGCAAAGATCCTATGTAGTCTACCTGCCACCATTGTGCTGGGCTCTGGCCCCTGGTGGTCTTTCTGGTATCAGGTGGCAAGGGCCTATGGCGCTCCTGTGCACAGGTAAGATATTGCTGACAGATGTGTACTGTGTCTTTGTATCATAGTGGCATGCCCCAATTCTTTGCTATGGCCCAAAGGCCTGTCTTCTTTTGTAACCAATTGACCACCTCTTCTGTGGGGCCTCCCTTGAGGGGACAAATGCAGGTTAATTTGTCTGCCTGTTCATTTCCAGGTGGTGTAGATGCAGTATGGGGATACCCATGGTAGATGATTTTATGCATCCCCTGGATGCAGTGCTGAATGTCCTATGTGTCACTACCCCAAAGGAGGTGACCTGCTACTGTCTAGTCCTATGGTTCCCATTGTAGTAGCCGCATGGCGAGTGGCTTTACATTGGATTAGGTAAAAGTAATCTAGAGATTATTTAAATTATATGGGAGGATGTACATAGGCTATATGCAAATACTAAGCCATTTTATATAAGGGTCTTGAGCTGTCATTAGATTTTGGTATCTCAGGGGTCCTAGAACTAATACCCCATAGACACTAAGGGATAACTATATCCTATCAGACTTTTCCAAAGTACACACACACATGCACACACACATAATCAGGTGCATCAGTGGCAGTATTGATGAAGATGATATTTATTGATATATTATGCTTTGGAAATCAGGGAGAAGTGTATGCTGGAGAATCACAATTTTCCTTAAAAATGTCATGCTGGATGCCTGTTAACTTCAGACAGCCCAGCTGTGGGTACATAGGACTGTTGGATCTGGCTTATAGAGGAGGTCCATCCAGACAGCTTGCAGCTCAGCTCATTGGCTGCTATGTCCTTGGCCTGTATCAATCCAGATACTGTCAGTGGATGGCTGAATGGCCGTACCTGTCCAAGTGCAAGGATTGCCTCGTGACAAGCTGTCAGTGTACCAGGCCTAGTCAGACATTGGGCCCTGTCCATCCTGTATGAAGGAGGGAATCTATGGAGATTCAGCAGCCTCCCTCAAAGACTATGTGACAGTTTTTACATAGATGACAGGGCCAAGCACCGAATGGAGCTCTGAGCTCAAGGGGCTATTTGTGTGCTCCTCCGTTGCAGGTATGCATGCCATTTGGCCACAGTCTGTGTCTGGGCATTCCCAGACTTTGGTTTCTGGAAGATACCCTTTAGCCAACCTGCTTTGGGGTACTGGGTACGTACTAGCACTGGGACCCCCTTTGTAATATTCTCCACTTGTTGTAAGGCGTAATGTATAGCACAGAGTTGTCGTTCCATGGCACTATATCTAACTTCACCTTTTATTCATAGCTGGGACCAGAATCCTAAAGGCACACATATATTCTCTGCTTTGCCACAAGCCCCACTCAAACCCCTCAGGATAATGGCTACATCTAGTTCACAAGGCCGTCTCTGCACCTGGACTCCCGTGGCTTGTATTTGTTTCACTGTGACTTTAGCTTGTTCAAAGTTCTCATCCTCCTTTGTGGATTAGTCTCAGTGGGCCCCCTTCCTGTCTAAACAGTATAGGGGTCTAAGGAGTTGGGCCAAATGTGGAATAAAAGAATGCCTATACCCTATGAGTCCTAAGAAGGTTTCCAGCTGCTTTTGGTGTCACAGAATGTGAGTATGCCTGCACCTGTCCATGATTGCAGACCCAAGTATTTGGCTGATAAGCCTCGACCCTGGATTTTATCTGTGTTATGGCTCATCCGCTGTTTGCTAGATGAGACAGCAAGGTGTGGGGGGGCACAGTTTGAAAGCTGAAAAAAGACTCAGAAGTTAGCATGATATCTTCAGTGTAATAGAAAACATGTACCCCTTCAAGACCACCATGGCTATGCAAATATCCCTGGGGCACGACGGTAAAGGTCTGTTGTTCTTCCCAGGTGAATTGGTTTTGACTCTGGGGCAGTGGGGATGCTGAAGAAGGCATTGGTTAAATCAGTAACAAAATAGTATGTGCCCAGTGTCTCTCCTGCTCTCCTTAGAAGAGATATTGGGAACAGGTGCATACATTGGGAGACCACCTTATTTAATTCCCGGTAACCTTCTGTCACTGTCCATGTCCCCTCAGGCTTCTGCATGGGCCATACAGGGCTGTTGTGTGGGCTGTGCACTGGCCTTATAATGCCTCCTTGGGCTAACTCCTTAACAATCTCTGTGGTCTCATTATGTCCACCAGCAGGCAGTATTGCTTCAGTGCTACTACTTGCCGTGTGGGATTGGCAAATGTACTGGTGTCCATTTCACTTTCCTGTTGATCACATGCTTCACCACTCAGGCAGAACTCTCCAGTAGTCGTTTGGAGGGTCAAACCTCATAAGATATCCATTCCCAAGATGTATTCCAAGATGGGAACTATGCATACTAAGTAGGGTTTTGGTGGCAGTCTCCCAACTTATAATACTAGTTCAACTTGTCTGACCCCCGCTCCATAACCACCTATTGCTGTTATAGGCCCTTGAACCAATGAATGTCACCATATATGAAAGTACATTCAGCCCTAGTATCCACTAGGGTACACACAGTCTGTTTATTCTTAGGTGACCAATATATAGTTAGTTCTTCGTGTGGCCTCTGGTCCCCAGGTACCCTGGCCATTATTACTCTTATCGGGACTCCGGGGCCTTGGTTTTCATCCAGTCTAATGGGGTTGACACCTGCCATCCCTGTGCAGGAAGGGTGGTGGACTGAACCTGAGGCTCCTTAGTGAAGCAGAATTCTGGTGTCAGCTTCCGCTACAGTCTGACCAGAACAGCATTAGGTTATCTGTTTTCATAGTAGCTGTTTGTACCACATTTGTTCGTCAGTCACCCTGATGGGCCCCTTGACTGTCTCCTTTCCGTTGGCACCCTTGCCTTTCATCCCAGCAGTATGTACCCTTCACCTACGCAGTTTCTCCGTTTCTTCTAAGTTGGGGGCTGCTTGGGCGGCCTGAGACACTGGCTGTCCTACTAGGGGGCTCTGGATAGACACTAGCACACCATACTATTGGTTCGGTGCAGATTGTAAGATTGTGTTTTTCATATTGGCAGTGAAAAGCCCTTTGTTGTATCTCGGTAATGTTCAGCATAGACAGCATGTTTCATCCCTAATTCCCAGAGGATGTCCTGCAATTCCTCCATAGTCTGCCATCGCAAAGGAGATGCCCTCATTTGGCCATGCTTCATTGCAGCCTACAACCACCCAGCTACAGAGGGGCATGGCCTGGTCCTCATTATTGGCACCATTGAGGTGGTGCCTCATGGCTGGGTGGCATGCACTGGATGCCATTCCACTCATCTTGAGTCTGGACTCTCCATCCCCATGTCCCATACACAGAGAAGCCACCTCTCAATCAGCTGTCTCTCCTCCTTCCTGAACCCAGCTTCTGCCCAGCTCTACCAATTCCACAGTGGTGTAGTGCTGCATTGTGGTGTGCTGCCATCTTTCAGGCAGAGACAAGTTTTGTAGGTCTATTCCCTACAGACACAATTAGTCTGACTCTCTTGGTAGTGACTACGGATGGACAGAGAGGACAGGAACCTCTATGGGCTTATCCCAGTCCTCACTGCTCCTCACTAGAGCTCTCTATTGGGTCCCTGGACTTAGAATCCCAGGAAAATTTAGTCATATATTTCTAACTTGGCATGGGAGCTGGTGACCCTTCAAATGGGCTACCTGACAAGCTAGAATTTCCATTTTGTCATCCTGTTTCTGCAGTTTGGACAGTAGGGTCTCTGATGTTTTAGCTTGAGCTAGTCTGGCATGTCTTTCTAGTCATAATTTGTCCTATAGCAGATGACCACTTGCCTGTGCTGGGAGCTCAGTCTCAGTTGTTGCTTGGAGCATAGTCAAGAATGGCCAGCCAATTGTGGCTGTCACAGCTTGGGCATCTAACTTAGATCCATCCCCTGCAATGGTGTTTTTGGTGTGTTCCTATACTCATACATTAGGCCCCATTCATAAGGATAGTGGCTTTTGGGCCCCACATAAATGTTATGGTCAGCCTGCTATTTCCCCCTCATATTTCCCCTTTCCTTATCTTACTGTCTCAGTGCTCATGAGATTTTCTCCAGCTTCCTACCGTGTTCACCAGTTGTGGTACTGGGTCCCAGTTAATTTCATCCATAAGGATGGCACCAGATTCAAGAAGCAAAAGAGACCTGGAGCTAGCAAATAAGACATAGGGTTTTATTAGGGAGAACTAACATACAGGAACAGTCCAGTGGTGGCAGACTAGACAGGAGAACCTCAAGTGCTTGAAAAAGCATGCAGCTTATATAGCACTTTTTCTTAGCATCCTCCCTCCAGCAGCCTCCATGTGGCAACCCTCCTTTCTTGAGTTATTGCTATCAGGTGCATTTGCCATACACCTACTATCACTGTAATGGCATGAATCAATTCCTGAGGATTAATGTCCTTGTGGTCTCATGGCCTAATTCCTTCCAGTGGTCCTAACTCTTAATACTATTACAATGGCAATTAAACTTCAACATGAATTTTGGAAGGGACATTCAAACTGTAGCAGTTATTTTAGAGCTTCAGTTCAGAAATAGAAATGCAGTAACTTTTACCTCCAAATGATTGACTCATAGTTACCTAATTTAGTAGGCAGTAAAGGAGAAGAAGAAAAAAATGGAAGAAAAAGGAGGATAGGAAGAATTAGATAAAGGAAAGGGAGAAAGAAAGTGAAGAAAAAGCCCTAAGCATCTTCCGGCCTCATCAGTTATTTTCAGTGGTCTTATCTTTTGTACCTGTTTGAACGACTTACACTTAGGTAGTTAGTCAGGGTTTTTCCATGATGTTCTTAGAAACAGTGCTATAAAGCAGACTGATGTTGGTTGTGAAGTGCACTGCATTTTCTCATTGGAACAGTTTTATAATTTATGACTAAAGACTGAGTAAATTATCAATTTGGTTAGCAGTGTGACTTAGAGGGAAAGCTGAAACAACTGTGAAACTCCAAGGATTTAAAGTGGTAGGATTAAAATTAAAAATATGTGAAACAAACCTGAATTTAATGGGAAAGAATAAGTAACAGAGAGAGATTTAACTTACGTACCCAGAAATACATCTCCTGGAGATGGAGTCTCTTAGTGTCAACCTCACAAATCTGGTCAAGATGCCTTAACTACCCATATAGGCCAGTGGCCATTTACAAGCACTCCACTTAAACATAGCACAACTGGTGAACAATGAAAATGCCTCCCAAAAAGCACTTGTTTTAAACAAATATAGTGAAAGGCTGTATCAGAACCAAAGCTTAGTAATCTGTCAGTGGGAAGGCAAAAATGGACTAACAGCAGTTATTTAAAGCAGCCTCAGTGTCCTACATTTTTGAAGATTACATAGCACTTGCTCATTGTTACTTATAAAGGTAACAATAACTTCTTAAGAGTTCTTTCCTCAGCACAAAGCAGGGATTTCTGAAAGCAATAAAGGGTGGAAAAAAGAGGAGATTCCCGAGGTGTTTACAAACAAAACTAAGCTCAACTCTAAAATTAATAAACACTGTTCACCTCTATCAAGGGTGTATAGGGTAATAATTATGTCTCCTAGATTTCACAGATATTTCTCAGATTCTTCTTATTCAATTCAACTAATCAAATACTTCTTGAGCACCTATAATATACCAGACATCATTAATATTGCTCCAAATATGAAGATATTACCATGACTCTTTGAAAAAACAATTATTCTAACCTTAGAGGTAATTCTAAGATCAGTGTAATGATTGTGACTGCATGAACCTGTAGAATTTACTAAAATAGGTTACTGGGGCCCATCCCCAGAGTTTCTGATTCAGTAGGTCTGATCTGGTACCTGAGAATGCTAGCAAGCTCCCAGCTAATGCTGATGCTGGTGCTAATGCTGCTGATCTGGGGACCACACTTTGAGAGTTATTGACCTAGGGCATTGGTTCCTAAACCTCATTATGCATCAGGTGCACCTGGGAAACTACACACACCCTCACTCATGCTCACACTCACATTTCCACTCATAGTTAATTGTTTAAGGGAGTTAGGGAGCTGGAGGTGGGATCTATAATGTTTTCCAAGTGATTTTGAAGCAGCCAGTCCTGCACTTGCCTGTTAGTTGGGCATTGGATTCGCTGATTTACACAAGTGGTTCTCCAATCTATGTAAGAATCATTTGTAGAGCTTGTGAAAACACAAGCTGAGGACTATCCTGCTGATTCCTATAGGTCCAGAAGATCCAAATGGGGCCCAAAATTTGCATTTCTAACAGGCTTGCAGGTGTGTCAATGCTGCTGGTCCAAGAACTGTACTTTGAGAATCCCTGATCTAGGGCAATCAATTACCCAGTTTTTGGAGATTCTCTGTAACTGATTTAAATAACTGGATTAAATTTAGGGAATGAAATTCTTTGACTATCTCTAATAGTGTTGTTTCCTCTCAGAGGTTTTTTTGTGATAGTAATGTGCTCTTCCAAATTATTATTTAACTTTCCCACTCAAGGGAAAATGAATGTCTAAGTTTGCTTTGCAGTTATATATAATGGTACTAAATAAAATTTAAAGGTGGCAAATAATTCTGGGAAAAAAAAAAAGGCACAAGTAAATCAGTTAATTAACAATTAAGAATACAAGAAAGAACACAGACATGTGTATTTCCTAGTTAAGATTGTGGACCTGCATGTTGTTTGTGCTCTTTATATGTTGTCTGATGATTTTCCCTCTTCCTGGGCTGCCGCATAGTGAAGTAAGCTCTGTACTTTTTAACAAAAGTTGTACACATATGTCCAGTAATGGCATGAATTGAAGTGATTCAGAATTTCTTAGAACATACTGAGTTAGGCTTCCTGATTTTTTCTGTAATCTAAAGGTTATTATTTGTAGGATACAAATACAAAACCCCTGTAGTATTTATGTAGCTTGTACGTGCCTTTTCAGAGGATGGAAAGTTTACAGTCCATACTTTGTAGGAGTGATGCTGCATCTTTTGCAGTGTGCTTACTCTCAACATATCTAATCTTTTATTCCAGGTTACTAAATATTTTCCATATCTTTTAGCGTTGTTCTCATAATGCATATGAAAGTTGGAAGTACTACATGCAATAGGCACTGTTGCTTTCAACACTTAGATCTCCCGTTATTTGAGCAGATATAACATTTGGTGTTTGTGATTGGGTGTGAAACTTATTTTCAAAAGTTATATTTTCTTTATAATTAATTTTTCAGCTAGAGTGTGGTTTGATATGTCGTGACTTGTCCAAAGATCTAATGTTTTGTAGTTCACCTTTTTAAAGCAAAGAGCAGCTGTATGTTGAAATGTTTTATCTCAAATGGACAAGCTGTTTACAAGCTAGACTCTAACACATCCTGACATTTAATGTTTATGTTTGTATTCCTCCTGGGATTAAACTGCCTTTCTAATTAATTAGTTGCATAGCCTTTTATTAATTCCCTCAAAATTTATAACATTTTAAATTAACAACATACATAAGCATACTGCATTTTTTGGAAAACATGAATTGTTAATTATGTAGCAGTGACATGAGTTTTATAAACTCTGTTGAATGTTAGAAGATGCTTAGCAACAATGTTTTCCAAATATAGGGATTTATTATAAACTTATCCTTCTAAGGCCGCCTGTGCCATTTCAGGAGAGTGAATATAAATAGATCTTGATATCTTCAACAAGTGGACTTAGTCATATTGTTTACAGTGAAAGGAAGTATTTGCTTTGCATCTCTAGGAATTGTCTGTAGCATCCTTGTTAATTACACATCATTTCAACATGTTCTTACCAAATTCTCAGGTCTTGATACAGTAGCATAACAGAACAGGAAGAATTAAACCTCATACTTAAATAATTATTTTGTTATTAAAGCACTTAAATCCATCTAGTAACAATCCTGAATCTAATAATTGTAACTTTTTTTGAGATGGAAAATTTTATCTCTTGTCCAGTGTTCTGAGATATTTTTAGCTCATTAGTTTCCGTACCCCCAACTTGCTTACATTAACAGGAATTTATGGAGCATCTGCTATGTATGTAATAGTCCAACTCTTATGAAAGGCTCTTTTTCTAATATTTTTTACTTTTTTTTTCAATTCTGCCAATGTTTTCTGTTAGAATTAAAACATTGATACTATAAAAATTTAATATTTTAAAACAAAATCCAGGGAAATAATGGGATTTATTACAAAATTTATGATGAGTTCAACATTCAAATGCTAGCATTATACTTTATCAGCTGATAAACATTGAGCAAGCCATTCAGCCTCTTGGGTTTTATATCCTCACTAGCTAAATAGGGATAACACTATGGTTTTAAGAGTTCTTATGGCCGGGCGCGGTGGCTCCAGCCTGTAATCCCAGCACTTTGGGAGGCCAAGGCGGGTGGATCACGAGGTCAAGAGATCGAGACCATCCTGGTCAACATGGTGAAACCCCGTCTCTACTAAAAATACAAAAAATCAGCTGGGCATGGTGGTGTGTGCCTGTAATCCCAGCTACTCGGGAGGCTGAGGCAGGAGAATTGCCTGACTCAGAAGGCGGAGATTGCGGTGAGCCGAGATCGCGCCATTGTACTCCAGCCTGGGTAACATGAG